>NC_083880.1:65371131-65674161 GCF_032452875.1 Bos javanicus | reverse complement strand
CGAACTCAGCTCAGCCTTGCCGTTCAGGCACGCGACCTGCCTGCGGGGACATCTCCTCCGCCCTTCCTTGCGGCTTCCCGAGTGACCTAGGCGATTTCACCCTTCGACCACCCTGTGATGAGCCCCGAGCCTGACAGCTGGGCCCGCGCAGTTCGCCCCGCCACCCTTGGGCCACCCGTCCCGCCACCCCGAACACTCGGCCGGGCCCGGACCGAGGCAGGGGTAGGGGCCAGCATCGGGCCTGTCCTTTCGTCCCCGAGTCCCAGCTGGCTCCTCGAACGTGCGCCCCCGCTAGTCCCCACCGCACCTTGTCTTCCCAGGCCGCGTCGCTCCGCAGCACCTTGCTCCAGACAGAGACTTTGAGGGCCCCGTTGGCCAGCTGCAGCTGAGACGGCTCCTCCTTCCGCCGCCCGCCGCTCATCCTCCCGTCGCGCCGCCCGGGCCGGGCCTGGGGCGCGCGGGCCGATCTAAAAGGGGTCGGGGTCTGGGGTCGCGGGTCACGGAGCGCGGGTCGGCGGTGGCGGCGACAGCGACAGGCTCAGCGGATCGTTTCAGCGGCGCCCCTCCGGCAGCCTGCACTTGGCCAAACACCCGGGCTCTGTTGGCTCGGCAGAGACCAGGCGCGCGGAAGGCGGAGCCACGCAGCGCCGCGCGTCCTCCTCCCGCCGACGTGCACACGCAGCCAATCCACGGCCGCGCAGCTGTCCGAGCGCAAGAACAGACGCCGCTTCGGCGCAAGCGCACTATGCGCGGGGACGTGACGGCAAGCTTCCGCTGACCCCGCAGTAAGGTGAGAGGGAAGGGACAATCTTGGTAACGAAGACGCCATGAGCGCGAGGAGGCTCTGTGGAAGCATAAAAACGATGTCACCGAGGAAAGCGAGGTTAAACAGGAGCTTCATCCAATCCGCCACAGCATGTCCCTCGAGCAGCGGGGCAGAACACGGCCCTGCCTTACCCGAGGCGTCCTTTGGAGCCCAAGCCTTGCTGCCCGGGGGCCCCAAGTTGCCCCTCAGGTTTTAGCCCTTGCTTTAACCTTGCAAGTCCCTTAGGACCTTGTTCAGAAAGTTCATTGTTTTGTGTAGTAGTAACTTTAGTGTCTCTTCATGCCTAGCGGCCTCTTTTGACAGATGTGAGCCCTGAGATCCAAAGAGGGGAAATGATTTTTTAAGGCTTTCGAGCGTGTTGGAACCAGCTGAGGACTCCTTAGGGGAGAAAGGTGGCATCAGAATATCTGAGCATTCTTCCAGCGAGCGTGTCCTTGCTACGCGCTTGGTTAGTAGTTCACAAGTGTGGTTCTGGACCAGCAGCAGGTGCATTACCTGGGAATTCGATTAGATTCACATTCTCAGATCCCACTCAGACCCATTGAATCAGAAAGTCTGGGGCGGGGCCCATAATCAGAGTTTCAGCCAGCCCGCCAGGTGGTGCCCTGCGCACAGTGTACAAAGTAACAGGCACATGGGTCCTGTGTGGTGGGTTTATAGAGCCAAAGTAACTTGCTCTGAATCACTCAGCTAGTATCTGGGTCTGTCTGATTTCAAAGTCTGCACCCTGGGGAGTTTCCTGCAGGTCCAGTGGTTAGAACTCGATATGCTTTCTCTCCCCTGGAATCTGGTTCAATCCCTGGTACCTGAACAAAGACCCCGCAAACTAGAGGGGCACCAAAGATGATACACACTTCACCAGACATTACTTTGTCCACACCCGGTGGCATGGCCATATACCTGACATGGATGTACACCTTTCGTCCTCACTTTCACATTATGAGCCCTCCCTGCTCTGAACCATCTCCCCTGTGCAAACCTAGAGTAAAGCCTAACCAGCTCACTCCAGTTTGGACATGCATCACTGATATAAAACCTATTTTACAGACTCCCTGATGGCATGCAGTGCTGGAGATAGATCATTCTATCACAGACTGTTGGAAGAATACCTGGCCTGGAGTCAGAGACAGAAAAAGTAAGTTTTTAGCCTGCTGGGTCTAGTGGCAGAGGATTGTAATGGGGAATCTGATCTGGGCTGTTAGGGAACTGAACTCGGAGGGAAGAGTAGGAGTTAAGATGAGGAAGAGGGAGGGAAAAGGAGGAGAGTATTCCAGGAGATGAAACCACGTCTCTGCTATTGGTGAGGAATAAATCCACAAGTTAGGGAGGGAAGGGGAGGCTCGTGCTGAATAAGCTTCTTCCAGTTTTATTGAAAAATGATGTGCGTCACTGTGTAAGTTTAAGGTCCACGGCATGATGGTTTGACTTACGTATATTTTGAGATGTTTACCAGAGTAGGATTGGCTAACACCCACCTTCTGAGATAGACACAATAAAGAGAAAAGAAAGACGAATATGAAAAAGGAAAAATAAAGTCTCCTGTGATGAGAACTCTTAGGATTTACTCTTTTTTTAATTTTAAAAATTATGTATTCATCTTTGGCTGCACTGGGTCTCCGCTGCTGAGCTCGGGCTTTCTCTAATTGCAGCAAGTGGGAGCAACTCTCGAGTTGTAGTGCGTGGGCTTCTTACTGAGGTGGCTTCTCTTGTGCCACAGCGTGGGCTCTGGGGCCACGTGGGCTCAGCACTTGTGGCGCATGGGCGTAGTTGCCAGGCAGGTAGAATATTCCTGGAGCAGGGACTGAACCTGCTTCCCCTGCATTGGCAGATGGATTTGTAACCCCTGGCCCAGCAGAAAAGTCCAGAATTTCACCATTTTTCAACGTGTAGCTCTGTGACCCAGTGCAGTACATTTGCTGGTGGTCGCACCCATTTTCAGAACACTTTGATCCTAAAAAACTGAAACTCGGTGCTCATTAAACTATTAACTCCCCACTCTCCCTTCCCCTCAACACCTGGCAATTACCATTCTGCTTTCTTCTCTGAATTTAACTGAGTTCCTCGTTAAGAGTGTAATGGCAGCATTTGTCTTTTCCTTGTTTCACTTTGCAGCACGTCTTCCAGGTTCATCTGTGTCATAGCATGTCACATTTCCTTCTTTTGTAAGGTTGAATAATAACTTTCTTAAATGTCCACAGTGTTCTGTTTATCCATTTATCTATTGAGGTATCCTTGGGCTGCTTCCACCTTTTTGCTATGGTGAATACTACTACAATGAATAAGTGTACAAAGCATCTGTTCAAGTCTCTTCTTTCAATTCTTCTGGGTATATACTCAGAGTGGAATTGCTGAATCATATCATACTGCCTTTAATTTTTTGAATTATTGCCATACTATTTTCCATTCCCACCAAGAATACACAAGAGTTCCAATTTCTCTACATTCTCATCAACACTTGTTTTTTTTTTTTAAACAGTCAACCTAATGAGTGTAAAGTGGCACGCATCGTGTTTTGATTTGCATTTCTCTAATGATTAGTGATGTCAAGCATCTTTTCACTTGCTTGCTGACCATCTGTTTCTCTCTTTTGGAGAAATGTCCATTCCAAAACTTTGCCTATTTTTGAGTCTAGTCTTTTGGGTTTTTGTTGTTGAGTTGTAGGGGTTTTATGTATAGACTAGATATTAATCCCTTATATGTAATTTGCAAATACCTCCTCCCATTCTGTAAGTTTCCTTTTTACTTTGTTGGTCATGTCCTTTTTGGGGGGAGTGGGGCAGATTATATGTTCATAAGAATATATAATCAAAAGCTTTGTCAAGTGCTAAGTACCAGGTCAATAAAACTTTTCTTGTAAAGTTTGCACTATGTCATCAGGGAAATAAAACAACAAGTGTCCTTCAATAAACAAAAGTTTTAAATTTTAATAAAGTGCAGTTTGTCTAATTTTTTGATTGTTGTTGCCTGTGCCTTTGGTGTTACATTCAAGAAATCACTGTCAGTCCTACGTCATCGAGTTTTTTCATGTTCTGTTTTATAGTTTTAGCTCTTACGTTTAGGTCTTTGGTCTGAGTTAATTTTTAGTGTTAGGTAAAGGTCCACCTTTATTCTTTTACATGTGGATATCCGGTTTTCCCAGCACCATTTGTTAAAGACTGTCCTTTTACCACTGAATGGTTTTGGCATCATTTGACCATATATGTGAGGGTTTATATCAGGGCTGTCTACTTTATTCCATTGGTCTGTTTGTCTGTCTTTATGCCAGTGCCACTCTTTTGATTACTATAGCTGTGTTAAGCTTTGAAATCAGGAAGTGTGAGTCCTCCAACTTTGTTCTTACTTTTCAAATTGTTTCACTTATTGGACATCCCTAGAGATTCCATATGAATTTTAGGATGAGTTTTTCTACTTCTGCCAAAAAAAAAAGTCATTGGGATTTTGATAGAGAATGCAATGATTCTGTAGATTGCTTTGTAGTAACAATATCAAGTCTTCTAATCCATGAGCATGAAATGGTTTTCTGTTTATTTGTATATTTTTAAATTTCATTCAGTGATGTTTTGTAGTTTTTTTGACATGTAAGTCTTTCACTTACTTGGTTAATTCCTAAGTAGTTTATTCTTTTTGATGCTATTGTAAGTGGAATTATTTTAATTTACTTTTTGGATTTTAAAAGTAATTTGTATTTATTTATGGCTATGCTGGGTCTTTGTTGCTGTGCAGACTTTTCTGTAGTTGTGGCAAGCAGGTTTCTCATTGCGGTGGCTTCTCTTGTTGCAGAACACCAGCTCTAGGGCATAGGCTCAGGAGTTGTGGGCACACAGGCTTAGTAGCTCTGCGGCATGCAGAACCTTCCTACAGCAGGGATGGAATCTGCGTCTCCTGCATTGACAGGCAGATTCTTTACCACTGAGCCACCAGGGAAGCCCCTCCTTTTCAGATATCTCATTGAAATAGCTGATTTTTGTATCTTATAGCATTGCTGAATCCATGTATTAGTTTAACAGTTTTTCTGTGTCTAGAATCTTTTGGGTTTTCTACATACTGATCATACCATATGCAGAGATAACTATTTCTTCCCCCTAAGAAGAGTTAATTCTTTATATGTCATATTGTATTTTGAAGTTCTGATTGGAACCCCAAGATTCACTACATTTATCTTTACGGGCGAGGAGGACAGTGTCACAGTTTTATTTGGAAAGCTGCTTAGATCCTGCAGTCCAGCCCAAGGTCACTTGGTTAAGTTCGAGGTCCAACAGGCATCTTAAACCTCATCTGTGTTCCTCCTCTTATCTTTCTGTGCTGTGCTTAGTCTCTCAGTCGTGTTCGACTCTTTGTGACCCATGGATTGTAGCCTGCCAGGCTCCTCTGTCCATGGAGATTTCTCCAGGCAAGAATACTGGAGTGGGTTGCCATGCCCTCGTCCAGGGGATCTTCCCAACTGAGGGATTGAACCCAGGTCTCCAGCATTGCAGGGGGATTCTTTACTGTCTGAGCCACCAGGGAAGCCCAAGAATACTGGAGTGGGTAGCCTGTCCCTTCTCCAGAGGATCTTCCCAGCCCAGGGATGGAACCCGGGTCTCCTGCATTATAGGATTCTTAACCTGCTGAGCTATCAGGGAAGCCCCTTAGCCTTCTAGGAGCAGACAAAGCCAAGCTGGCAGCGTGGAAGGTCCTTGCCTAGAAGGCATTCATGGCACTGAGACTGGTTCCCTTTCTTCCTTTCACCCAAAGCTTTCCTTATCTTAGGAAGTGGGGAATTTGGCTGAAACCCAGTGGATCCATCTGGTTAAAATAAACGTCTTGGGTGGTCTTAGATGGAAAAGAACTTGATGAAGAGTCAGATTTGGAAGGAGAAATTTTGGCTTTGTGAGGTTGGGTTTTTGTTTTTTTTGTTGTTTTTTTTAGCACCAGTTAAACGTATGTCACTCTTGGGACCAAGAGTGTTCTCTCAGTTGAATGCCCCTGTAACGCTGCAGCTGCTTGTAGCAGGGTTTGGAGGGAGGTATGCTCTGAGGGGCAAGATTGTGGCCTCAGAGAGAAACAGATGGAATCACAGAAACCAGGTGCCCTGGGGGGGGGGGGGGGCGGAACTAAGGTGCTGGGAAGAGAGCACTGGTTGTGAACTAGAGGCCCGAGTTTCTTCTTTTTGCCTAAAAGAAATATTTTACTAGCATTTTTGAGCCCTCGCATGTGTGCAGGCTAAATTGCTTCAGTTGTATCTGACTCTTTGCAGCCCTACAGAACTGTAGCCTGCCAAGCTCCCCTGTCCATGGGATTCTCCAGGCAAGAATACTGGAGTATACTGCCATGCCCTCCTCAGGGGGATCTTTCCAACCCAGGGATTGAACCCATGCCTCTTGTCTCCTGCATGGGCAGGCTGGTTCTTTACTAGTGCCACCTGGGAAGCCCACTGATCCCTTACCAGGTGCCAGCTTTACTAAATGTTTTACATACATTTGTTTTTCTCCCAAAGCTGGCTGGGATCTTAGTCATTATACTGAACTCCTCTCCTATAAACAGTAGTCCTTCCCTTATCCCCAGAGTATGTGTTCCAAGACCTTCAGTGGATGCCCGAAACTGTGGCTATCCTAGGTATACTATGTTTTCCTTATGTGTACATACCTATGATGAGGCTTAATTCATAAATCAGGTACAGTAAGAGCAGATCTGAATCGCCAGCATCACTACTATTGTACTTTGGGGCCACTATTAAATAAAATAAGGGTGACTTGAACACAAGCACAGTATAGCAACAGTGCATCTGATAACCAGGCAGGCTCCTGAGTAACAGGTGGGGTGAGTAGCATATACAGCATGAACAAACAGGATAAAGGGGTGATTCAGGTTCCAGGCCTGGAGGGTGGGAGATTTCATTATGCTACTCAGGACAGCATGAAATTTAAAACTCATGAACTGTTTCTTTCTGGCATTTTCCAGTTAATATTTTCAGACCAAGGTTGACCGTGGATAAATTAATGTGCAAAGTAAAACTATGGGTGGGAGATTACTGTACCTTTACTTAAAATTTGTAGTGAATGTGGACTACTTATGTAATGAAAATGACCATCTCAAGAAGGCTACACTTAACCTTCAGGCCGCTACAGCTTTGAGAAGTCGAATGGTTTTAGGGGACTACTTGGTGGTAGCCTTCTTCTCACCTTGTAACTTTGAAAGATGATATGCTGTCTTCCCAACCCAAGTTTCCTTGGGTAAATCAGAACCCTGATTATAAACGATCAGGTCCCTGGAGCAGCAGCAAGAGAATCTTCTTTGGCATCACTGAAGGGTGCAGATTCCTGGACTCTCTGGGGGTAAGGTCTGCGCCCCTTTGTAAGCTCTCTTGATGCATAAGGACTACTTCTTTGGGCCATCAGTCCCAGTTCTGCCACTTAGAAGCTGTGTGGTATTAGGCAAGTTACTTTAATCGTTCTGTATTACTCTCAGCCCTGTGCAGAGAAGCCAGGTAAGAACAATAACATACAGATTATCCTATTTCATTCTCTGAAAAGATGAGTATTACTGTTCCTTTTTACTGATGAGGAAACTGAAGCTTGGAAGTGGTAGACCAAATTGCCTGTGGTCATAACAGCTAATTAAGTGACAGAGCCAGAACTTGTACCCAGGCTTAGATCACAGAGGAATGGTTTGGAAAACAGTAACACTGGCAGTAGTGATGATTATTTCCAGATCTCCCCTGAGTTTATTCTCTAAAGTTTCAGGGGCTAACACAGAAAGGTTACAGCCAGACCAAGGCATACTTGGCCCCTCTCCTCTGGGAGCTTTCACATTTGCAGCTTCCAAACTAAAGTGTCCTTTTACAATCCAGAGTCCTAAATTGTACCCTCAAAGTGTTAAGCCTCTCAGTCATATCTGACTCTGCAACCCCGTGGACTGTAGCCCGCCAGGCTCCTGTGTCCACGGGATTTCCCAGGCAAGAATACTGGGGTGGGTAGACATTTCCTTCTCCAGGGGATCTTCCCGACCCAGGGATCAAACCTGAGTCTCCTGCACTGCAAGCAGGTTCTTTACCACTGAGCCACCAGGGAAGCCCCTGAGTCCTTCTAGCATGTTCTTATTCTGCCAAACCCCAGGGCTAACTGTCCAGCTTGAGGGATACTGACAGGTAAGTGGGAAAACCAGGACCCTGAATACATGGCTAAGGGAGCTGGGGCACTGTAATCTGGGGAACTTGAGCAGGGAGGCTCCATTTCCAAATTCCTGACAACTGACCTGTGGTAGAGATTAGACGTCCTCCATCTAGGTACATCTAGGTGTACTGGGGAGAATCAGTAAGCCAATTTGGCTGAATGAGAGAAACTTCTAGTGCTTAGCTCAAACCACGTTAGATAGCTGGATGCCAGCAGGCAGTGAACCATCCATCATTAGTTTACATAAGGGAGGGACTGACTTCAGAGTGACCTTAAAGCCAAGAGAGACTTGAATTCATACCCTGGTTTCACTCCGCACTGTGTAAGTTTGGCCAAGTAACTTAACAAATCCCATTTCTTTAGCTATGAGAAGGGCATCTCATTTTTTGGTGAATGTTAAGTGTATAAAAGTTAATGTTTGGGCTGTTAAGTCATTTCATCATAACAGAAATGCAACACACAGCTACTTTAAGCAAAAAGGGGAATTTACTAGCTTACATAATAGGGAATTTCAGAGATGGTGCTGGTTTTAGATATGACTAGAGTCCATGTATCGTCTCTGCTGCTTTCTGTGCTGGCTTCGCACTGTCGTCACACTCCTTCCTCATTAGGAGAGCAGGACGACAAAGCTGCCAGCTCCCCATCGCCTTATAGCTTAGCATCCCCAAAGCAGAACTTTTGACCCCAGGGAAGGCTGGTCCAGCTTGGGATACAGATGCTCCCTGCACACTGATGGAAGGATACAGGACTTCCCTGATGGTCCAGTAGTTAAGAACCCGTTTGCCAGTGCAGGGGATGTGGGAATGATCCCTGGTCCGAGAAGATTCCACATGCTGCAGGAGAACTAAGCCTGTGGGTCACAACTACCAAAGTCTGCATTACTTCAACAAGAGAAGCCACTGCCGCGATAAGTAAGTGTCTGCATCGCAACTGGAGAGTAGCCACTGCTAGCTGCAACCAGAGAAAGCCCTCATGCAGCAATGAAGACCCAGCACAACCCAAAATAAATAAGTAATTAAAAAGATATGGAATGCAGTTGGGGCCTGCTGCTGCTAAGTCACTTCAGTCGTGTCCGACTCTGTGCGACCCCAAAGACGGCAGCCCACCAGGCTCCCCCATCCCTGGGATTCTCCAGGCAAGAACACTGGAGTGGGTTGCCATTTCCTTCTCCAATGCGTGAAAGTGAAAAGTGAAAGTGAAGTCTCTCAGTCGTGTCCGACCCTCAGCGACCCCATGGACTGCAGCCTATCAGGCTCCTCCGTCCATAGGATTTTCCAGGCAAGAGTACTGGAGTGGGGTGCCACTGCCTTCTCCAGGAAACAGAAACACAGAGTACACGACACTTAAAAGCAGCTACTAGAGAGAGGGTGAAAGAACTAAGGCAGAGTAAGAACTCAGCCACTGTCCCATCTCCAGGCTGGGCCCAGGGTCATAGTGAATCATCTTTCTGCTTTGAAAAACAAAGACAAAAACAAAAAGACAACTTTATTTGACAAAAGACAAAAACAAGTTATTTACAGTAGTTTTTCGCTCAAATAATTCAACGGGATAACTGTGCTTCTCCTCCAGGCTTCTCTCACAACCAGACCAAGCAGAGCCTGCCCCACCCCCAGCCTCCCCATCGTGTACAAGGGGGGAATGCCAACCAGAATTCAGCAGCACGGCTCCCTCACCCCTTACCACCCTCTATTGCTCAGTGCACTGTGGGAAGGGAAAGTCCCCCCACCCCCAGCCCAATACACTTCCAGAGTCCCCTGCTGTAAGTTTTGCAACAGTCACGCCAGACCTGGGCTCACAGATACGGGGTGGGGTGGTAGAGGCCGGGCAAGCAGCAGCCTCCACTAACCCTGAAGCTGCCATGTTCATTCTTCCCCAGCGGGGCCTCAGGAGGGTGAGGGTCCCTGATCCCCCTGGGACATGCAAGGAGAGGGCCCAGAGAGGAGAGGAAGTGGAAGAGAGAGCCTAGAAGACTCGCCTGCTAACAGAGAAAGAGCTCCCTCTCTTAACCAATCCCCATTCCTACAGCAATGGGTGGGCCAAGCCACTCAGAAATTGGGGAGCCTCCCTGAAGTCTTCAGGAAATCATCCCAGAAGGATAGAACACATGTTGCTGCCTTTCTCCTGGCCAGGCTCACCCCAGTCAGCCAACACCCAGCAACTGTGCTCCTGTGCCCAACCTGGCAACTTCAGGAAACTACAGGCTGAGTATCCTGACCTCTTTTGGCCCACTAACAATGTTACTCATAACAAAAATATTTCAGCTAATAACCTAGGATTAGTGTTTCTTAGGATATACTATAAGATGGGAGTATATTGCTGTTGAATGCTATCAGCAATAAAACAGCAAAAAAAAAAAAAGGGTAAGGGGAAGGAAGAATAAGACTTAACTGATCTTTCTCACTGTGAAGTTCAGGGCAGGGGCTTCTGCAGCTCTGATTTACAGAAAGGTGCAACAAAGAGACACTCACAGAGACCAGGCTTCATAACCGGCTTCTAGCCCCAGCCTCTCCCAAGGCAGGTCCACAGGCAGCAGCGGGGCACCAATCCCACGTTTCTTCCGGGATTAGTCTCCGGCCACCATCATGGGAAAAGCTGCCCACTTAAGGGCTTCCTGACCAGTAGATGGCTCACTTCTCTCCAAGCAGGAGCTATAGGGAACTTTGACATTCTGGCCCCACTAAGCCAAGTTCCTAGAAGGAATTTAAAACTCAGGCCACGGGGTGAAGCTTTCAAGGATAAAAAGAAAAGATTAAAGAGGGAAATAAAAAAACAAACCACCCCACTGCCTCAGTCTAGCTTACCTCCCCCACCCCCACCCCTACCATACAGTACAAACAAAAACAAACCAAAAAAAAAAACCACCAAAAACACCTCTTTTTATCCTCCTTCTCTGCTCTGCACATAGAAGGTTTGGTCGGATTCTCTGTTGGACCCTCTCTGGTGTGGCTTGATCCCCTTCTGTGCATGATGCAGAAAAGCCAAAGCCCATGAAAGTGTTTTTGCTATTTTTCTGGAGGGGGGCGACCGGGACCAAACCAACAACAAAACAACCATTTGGAAATCTGCAGAGATTTAGATGGTCCCGCAAATGAAAATACTCCTTCCTTGTAAAACAATCCCCAGCTGCAGTGGTGAACTAGTCCCAGCTCATCAGGCTCCATCAGGCAATGCACTCTCATTCCCTACACCGGGTTTAACTACGCCTGTTCATGCAAACCACAGCAAAGAGGGAAAAATAAACACAAAGTTTGGCGAAAACCTAAACATCCAACTGGACTCGGTTCTGTTACATCTGGTCAGTACCTCTTTTCTTTTGTTCACACTTATGAACCTGGAATGTCCACCCTTGGCTTAACAAAAAGAGGCCCTGTCAGGGGCAACTTGGACCCAGCACAGGTCTGAACGAAGCCGGTTTCCCGTGCCCAGCCCAGGAGAGCAGGCTGGAACAAAGGCGTCCTGGGGATTCTCTGAAGCAGCAGCAGCAGCAGCAGCAGCAGCAGCACCACGCCTGTCTCCCACGTCTTGGTCTCATCACCGAGGAGGCCTAGAGAAACGGCAGAGTCAGCAGAGAGGTCCCATCACAGAGCAGTGACACCGGTTGGTGTCTTCCTGCTGAAGACCTCCGGACAGAGGAGATGATCCTGATGTTTGGCAGTGATCCAAAGAAAACCCTCTGTGGGAAGGGGAACCAGAATGGAAACCCAGGACAGCGGGCTCGAACCTTGAGCACCCCTGCTGGCGGATGCCTACTTGGGGTTTTCAGGGACTAAGGCAATGGGAGTGCGCAGCAAGGCGGGTGACGGGTTCTGCTGCTTCTGGAGCTCCATCTCCGCAGCCCTCTGGAGCGCCACCTCCACCAGCAGCTGGAAGCCACTGAAGTCCTCCTTGTCCTGCTCTGGGGGTGTGGGCGGGGGTGTGTTGAAGAGTCCACCCGTGGGGCTTCCAGCTTCAGCCCTGGTCAGCAGGGTGAGTGTGCTACCAGGGGTCACCAGGGGCTTGGGGGGCTCCAGCTCCCCTTGTGGGAAGGCGGCTCCTGGCTTATCTCCCTGGCCCGAGTGGAGCGGCATGGAACACATGGACAAGGACAGCACGTTGGTGGGGGCCGGTACGGACACAGCCAGCACGGAGGGGCTTCCGCCGCGGGGGAGGGCCACATCGGAGGCCTTGCCCCCGCGGCGGGAAATGGTGTACTGGTTGGGGTCTTTGCCATCCTTCCGAAGCATGTCTGGGAGGAGCCGCCGCCGGGCATTGATGAACCAGTTACAGATCTGGAATGAGAATGAGAAACTGGGATCAGATTCCTCAATCAAAACCAGCTACAAAACCCCCATTCCAGGCCCCAGGAACACAGCAAACAATTCAGGTACAACTGCAGCCCTCAGACAGATGTTGGGGAGAGTTAAAAAAGAAATCATATAAATGAAAATAAAATGCAACCATGATCCAGCCAATGAAGGGACAGTACGGCAGTGCTGTTGGAGACAACAGTGGGAAGACCCAGTCAAGTTTGCGAGGACTCAAGGTAGTGGTCTCTGAGGACAAGGCTCAAAAACTGAGATGTGAAGGAAAAGCAGCAGGTCAGGTGCGAGGCCAGAGAGAAGAGCATTCAATCGGGAGGGATGTACCTCTGAAAAGACTAGGTGGCAGCAAAGTGCCTCTGAGAAGCTCAGCAAGGTCAGCTCAGAGAAGGCGCCATCCTGCCTGGATGGAACTCAGAGTGGAAACCAGAGGTTACTTACCTCTGATGGTGGGGACTTGATTCTTTATACTAAGGGTGATGGGGAGCTGTAGAAGAGTTTTAAGCAAAGAAGTGACTTGTGATGTAGAGAAGAGTGGAAGCAGAGCGAAAGGTTTTAGTACAAATTAGGTTAAGAGAGATGATGAAAAGATGACAAATGTTTGATCTATTTGGGAAACTGGTACCCAGTTGGATATGGATGTATGAAAGAAGAGGAGATACGACCAAGGGTGATTCATTCACTCCTGAGATTCTAGAACAGTCTTGTAGGCCAGGGAAAGAGGCACAGAGATACTACGGGACTCTCAGGTAGAAGAAAAGTTACTGTTTCCAAGCAAAACCAGGGCCAGTGGTTCTAGCTGAATGTGCGTTCGACCAACATACGTAAATCCTTTTTCCTACATGCTGCTGGAAAAGCTACCATGAACCTCAACCCCATTCCTGTCGAGCTGATTTAGATCAATCCTCTTGGGCCTGTGCATAAGGCATGACGTTTCTTACTGTGAAGTGGTATGCTGCAAAGCCAGGACATGTCCAGCACCCAGTCCTGTATCTGTCTGGACTCTCTTTCATAGTCCCCAGCTTCACAGCTCTCCAGTTCAGCCTTGCCACTGGTTGTCACTTTCTAAAATGCAGTATCCCAGAGCTTCCCTGGTGGTTCAGTGGTTAAGAATCCGCCTTTCAATGCAGGGTACGTGGGTTCAGTCCCTGGTCAGGGAACTAAGATCCCACATACTGCAGGGCAACTAAGCCCACGTGCCATGACTACTGAGCCTGCGCCTCAACTAGAGTCCATGTACCTCAAACTACAGAGCTCACCTGCCACAACAAAGATGGTTTGTGTACTGCAACTAAGACCAAATGCACCTAAAATATAAAATATTTTTTAAAAAGTAAAGTAAAATGCAACACTATTATTCTTGTTCTAGAAAACTGCCATTTGTCTCCTACCACCTATAGGATCAGGTCCAGACTCCTGGGCCTGGGTATTAAACCCCTCCCCTGTTCATGGCCTATCTTTCCAGCCCTTGTATAATTTTTAGTGTGAAATTGCTCACCAGCCTTTGTTGAGGCCCTGTGCTTAAAAAAGAAAAAAAAAAAAGTCTCCATGCTTTTTTGCACATGACATTCGTTCTTTCTGCAACACCCACTTCTCTATCTGGAGAAGGCCTACTCTTACAAGTCTTGGCTGATCTAAATTGGGCTGGACAGAGGACATGGTTTCAAAACACATCTCTCCACCTACAGCTGCTGCAGTGTTAGCTGGTCTGTCATATCTGACTCTGCGACCCCAGCCCGCCAGGCTTCTCTGTCCATGAAATTCTCCAGGCAAGAATACTGGACTGGGCAGCCATTCCCTCCTCCAGGGGATCTTCCTGACCCAAGGATCAAACCTGGGTCTCCTGTATTGCGTACAGATTCTTTACCATCTGAGCCACCAGGGAAGACCACAGCTGCTGTAGGGCCTAACAGTTTTTTATATTTGAATGAATGACACCATGAGGGCAGATAATAGTTTAGAAGTGTGAACAGTTTCTGTACACCCGCGAGGAGAAGGCACCTAATTATGGCATGACTGCTGGCATCTACACCACCAGCCTCTCATATCCCCTTTCCTCTCATTTACTCCTAACAGCCTGGAGTAACATGATCAATCCTGTAACAGCTCACCTGGGCATTATTTTAAAAGCTATGGATTAGACTAGGAAACAGTTTCTTAGCTGCATAGCTAGTGTAAGCTCATAAATACCTGTTTTTCCTTAAACAGGCAAATACAACCCCTTATCATTTTTTCCATGTCCTTCTCCCTCTTGCCCTCCACTGGAGGAGCTACTGCTGGAAGAAAGAAAGAATCCCTTTCCCGCTAACACGAAGTACTGCAGAGAAGAAAGACTGTGGGAGCATGCTGGTGATGAAGCATGGCTGAAGCGTGGTCCACACCCACACATCTAGGCATGTTTCTAGGTGTTTTCGTTGAGAAGGGTTCATCGGCAGTAGCCATTTAAGCACTGTGTGTGCGTGCATGCATGCTAGATAACTTCAACCATATCCTACTCTTGGCGACCCTATGGGCCATATATCAACACAATTTTCTGCTAACGGTTTTATCAGCTCTATGTGTTTGATCAACTCCCATTCTACTCAAGAACATACATAAAGCTGAGCCTGAAGAAGTCAGGCAGGAGTCCACCTCCAGCCAGGGCTCCCTAAGCCTGGCCCTTTGGATCTGAAGGAACAACAACCCCTACCCTCTGGCATCTTTCTCTCAGGATACCAGAGTCCCAAAGCCCAACTTATTTTATTCACTGGTATGGTCAAGTTAGAACTTCTCACCTTCCTGTTGCCCTCCCTTTCAGGACTTCGTGCTCACTCAGTATTTACGGAGTGAATACAGTGTGCCAGGCCAGTTCTTGGTGCTGGGGGTGCTTCTGTGAATTAAACAGATACACACTCTGTCCCCTGGAGCTTAAAGTCCATCTGGTTGTGGAGACTGGCAGTGAACAAACATCACCATCACTGCCAGCAAGTGCCAGGAAGCAAGCAGATAGGAATAAAAAGGTAGTATATAAGGATAAGAGAGACTTCTGTAGATAAAGGATATGGGAAGGCTGAAACCTGACGGATTATAAAGAGCCAGCCATACAGAAAGCTGAGGGGAGAATGTTCCAGACAGAGGGAACGGCAAATGTCAAGGGCCTGAGAGACAGGAAAGGGCATGGTGTACGGAACAGACAGAAGCAGGCAGGGCTGACCCCACAAGGCCAGGGCACCATGGTTAACCACCGAAGCGGCCTCGCCCGTGAGTGGCCCGACCCAGTTTCTACACTGTCGGTTCTCCTCCTCAGTTCAGTTCGGTCGCTCAGTCGTGTCTAACTCTTCGTGACCCATGAACTGCAGCATGCCAGGCTTCCCTGTCCATCACCAACTCCCGGAGTTCACTCAAACTCATGTCCATTGAATCGGTGATGCCATCCAGCCATCTCATCCTCTATCGTCCCCTTCTCCTCCTGCCCTCAATCTTTCCTAGCATCAGGTGGCCAAAGTATTGGAGTTTCAGCTTCAGCATCAGTCCTTCCAATGAATATTAAGGACTGATTTCTTTTAGGATGGACTGGTTGGATCTCCTTACAGTTCAAGGGACTCTCAAGTCTTCTCCAAGACCACAGTTCAAAAGCATCAATTCTTTGGCGTTCAGCTTTCTTTATAGTCCATCTCTCACATCCATACAGGACTACTGGAAAAACCATAGCTTTGACTACATGGCATGCTGGCAAAGTAATGTCTCTGGCTTTTTAATATGCTGTCTAGGTTGGTCACAGCTTTTCTTCCAAGGAGCGAGCGTCTTAATTTCATGGCTGCAGTCACCATCTGCAGTGATTTTGGAGCCCAAGAAAATAAAGTCTATCACTGTTTCCATTGTTTCCCCATCTATTTGCCATGAAGTGATGGAACCGATGTCATGATCTTAGTTTTGAATGTTGAGTTTTAAGTCCACTTTTTCACTCTCCTCTTTCACTTTCATCAAGAGGCTCTTCAGTTCCTCTTCACTTTCTGCCATAAGGGTGGTATCATCTGCGTGTCTCAGGTTATTGGTATTTCTCCCGGCAATCCTGATCCAGTTTGTGCTTCATCCAGCCCGGCATTTCTCATGCTGTACTCTGCATATAAGTTAAGTAAGCAGGGTAACAATATACAGCCTTGACGTACTCCTTCCCTGATTTGGAACCAGCCTGTTGTTCCATGTCCAGTTCTAACTATTGCTTCCTGACCAGCATACTGATCTCTCAGGAGGCAGGTAAGGTGGTCTGGTATTCCCATCTCTTTCAGAATTTTCCACAGTTTGTTGTGACCTACACAGTCAAAGGCACTGGCATAATCAGTAAAGTAGAAATAGATGTTTTTCTGGAATTCTCTTGCTTTTTCTATGATCCAGTGGATGTTGGCAATATGATCTCTGGTTCCTCTGCCTTTTCTAAATCCAGCTTGAACATCTGGAAGTTCATGGTTCATGTACACATTACTTTGCTAGTGTGTGAGATGAGTGCAATTGTGCAGTAGTTTGAACATTCTTTGACATTGCCCTTCTTTGGGATTGGAATGAAAACTGACCTTTTTCAGTCCTGTGGCCACTGCTGAGTTTTCCAAATTTGCTGGCATGTTGAGTATAGCACTCTAACAGGGTCATCTTTTAGGATTTGAAATAGCTCAACTGGAATTCCATCACCTTCACTAGCTTTGCTCATAGTGATGCTTCCTAAGGCCCACTTGACTTTGCATTCCAGGATGTCTGGCTCTAGGTGAGTGATCATACCATCATGGTTATCTGGATCATTAAGGTCTTTTTTGTATAGTTCTTCTGTGTATTCTTGCCACCTCTTCTTAATATCTTTTGCTTCTGTTAGGTCCATACGATTTCTGTCCTTTATTGTACCCATCTTTGCATGAAATGTTCCCTTGGTATCTCTAATTTTCTTGAGGAGATCTCTAGTCTTTGCCATTCTATTGTTTTCCTCTGTTTCTTTGCACTGAACATTTAGGAAGGCTTTCTTATCTCTCCTTGCTATTCTTTGGAACTCTACATTCAAATGGGTATGTCTTTCCTTTTCTCCTTTGCCTTTAACTTCTCTTTTCTCAGCCTTTTGTAAGGCCTCCCCAGGCAACCATTTTGCCTTTTTGCATTTTTCTTGGGGATGGCTTTGATCACTGCCTCCTGTACGATGCCATGAACCTCTGTCCATAGTTCTTCAGGCACTCTATCAGATCTTATCCCTTGAATCTATTTGTCACTTCCACTGTATAATCGTAAGGGATTTTATTTAGGTCATACCTGAATGGTCTAATGGTTTTCCCTACTTTCTTCAATTTAAGTCTTCTCCTGGTCCTGTCTTTTCTCTCCTCCTAGTTTATCAACAGATAACTTACAGAGCATGTAGCAGCTGCTGTAGGGGAAGGAAATGACAGGACCCCCCCCCCCCCCCCACCAAACACACACACCTGCCTTGTGCTGAGATGCTGGGAACTGTGTGGGCTGCAAAAATGTCTAACGTTCCTCTTACAGGTAATGGACCAAAGGCCCAGGCTCCTCAGGGCTCCTGTACCAGTTTCTACCCCATCACCTTTCTTGGCTCATATATTGGCAAGGCCTTGTCAAGTACCACTACTCAGTCAAAGGCATAGCTACCTATGACCAGAGCTGGCGCCTGGAGTTGGCATGGCTTCTTGCCCAGCAGCCACACTTGCTCTACAGGTGATCCAAAGACAGCACTGGACTCCAGGTCCTGTCAGGCTGGGAACACTCTTGGGCAAGGCAGAGCCAAAGCCTTCTCATGGCTTCTCTTCCTCTCCATTCCAGCCTAGAAGGACCTTGCCTCTGCGGTTCTCACTTACTCCGCCTTACCTCTCTGGTCCTCTCAGTACAAGCAAGCACACACATGACAACAGCCGTCAGCTGACAGGGGCTGAGCTGCTCACTCCATCACCTCCATCACCTTGGCTGCAGTGGCAGGAGAGCCCTGAGGGAGACCTAAGACTGAACAGGCTAAGAGGATGAAGGAAGTAAGGACTTTGATACGAGGTACCATGCCAACCATCTCACTTGTGATACGTTTAATCTGCAAGCAAGCCTGGACGGTAGTAAGCAGCATCCCCAATGTACTAGAGGGACCCGGAACTCAGAGATGAAAGAACGTGCCCCGAGTCACACCGCCTCTGAGTACAGAGCTGGGGTTCAAGTCCAGGTCTTTTGGCTTTAGGGGCTCTCCTGTTCTTCTCATTCTCATTTGCTGTGTCTTATTGAACAGAGGAACAAAATGGAGAGCTGGAAGTCATCATCGTAATCCTAAAAGCAGACACTTGTTGAACAAGACAAAACAGTAAGCAGGCTGCCAAGTTTTCCGCAGGCCAGGGTGAGCTTGGGGAGGGGGGTGTTCTTATGCTGTTCACTTCTCAGAATTAGAAGCCAAAATGGGAGGTGCAGCTAGAGGCTAGGTGCCCACGCATCTGCTGGTAAAGCCAGGCTCCCCTCTACATGACCGCGCTGCTGATCCGAACATCTCCCATCAAACTAACTCATTTAATCTTCTACCTGGTGGCTCAGCGGTAAAGAACCTGCCAGCAATGCAGAAGACACAGGTTTGATCCCCAGGCTGGGCAGATCTCTTGCAGAAGGAAGAAGCAACTCACTCCAGTATTCTTGCCTGAGAAATCCCATGGACAGAGGAGCTTGGTGGGGCTACAGTCCACGAGCTCACAAAAGAATCAGGACACGACTTAGTGACTAAACAAGTTTATGAGACAGCTTCTGTGATGAGCTCCATTTTATTTAGGCTGTTGAAGAAACAGAGCCCTGACCAGAGAGATTCAGTAACAAGTGCAAAGGCTGGGATGTGGTCCAAATAGCCTGGTTTCAGGCAACAACCAGGTGAAGAACTGAAGACAGTCAGCCCGAGGCCCTTCGTCCTTGCTCAGAGGCTTCCATCTCTGTCTCCAGCTGCCTCCCCATCTACCTGTGCCCCAGGAGAGCACTGCACCTCTCCCCCTTATCCCGGATGTAGAAGAAACGTGACCAGGGTTGAGAGAAGTAAGGAACCAGTGTTTCTGTTTTGAGTGCAGTCGTGTGGAGGGGAGCCTGGCTTTACCAGCAGATGCGTGGGCACCTAGGCTCTAGCTGCACCTCCCATTTTGGCTTCTAATTCTGAGAAGCGAACAGCGTAAGAACACCCCCCTCCCCAAGCTCACCCCGGCCTGCGGAAAACTTGGCAGCCTCCTTACTGTCTGTTTTGTCTTCTCATCCGATAGAAATGCACAGCTGAGGGAGGTGGGGGAAGGGCCCAAGGCCCGAGTGTACCACCATGCCAGCCGTGATAACGGGCTGTGTGGATTTTCTGCAGCTCCCTCTGGCTGCTCAACCCAAGCTTAGATCAGGAGAAAAAAAAGCACGTGACCTGCCCCAGCTCAAGGTCCTTGAGGAGCGGGAAGGAGAATGCCAAGGTGAATCTATGATTGATATGCCAAAACACAGGCTGGGAGCCTGAAGACTGTCCCTACCATAAAGCAGGGCTCTGCCTGAAAGGCTGCCGCCCTGTCACAAGTTTTTTTTAATCAGTGGCCCAGAAGAAAGACACAGAAGGAATCACTGTGGCAAATGGGAGTGGGAGGGGCACTCGGGAGTTGATGAAGGCCATGAGGATCAGAGTAGGTCTTTTGAAGGCAAGTGAGTGCTTTTTATTTTTTTGGCTGTGTCACGCACCATGTGGGATCTTAAATTTCCCAACCAGGGATCAAACCCAGGTCTCCTGCATTGGCAGCACAGTCTTAACCACTGGACCACCAGGGAAGTCCCCGGAGTGCTTTAACTTTAGGAAGTCTTTTCAACTGTTAAAGACAGAAGCAATAAGAGGGGAAAGAATGAGGGCGCAGAAAGACCTTTCCCAAACATCTGGTCCCTCCACCTGAGCTGTGACCACTCCTATCTGGGTGCTCCTAAAGGCAGCTGGCTGGGTTAGATCACCTCAAGCGTGATTTTTAAAAACTATATATTCTGCTTTATAGATGGGGGATAGGGGAGGGTGGAATCAGGAATGTGTATTTTTAAGCAAGCTTTCCAGAATTCTGCCACCCAAGCTGAAGAACCACTGGTTTAGCCCACTGGTTTAACTTGTCCTAGTGGAGCAAACCCCGTGTTTAAGCAAAAAAGCTTTACACAAAAGCTCAGAGAACAAAACAGACCATACAGATGAAAAGCCTGAAGGTGGGAAGACAGTGGTAACCTGCGGGAAGAAGCAGGGAGCCTGGCTTTGGAGCCTTTTGGAGTAAAGAGAGTAGCTTCGAATGGTAAGGCTCAGTGGTAAAAGAATTTGCCTGCCAATGCAAGAGATGTTGAGACACAGGTTTGATCCCTGGGTCGGGAAGATCCCCTGGAGGAGGGCATGGCAACCCACTCCAGTATTCTTGCCTGGGAAATCCCATAGACAGAGGAGGCTGGCAGGCTGCAGTTCATAGGGTCATGCCTATGCATGCCAGGGCAGGGCCAGGCCACCCCTGGCCACGCAACAGGTCACTACAGCTTTGGCTCCTCTCTGGCCCAGGACAAGCACCAGAGGGACTGCTGACCCCACCTCCCTGATCCTTCAAGTCTGTCAGGATTCCCGTCAGACTCAGCTTCCTGAGAGAAGCCTCGCCTACCAGGGCAGTTCAGCTGACACCACACTGGTAATAACTACACTGAATCCTTAGTCCTTTGAGTAATGCCTTCCCTCCCCCTGGGGGGTGGGGGGCAGTGCCTACTGTGGTGTTTCCAGGACACAGCATCAGGCCTCACACAGAGCACACCGCCATCAATACTCCACACGGTGGAGGGAAACGGGCCACCCCTCCCTGCCACGCTTACCTTCCCTCCCCAGCAGGCAGCCCCTTAGAACAGTTAGAAAGAACAGCAATACTTGGGCTTAGAGGGTGTCGCTGGGACCTGTGAAAATCCTTCACAAATGACTTTTTGCTTTTACCTCTGCAACTGCCTAGCCCGGGGACAAGTACCAGCAAACCAGTTAGTTAAATGACTCATTGACTTGCTAATGAGATTGCTCCTGGGCCAGTTAAAGGAGACAATCAAAAGGGACGTCACAGGAGGGAGTGAACAGGCTTGGCAAAACGTTGATGCTGGCTGGAGCCAGATGACCGTCGCCAGAGGTGTATTACAATATTCTCTTACTTTTGGGGTTATTTGCAAATGTTCTTAATAAATAATGGAAATTTTAAAAACTAAATACAGGAAAAAGAGATGCCTCCAGGGACTGGCTTACACCAACTTTTCCTGGTTGAGGAGCCACTGCATTTCCGTATTTCTAGAAGTCCTCACTGTTGACATTTCCAGCAGTTTAATCTTCACTTTGTCACTTCAAGAATTATTTACTGAGCACCTACCAGATACCTGGCATTAAGCTAACACTTAGAATGTATGATAAATAAGACTAGGCTTCTGGAGTTTACTGTTCTAAAAATCATTCAGGGCTTCCCTGGTGGCTCAGAGGGTAAAGAATTCGCCTGCAATACGGAGACCTGGGTTCAATTTCTGGGTTGGGAAGATCCCCTGGAGAAGGGAATGGCAACCCACTCCAGTATTCTTGCCTGGAGAATCCCCATGGACACAGGAGCCTGGCAGGCAAAGAGTCGGACAAGACTGAGTGACTAAGCACAGCACCAGTGACTAAGACTCCAAACTCCCAATGCAGGGGGCCTGGGTTCAGTCCCTGGTCAGGGAAATAGATCCCACATGGAGCAACGAAGACCAGTCACAGCCAGATAAACCAATCAATTTTTTTAAAAAAAGGCCATCAGTCAATTCCAGATGCTGACCAGTCCTGGTGCTGTGGAAGCACAGAGCTCCTCTGGGGTCAGAAGTCTCCTTGGTCAGGGGCGGGCGCAAAGGGGTCTGGGTATCTGTCAGGGTAACGGGAACATGGGAGGCCAGAGACGAGGCCTGCTACGCAGTCGGCACAGCAGCCACTGAAGGGTTTTCAGCAGAGGAGGGACAGGTGATCCAGGCTCAATCAGGGTAGGAGAGGAGCAATATTCCTGAAATACCGGCTTCCCTGGTGGCTCCAGTGGTAAAGAATCCACTTGCCAGCGCAGCAGACGCCAGTTCAATTCCTGGGTCAAGAAGAGCCCCTGGAGAAGGAGATGGCATTCCACTCCGGTATCCTGGCCTGGGAAACTCCACGGACAGAGGAGCCTGGTGGGCTACAGTCTGTGGGGTCGCAAAGAGTCAGACATGATTGAGCATCTAAACAGCAGCAAATGTATAGGGATTGGTGAGAGCAAACGAGCTGAGAAAGGGCTATCAAGGGGAACGCCTTAGAGAAGGAAGGATCCAGCTTGGAGAAATTACGTGTTATCAGTCAGGAAGAGACCTTTAAGAAGGGGTGTACGGCTGGCGCTGCTTGGGATTCACAGTACAGTTTTCATCAAGAATGCCAGTCAGGGGACTTCCCTGGTGGCCCAGAGGTTGGGAGTCTGCCTTGCAGCGCAGGGGATGCAGGTTCGATCCCAGATCGGGTAACTAAGATCCCACATGCTGTGAGGCAACTAAGCCCAAGCACCACAACTATTGAGTACTCATGCTACAACGAAGACCTGATGCAGTCAAACAAACAAAAAAAAAACCAAAAAACGCCACGGTCCAGACTGCTCCTTAACTCTCAGCGTGACTCTAGTGCAGGGTGGCCACCTCTGAAACCCCTCCCACCAGGGGATGCCGAGACCCAGCCGGCCCTTCCGCAGAAGCCTCCAGTCTGCAGCAGCTAATCCGTGTCCCAGACCTACATTTCTGTAATGCAGGGATCTGGGGGTGTGGCATCTGAGGGGCCCACGAGTTCTGCACAAGCACGCTTTGGTCCTGTGTTTCCATTTTGGTAACAAGGAGCAGTGCCGTGGCCTCTGGCCACCCAGCTCGCTCAGCTCGAGCCAGGCAGCGCCCGTGTCTCCCGCTCACAGTGCAGCCAGCAGCACGGCACCCACCATTTGACAGCAGTGCAGCTGGGTGGGATCGCCTTCCTTTTACATTTCTTTACCTCGGAAAACTGGTTATTTTACAGTTGTCTATAAGAGCAAAAGCAAGTTTTGTTTTTTTTTTTTAAACCCAGTTTTATGTTTGTACATGCTTAAAGAATGTGATAAAAATTACTCAAGTCAACACTGTGAAGTAGGCAAATCCATGAAAAATATTTTCTTTAAGAGAAGTCAATACATGATTCAGGCTTGAGAAATAGTGTCCTTGATAACAAGCAATTTCAATAAAGTGTGACAGGTGGTTTAGCAGCACAGGTAGAGGCTTACTGGAATACACAGCAGCGGCCTCCGCCCTAGGCTGGGGAGTCAGAGCACGAGGGCATGAGAAGATGCTTCGCCAGAGTAAGCCAGGCTCAAGAGAGGCCAAAAAGAAACCAAGGGAGATGGCCCGGAGGCGGCAGAGTTCAAGGGCCCGAGAGACAGGAGGGATAAGGCTACGGGCAGAAGACTGGCAGGAGGCTTCCTAGGTAATCCTGGCTCTTAGGTGCCTGTCTTTGGCCTGTGCTGTTCTATATCCTGTGAGTTAAAGCCCACCTCTTCTGGGAGGCCTTCTGAGGCTCCAGGCCTGCTCAGAAGCCCTGCCCTCATCTCTGCTGCCATCTGTCCTCACTTCTCCCAAACATCAGGGACCAGGTCTTCCCCAGCTGTCCCATTCCAGACTAGACACGGCCCAGGGTAGGCCTGTGTCTGGATCCTCTCCGGGGCCCCAGCTCTGCCCAGCATATAGCGCTTGTCGGTACAGAGGGTCTCGGAACTGCTGGGCAAGACCTGTGATCTAGGAGAGGATGAGAGGGAGAGCAAAAGCACCGCCCTTGCCAAACACCTTCCAGTAAGCCTTGAATTCTCGGTCTCGCACCCTGACCTACTATCAAAGTGCTCCCAACATCTCCCTTTCTCAGATGAGGAAACACGAAGCTCAGAGAGGAGGCAGTGACTTGGCCAAGGTCCAGGCTTCCTCTTGTGGAGAAGATGGGATCTAAGTCAGGGTCTGTAACTCTAGAGCCTTTCTCACAGACAGACTCCGATTAACCACTGCCCAGCAGGTATAAAGTCAGGTGACAGGAATTCAGAGGGCTGAATACTCACCATGAGGCTTTGTAAAAGAGGGAAAACAGCTGGAAGATGTGGGAGGTTCGGAGCCGGGTAAGGGAAAGAGAGGTAGGGCCATGGGATGGAGTAACGGGCCAGGGAAGAACAGGAGTGGAAGGGGAGGTGGTGGGCAGGGAGATGGGCCTTTGCTAGGCTGGGGGCCGGCTCTGGGTCGGTGTCTTACCTCAGCATCATGAAAACAACAAACACACCTGCAGGTTGGCAACAGGGACAATCCAAAGTAGCTAATTCCCCTCACTCTGACCAAAAGTGGGTATCAGGCTCCTTTGAGCATCTTCATGGTTGTGGTTTACAGAGCACTTTCACAGCCAGTTCTGAATCTCTTCCTCACAGCAGTTCAGTCAGGCAGTCTAACCCACTTTACAAATGGGAAATCAAAGTGTGGTTCACAACTCCTGCATGGCAGAATGGGGTTTTGACCCCAGAGCCTCTCCCTTCTGCCCTTTCCTTCACTGTGATTCCAACTCCTTTTTAACCAATCTGCAGACCACCAGCTGCCCCTGGAAACCAAACTGCCATCGAAGCACCAGTCTGGGGCTAGAGGCCGAAGCCCACTCACTGCCTTTTCACCTTCTCCTGGCCTCCTGCATTAATGATGACACCCAGACATTAATAGCAATTCCCTGCCTCTTCAGAACACTCCAGAATCTGAAATCTAGCTGTGAAGTCTTCATGCAGTTGTCTTCCCGTGAGGCAGAAAGGCTGGCTATTCTCACCTGACCCAAGAAGAAACTGAGGCCCAGGGAGGGCAGGTGACCAGCCCAAGGCCACACAGCTGAGTCAGTGATAGGCCTGGGATGGGACCAGAACCTGAGTCTCCTGCGACCCCCTGCTTACCTGCAGCACCGACAGATTGGTCTGTCCAGAAAGGCTCAGCTTCTCCTGTTCTGAAGGGTAGGCGTTGTAGCGGTGCAGGTACAGCCAGTCCCGGAGGATCTTCACTGACTCCTTGGGCAGGTTCCCTCTGCGCTTCCTCTTGCCTGCCAGGGAGAGGAGGCCTTCCTCCTCGCCCAGGTCACTGTCTGACATGGTGTCTAGGGGCAAGGCGAGACCCCAGGCAAGTCTGAAACAGGTGACAAAGGAAATGGGGACATTATTACCATGCGCTGCCTGTGACCCTTTCCTCAGCACGTCATTAGAGCCTGGGACGCCAAAAATGGGGTAATCGAAACTCAGTCCCAGGCCACGCTAAAGCCTGGGCAAGGTAGAAGAAGAGCCTAAAATGTCTCTAGTTCATCAGGCCAGAAAAAACTATTGAAACAAATGGCAGATCATTAATAAATAGAACCAGACAGTAATGACAGCTACCACCGAGGCCTGTTTTCTATGCTCTGTACTGAGCACTTCACATTTGTTATCTCATTCAGTCCTCACACATGCCCTTGTGAGGGAGACAGTAATATCATCATCCTTTTATAGATAAGAAAAACGAAGGCCCAGAGAGATTCAGAAAGTCATCCAAGATGCTATGGCTGTTAAACAGTTACCATGGGACCCAGTAATTTCACGCCTAAGGTAGCTGGTTATGAAGATAAGTGAAAACCCATGTCCACACAAAACCTTGTACAACATTATTCATTAATAGTAACATTATTCATAATAGTCAAAGGTGGAAGCAACCCAAGTGTCCTCCAACAGATGTATGGATAAATGAAATGCGGTCTACCCATAATACGTAGAATATTATTTGGCTGTAAAAAGGAAGTCGTGATACAGGCTACACTATGCATGAAACTGCAAATACCACGCTAAGTAAAAGAACCCAGTCACAAAAAACACATACTGTGTAATTCCATTTTTATGAAATGTTCAGAATGGGCTGGAAGAGGACAGAAGAGTGATTGCCAAAGGGTACGAAGTTTCTTTTCCAGATAATAAAGTCATTGATTGGTTTCTTTAAATGTGTAAGCTGGGGACTTCCCTGGTGATATAGTGTGGATAAGAATCCGCTTGCCAATGCAGGGGAAACAAGTTTGATCCCTGGTCAGGGAAGATCCCATATGCCGAAGAGTTACTAACGAAACCCGTGCACAACTACTAAGCCCGGCTCCCCAACAAGAGAAGGCACCACAATGAGAGGCCCTCGCATCACAACAAAGAGAAGCCCCCCCACCATCCAAGGCAGCAACGAAGACCTAGTGCAACCAAAAAAATAAAGTGTAAGCTGTATGGCATGTGAATTACACCTCAATAAAGTTGTTATGGGGGGGGGGGGGCGGAATCTGACCTCCAGGATATGGTATGGAAGCACGGTTTGGACCCTGATAGCTTGCCCTGCCCCCATGCCTTCTTGCTTCCCAGGTCTCCCAAGACCCAGTGTGGAGTCTGGAAACCCTAGCAATCAGTGCCTCAAAAATCCAGAAAAATGAGCAAAGGCTAGGCTCTGGTTCCTCCGGCTTGGCTGTGTGACCTGGGGCAACCAACCTTCCCTCTCTGGGCCTGCGCTTCCTAGTCATCTGTCAATGGAAGGAAGGTGTTTCCCTAGACACTCCCAACTCAGTTGCTCATCCGCACCCTCCCCGGCCAAAGTTCTCCTTCGCAAAGGCAATAAGAGATTTACATTTTTAAAACCAAAAGTTCCAGGACAAGCTGATGCCAGAATCTCAAGGCTCCTCCCTCCTCAGCCTTTTAACAGCTCTCTCGCAGTCTGGGCCAGCAGACTCTGGCATCTCCCAGGTTTTGTTTCCTCGACTTGGGCCAGAGCCCAGATATCTGGGCTGGCTAGGCCAGGCTTTCGAGGGAAGGGTCTACTCTCCCAGCCAGGCCACCTGGAGGTGAGACAGGCACTGGTGAGAGATGCCGCTCCGCAGAGAGCACCAACAGCAGGCTGCTTTCTGAGGTCAGGTTTCTGAGATTTAGCTGGCCAGGGCAGTCAGGACCTGAGCTCAGGCAAGGATGCAGCCCTGGCAGGCTGGGAGTTTACCCGAGGTGATCTGCACAAATTCCACCCTGGCTGCCAGTCAAATCCCAGTCTGCAGGGTTCCAGTGGGTGGCCTGCGGAGATGACCCTGCACAGACTTCCCCACCACAGTGTCTGCGCCCCAGCCATGATATACACCGACAAATACAGCAGACACCGTTCACAAACCCCAAGCCGGGAGGTTCGCCACCTTCACACCCCACATTCCCACCCAGCCTCACACCAGGCAACTCTTAACAGCACTCCGATAACTGGCACCAACCCATCGCTCAGCTCCTGGAACCTCCACGATTTACACCGACAAATCCAGCAGACACACAGTTTACAAATCCCACCTCCAGCACGAACAACTGGTACCACGCAACCAGTTCCTGGATATACGCCCACCCAAGAACTCCAAACGACTCACCCCGCCACGAACTCTCAGACTGGGAAAACTCCCGACGGCATCACACCAGTGATCAGTTCTTACCCTCACTGGCCTGCGGCAGCACCCTCTGAACACAACACCCGGGGCACCACTCCACGACGCCGGACCTGCAAGCACTCCCGCATCGACTTTCTGACAACTCCCTGCAGCTCGGCCGACACTCCCCCGGGCCGAGCCCTCGCGCGGCGTTCCCAGCAGTTCACACAAAGCGCGCAGCCTCCCCCGCGGCCCAGACCCGAGTCGGAGCACATGGCTCACGGGGCGGCGGGGGAATCGGCCTGCGCTCGGGGAGCCGGCACCCCTCGTCTCCCCCCACCCCCCCGCCACCCTGCGTCACACTCGGCGCTTCGGCTCCCCGGCGGTCCGCCACCCCCGTGGGGCGGGGGCTCGGGAAGAAAGAAAACTCACGTGTCTGTCCCGGGGCAGGAAAAAGTTTGGTTCCCACCCCCCTTCCCCCGCCGCTCGGCGCTGGCTGACTCTTCGGGGCGCGGGGCCGGCCGAGCCTGCGCGCTCGGCTTTGTGCTCCGAACTCGGCCCGGAGGGGGAGGGGAGGGGGCTGGGCTCCCACCTCCGCACCGCCCCCCCCCCACCAGCCCTGCGCCCAGACTCCATGTTGGCCGCCCCCTGCCCCGGGGACGGCGCGCTTCCCCCCCCTCGAGGGAGGCTCGGCTCCGACTCGGCCTGCCCGAAGGACCCGGCGCGCACAAACTTTCTTCGGGTCGCCGGCCCCACGCGCCCCGCTCCCTTGGCCCGCCCGGGAGTGACAGATGCCTCAGAGACAGACTTTCCTTTGTTCCAAAGGAAAGGGAACTCGCGCGGGCTCCCCGGCACCCCCCAGCTCCGAGACCTTCCCGCTGCCCCCACCCGCAGCTGTCACTCTCGGGGGGCCCCTCCCTGGCTCGGCCGCGGCGGGGGGCGGGGGGGGGGGGCGACCGGCGGTTAGCAACGTGCACTTTTGAAACCAAACAAACCCGCCCCCCGCGCGCTCAACCCCGGCCCCGGGGCTGGGGCGGCCCTTTCCCGGGGTGGGATCCTCGGGAGCTGGGTCCCCCCCACCACCGAGGGGCCCCGAGCGAACTTCCTCCGGGAGGAGGGGGGGAGGGCGGGAGAGCCGCGCCCCCCCCCCCGTACCCCGACTGGCCCCCACCAGCACACCGCAGTCGGGACTCACAAACACACCCTGGCTCACACACCCACAATCGCACGCGCTAGGACGACGCCCCCTCCCCCGCCGGGCCGAGAGAAAGAAACTTTCCAAGTTGTCCGCGCGCCCCCCCGCCCCCATCCGGCCCCCCCAACTCCGGCGCCCCGCACTGACTTTCCCCAAGCGGCTTTTCCGTCCACGCGGCCTCGGGCTTGGTCCCGGGCGTCCCGGCAGGGGGCGGGGGGCGCCGGGGGAGCGCGCCGCGTACCTGCCGGGCCTGACACTCGGGCCTGACAGCTCGCGGCTGGAAAGCACCTCGCGGCCTGACGTCAGATCCCCTCTCCTCCCCTCGGCGCTCGGCTCGCCCTCCCCCACCCGCCCGGAGGGAGAAAACAAACTTTGTGCGGAGCGCGGTGCGCTACGCCCACCCCCCGCGGGGCGGGCCCTCGGCGGCTGGGGGCTTGGCCCCGCCCACCGCGCCCGGAGGGGGCGGGGCCGGGAGGGCACCTTCTTCCTGCGCCCACCCCCGCCCGCAGGAATGCCGCATGGCCTCCGGAGAGGAGCGCTGGGACCCCGGTCGGGACGGTCCGCTTGGGGGGCAGGAAGTGGCCCGTTCCTCCTTTCGGAGAGCGTTTCCGGAGCGCCTACTGTGTGCCCCACGCTGGGGGGTGGGGGCCGTAATGAGGAGAAGTCATGCAGATCTTAACGTTTGTTAGTCTGTTCCCTCCACCGGGATCTCCCGCCGGCGGGTTGATTGTTTCCCTTGCTCACAGAGGAAACTGAGGCCCAGTTGGTCCGGGGATTTACTGCCCGCCCCCCAACTGGTAAGGACTTCGGTCTGAATATGACGCTGGTTCTGTCCTCAAGGTCTCATAGAGTCGGGTAGAGGTCACCCCTCAAACACAACCGCAAAGCACGTAGCCCTAGAGTTATCACACAAGGGGCAACCAAAGGGAAAAACAGCCAGTGTTTAAGGAGTGTTTGTAAGGCAGTGACGTTAAGCGAGGCACTGCGTGTATGTCACCCTCGGCTCTTGCGGTAGGGGCTTATATGTCAGTCCTTGGTTTGCCCGTGAGCGATTCTTGGCGATTACTTGTTACAGGGTCAACCAGTGTCATTCAGCCCAGGTGTGTCCAGTAGCTCAGGCCAAGCCCTTATCTGATTGAGACCGGCCCTTGAAGGAGGCAGACCACCTGAGAGCTCTCAGTGCTCCTGGCTGGTATCTTTTTACTCTGCCCGGGACACCCAACTCCAGTATCTGTCCCTTGGTCTCCCCAACCCTACCCACTCTCTTCCCTGCTCTTTGCTCTCTGTTCCACATTCTGTGAAATAATCTGTTGACCAAGCTGCTGGCCTTTCGGGGAGACTTTGTGCCCCGCAGAGCCTAGCACAGAGTCTAACACAGAGTTAGCCTAAAAATGGGCAAGGCCTTTGCTGGGCCTCTGGTTCCTAAAGACCCTTGAGCTTGGAAATCAGCAGGTTTGAAATGGCTTTTGGTCTTAACTGCACTTTAACTATGGAGAACTCAGAATAAAGATCTAGTTTGCTCCCCAGGCCCTAAGCCCATCAGAATGCTGACTAAATGATTGTTAAGGTGCACCTGGGTTCCTCATTGAAGCCGCACCAACCTGCAAATGCTTAGAACCCAGTCGGCCACACTGCTCTCCTTGCTGCGATCGCCAGGGTGCCAGTTCTGCCGCCCAGTGCTTCCATTTCAGATGGGGAAACCAGGGCCTGACTAAAGGCCCCAGACAATTTATTGGGGTGCTCTGTCCACAGCCTTGTGAGAGAGAAAGGGAGGTTTACATGAATTCTCAGGTAAGAAAGGTAAAAACCTCAAGGCCCTGGTCGCTAGGATCACAGAGGGGATGAGGGCCTAGGTGAGGGGGACCTGGAAGGGGAAGCAGCTGCAGCCAGGTGAGCCTGGCAGTGTGACTGTTCCCAGCACTTGGCGACAGGCATTGTGCCAAGTGCATGGGATGACCCTGTGTATTCAGCCAGCGGCAGCCCCCTAGGCCAGTATTTCCCAGCTCTTGTGCCACAGCAGGTATCAGTCCATCAGGACGAAGGGAAGGGAGCAGCTCCTTCCTCCTTTTAGCCCGAAGCACAGCCACCTGGGAACCGATAACAAAGCAGCTTCAGGAGCCCCTCCCAGACTTCCTGGAGGGGGAGGGGGAGGGGGAGTCAGGAGGTACGGGGCTGCTGGTAGGGTATCAAGATGGTGCATTGTAAACAAATTCCGTAGGTAAAGCCTAAGTACTCCTAGAGTTTGAGAATTACCGTACAACATTTCTCAACTGGTAAGTACCAGAATTTATGTGCATCCTTTGAGCCAGGAAATGTACTTCTAGGAATGTCTTGAGAAATGGTTGCAGAACCATTTCTGCAACCATGAATGCTTCCTCAAGATTGTTCTCTGCAGCACTATTTACTTTGGTGGAAAATGTGAAACACTCTCTGCCTCTCACTGGGAGCCGATTGCTCACGGTCACTCTGGGACCTCTGCACAGCGGTACGTTGTACTGGAGTAAGTCTGAGCGCTACCTAGGGGATGGCCTAGGTTTATTTATTATGTCGCTTTGTGGCGTCCTAGCACGAAGGGGGGGTTGGGTATACTTGCTGAGAACTTTCGTGGGAAAGCTTTTTCCAGCTGGGAGGTTATTTTGTCATTTTTCTCTCATCCAGTTTTGCCCCCTGCCCTGCTGCCTTTTTTCACGTTCGGAAAAGCTGTGTCCTTGAGAGGGAAGGACTAGCCTGGTGATGAACCTGAGGTCCTGACTCCTGGGACAGGTCTGGGGTGGAGCTTGTAGAGGAAAGAGGTGGGCGGGGCCTGAGAGCCCAGGCTAACCTGGTGGCCCCCAGGAGGCCATTTTAGGAAGAGTCCCAGGAACTCAAGGGCCCTCAGGCTAGACAAGGGACTGGACAGGTTGCAGAAGGCAGGCCAGCCTCTGCACCTGAAAACCCAAGTCAGAGGCTCGTTGGGATGGGGGTCTTTCTTGATTGTTCCTGTTTCTAGTGAACTGGATTGTTGCATAGGTTCAAATGAATGTCATGCAAATGTATTTCTCTTAAAGAAAAAAAAGGAATAAAAAAGGAACTTCCCTGATGATCTGGTGGTTAAGACTTCCATGCTTTCAATTCAGGTTGCACCAGTTTGATCCCTGGTTGGGGAACTAAGATCCAGCATGCTGCGGGACGAGGCCCCAAAAATGAAAACAACAAAAAAGCCAGCCAGTACCTTTCTCACCTGTTAGTGTTAGTTGCTCAGTCGTGTCCGACTGTCTGCGATCCCATGGACTGTAGCCTCTGTCCATAGAATTCTCCCAGCAAAAGTACTGGAATGAGTTGCCATTTCCTTCTCCAAGGGATCTTCCCAACCCAGGGATCAAACCCAGGTCTCCTGCAGTGCAGGCAGATTCTTTACCGTCAGAGCTACCGATGAAAATGGGAAAAGGGACCAATATTCACCAGAAGCCAACCTGAGCCAAAGTTACAGCCAGTGGCACAAAGGAGATGGGGCTCCGGGAGTGAAAGCAGAAGCATCCAGCAAAGGCCAGGGTCAGTAAGTAACTCAGGACACAGTTGTATTGGATCAGCTTGAAGAGCCTTGAAAGCTGAGGTGAAGAATTTGGATTTGGCAGTGTGAGTAAGTAGGGAGCTCCTAAAGGTTTCCGAGACAGTGGCTGAGGAGAGGTGGGAAGAGATGGGAGGCAGGGTGATCAGGTGAGGCACATCTGGGTAATTCAGACCAAACAGATGGCCACCTGTCTCAGGTCTAGGAGATATGTGGCTCTCTTCTCTGAGGTTCTGCATTTTTAGCTCCTGTGAATTTCAGTTTATCAACATCTTACTTTAAAAGCCTTCAAGTGTTTTGTTGAGCAGTTACAATACAATTTGCTTTGTATTAGCTTTCTCCTAGTTGTTGGGTATTCACTTAATCTAATTTTTCAAAAAGTATTTTTTTACTTTTTGGCTGCATTGGGTCTTAGTTGCAGCTCATCGGCTTCTCTAATCATCGTACATGGGCTCCAGATCTCTGGCTCAGTAGTCGCTGTGCACGGGTTTCCCAGGTGGCGCCAGTGGTAAAAAAAAAAAAAAAAAAAACCCGTCTGCCAGTGCACATTCAGCCGCTCAGTCATGCAGTCGGTCAGTCAGTGCAGGAAATGTAAGAGACTCGGATTCAACCCCTGGGTCGGGAAGATTCCCTGGAGAAGAGCATGGCAACCACTCCAGTATTCTTGCCTGGAGAATCCCATGGACAGAGGAGCCTGGAAGATTGCAAAGGATCGGACATGACTGAAGCGGCTTAGCACACACGCAAGCATGGGCTTAGTTGCCTTGAGGCACATGGAATCTCAGTTCCTCCACCACAGATCAAACCCGCATCTCCTGCACAGGAAGGTGGATGGACCGCCAGGGAAGTCGCCGCATTCATCTAATTTTTGAGCATCCAGTGCTTTGACAGGGTGTGCTTCAAGATGGCGAACCCACCCCCTAGGTTGTCGTGAAGGGTTTGGGCTGCAGCACCCAGTAGTGGAAATGATATGGGAATTGGGGTTTGGAGACAACTAGCCTGGTGATGGAAATGGCAACCCATTCCAGTGTTCTTGCCTGGAGAATCCCAGGGACAGGGGAGCCTGGTGGGCTGCTGTGGGGTCGCAGAGAGTCAGACACGACTGAAGTGACTTAGCAGCAGCAGCAGCAGCAGCCTGGTGATAGAGGCAAGTCATCCAAAGCCACTGAACCTCAGTTTTCTCATCTGTGGAAACATCTGGCTTTGGTGGGGGTCAGAGAAAATAAAGGCTGGGTAAAAACCCTTTTGTGAATAGCATCCAGCATTTGTAGAAGAGCAGATACCATTATCAAGATGTCTTAGCTCTGGTTTTTTTTTTAGTGATTATTTATTTTTGGCTGTTCTGGGTCTTCGTTGCCGCGTGTGGGTTTTCTCTATTGTGGTGCTTGGGCTTCTCACTGCAGTGGCTTCCCTTGTTTCGGAGCTCAGGCTCAGTAGTTACGGGCTCGGGCTTAGTTGCCACACAGCATGTGGGATTTTCCCAGACCAGGGGTCGAACCCATGTCCTCTGCCTTGGCAGGCAGATTCTTAACCCCTGGACCACCAGGGAAGTCTTCAGTTCTGCTTCTGACATCTGTGCAGCATTCGGCACTCCGAGTTCCCATTTCTTTCTCTTCGTCTGAGGAAATTGAGAGGGTAGGTCATGATAATCCTAAAGGTCTCTTCCTCCTTTGGCATTTTACCATCTGAGGCTTACATGTTTTGAAAGCGACATATTGTATATATAAATATCTGTTTGCCCATAGTTCAGGTAACACTGGGTTAAAGATTAGAACGCTAGATTAAGATTTTAAAAATCTTTAAAATTGTTATCTTTTCAGGATTAAGTGGTGAGGAATATTACTTAAAAATTGTATATGTCTGCATGACTTTCTTAAGTAGTTTTCTAGTTACAGTTGATTATTTGATTTTCTTCTTGTGCAGTTTGCATTTCAGAAGGTCCCCAAGTTACAGCATCTTAACTTGGGGATGTTGATGTGGCAGGGATGAGTCAGTAACCTGCGGGTAGAAATACCACAGTCTCTTCTCTTGATGCCCTCTGGCTTCTAGCCAGGTTAATTAGCGAGTGTTCTGCTTTTAATTCCGGGATTGAAGAAAATCCCTTTCTATTTTTCTGGTAGTCCCTACCTATAAACCTCTGGGTCCTACAGAAATCAGCCTCCAGAGCTGGCTGTTGTGGGGACTGGGAGACTTAATGATTATATTTTTCTTCATTCTTTTTATTAGGGTCTCAGGTGATAGGATAGATGGGGATCAGATTCTCTTTGGCATTCTTTCCTCTTTTTTATACATGGGAACTTTCTTACCTCCTAAAGTATGTTTTACATTATAAAAGCAAATACACCGTGTTAATTATGGCAAGATGAGCAACGCAAAAGCAGGGAAAGAAAAAATGAGTAAGCTCCCCCTTATTCCCACCTTCCTGCAGTAGCAGTGACGGCAGGTGTGTTTTCTTCCTCACCTTTCTCCGTGTTCATGTAGACACGTGCAAATATCTACACACATCCTGAGAGGTGTTTTTCTCTCCTCCCTCTTATTTAAATTTTTCCTGATTGTCAACAATTGCAGTTAACATTTTGAAGTAAATATCTTTGCAATTCTGAAAATTTCCTTAAGTAGATTCTCTGAAGTAGAATTAATGGGACGAAGAGTTGGAGTGCACATTTGTAAGGCATGTTAACGAAGTGCTCTCCTTAACAACAATTGTGGTGTTTGAGTGCTTGTCTTACCTTGTCCTTAGCCGCGAGTGTTAGCAGTTTTGTGTTAATCTCTGCTCATTTGATGGCTGAAGAATCGTCTTTGGTTCTTTTAATCAGCATTTAAAAATAACCTGTTTTGCCTGTGCTGGGTCTTTGCTGCTGCGCGTGGACTTTGTGTAGCTGCAGTGAGCAGGGGTTCCTCTAGTTTCGGTGCTCGGGCTTCTCGTGGCGGCTTCTCTTGTTGCAGAGCATGGGCTCCTCTAGGGCACGTGGGCTCAGAAGTTGTGGCCCATGGCATTGGTTGCCCCGAGGCATGTGGACTCTTCCCGGGCCAGGGAATGAACCCACGTCTTGTGCATTGGTAGGTGGATTCTTAACTACTGGACCACCAGGGAAGTCAGATGTTTGTACTTGAAGGACCCTTACTTGCCTCTGTCTCTTCCAAGGCCTTGAAGAGGTCTTATGTTTCCATAAAATGTACAAATCAAGAAATTGCCCTTGTAATCACGTAAGGGGCTTCCCAGGTGGCTCAATGGTAAAGAATCTGCCTACCAGTGCAGGAGACTCAGGAGACGCGGGTTCAATTTCTGGGTGGGGAAGATTCCCAGGAGGAGGAAATGGCAACCCACTCCAGTATTCTTCCCTGGGAAATCCCACGGACAGAGGAGCCCCGAGGGCCACAGTCTATGAGGTCACAAAAAGTCAGACACGACAGCACGCATGCGATCACCTAAGACCACTGTCTCATTCCACCATGGCCTCCCTCCTCACTGCTCCCTTGTTCTAAGTGGCCTTCCGTTGGCTCTGGACATTGTTTTGGATCTGCCTAAAGATTTAGTTAGAATGTGTTTGCATGCTTGTGTGCTTAAGTCACTCAGTCTTGTAGCCCACCAGGCTCTTCTGTCCATGGAATTTTCCAGGCAAGAATACTGGCATGGGTTGCCATTTCCTCCTCCAGGAGGTCTTCCCAACCCGAAAATCAAACCCTCGCCTCCTGTGTCTCCTGCATTGCGGGCAGATTCTTTACCCACTGAGCCATTGGGGAAGCCCAGAATGCATTTGGGTTGGGTTTATCTAGTTATGTGATTTGCAGTCACTTCCGCCAACAGTTCAAATACTGACAACTGTTCTGGCAGAGGGAAGCCTTTCATGACACAGAGTTACAGGAACAGAGGCGTTAATAGTAGCACCATATTAAAGATGTCCTATAGAATCCACACCAGAGGTACCTGAGTAAAGGAAGATGTGACAGGGTGTGAAACCTCCAGTCAGAAGCTGGTCTGTGGCAAGTTCTTCCAATCATGGAGACCATGAAATGGAAGCAGAGGGCTCAGTTTTTAACCAACACTTATTAAAAATGGAACTTTTCTTCTGCCAAGAATGTACTTAATAATGTAGTGTACACAGTTATAAGTGTACACGTCAGAAGAAAAACTGAGTCATCTTTATTTTCTCTCTATTAAAGTTGTGTTACAAAGCTATTATCATAAGGCCAAAGAAAGTGCCCCCAGGGACTTCCCTGGTGGTCCAGTGGCTGAGACTCTGCATTCCCCATTCAAGGGGCCCGGGTTCAATCCCTGGTCAGGGAACTAGATCCCACATGCTACAGCTTAGACCTTGTATGCTGCAGTGAAGACTGATGATTCACATGATAAAGCTAGAACCCAGCGCAGCCAAATAAGTAAATAAATGTATTTTTTTGAAAAGTGCCTCCAGGGACTTCCCCGGTGGCTTAGTGGTAGAGAATCCGCCTGCCAGTGTAGGAGACACGGGTTCGATCCCTGATCTGGAAAAATCCCACATGCCGAGGAGCAACTAAGCCTGCGCACCACTGCTATTGAGCCTGTGCTCTAGAGCCCTCAAGCCACAGCTACTGAAGCCCACACGCCTTGAGCCTGTGCTCTGCAGCAAGAGAAGCCACCGCAATGAGAAAGCCTGTGCACCGCAACTAAAGAAAAGCCCAAGCAGCAACGAATACCCAGTGTAGGCAAAAATAAATAAATAAAATTATAAAGAAAAAGAGAAGACTTTTAAAAGTGCCCCCAAAAGTAGGAAAAAAGACTACTTTTGTGATAGTGGTATTTGTGATGTGAGATTTGTTAGTTGTTTAAAAATTTGCAGTTTACTATCTTTTTTTCTCATTTTGAATACAGTCATATTTGTGCTAATTTTATATATTTAATATAACATTTTTTTCTTAATAAAGGCCCCTCAAATTACATAAGTTTCAGTTCTGACAAAACCCTTAGGTGGTTTCAACCCTTAGGATGAATATATTGTTCGAGATTAAGCCTTAACCCCTCAAGAAGACGCACAGCGTCTGTCCCCTCTGGTGCTGCAGTGTAGATGCTCAGTCGTGTCCAATTCTTTGCAGCCCAGGGACTTAGCCCGCCAGGCTCTGCTGTGGGATTCTCCAGGCAAGAATACTGGAGTGGGTTGTCATTGCCTTCTCCAGGGGATCTTCCTGATTTAGGGATCGAACTCATGTCTCCTGCTTGGCAGGTGGATTCTTTACCACTGTACCACCTGGAAAGCCCTTTGGAAATGAAATTTTTTGCCTTTTACTCTGATTTTGACACGGAAATAAAACTTTTGAAGGGAGTGATTACTTTTTAAGTGATTGATTACTTGATGCAATCTGTTCATCACCTTGCCTTTTTCACTGAACAGTATATACCTTAGAGGCCTTTCTCTCTTCATACATGAAGAGCTCCCTTGTTCTTTTCAGCGATTATCTCTTTATATATATATTTATTTACTTATTTGGTTGCACTGGGTCTTTGTTGTGGCATGTGGGATCTAGTTTCCTGACCAGGGATCAAACCCAGGCCTCCTGTGTTGGGAGCTCAGAGTCTTAGCCACTGGACCACTAGGGAAATCCCACAGCAGTTACCTCTTATTTCTTTGTGTACATATACCATATTTATCTTACTGCTGTGCTGTGGATTGTCATGTGGGTTGATTCCAGTATTAACTGTCACAAACAAAATGCAGTAAGGAACCTTATATACATCTGTCATTTTGCAGAGTACAGTTTTAGGATAAACTTTGAGAATTTGCACTCCCATGAGTGTATGAGAAAAATTTAGGTTGGAAATAAGTTTTCTTTGGATATATATATATTTTTTGTGTGTGTGGAAGAATATATGTAAGATAAAACTTATCATTTTAACCATTTTCAGGTGTATGGTTCCGTGGTATTAAGTACGTTGACACTGTTGTATGGCCATCACCACCATCCATTTCCAGGACTCCGTCTTCTCAAACTGAAACTCTGCACCCATTGAATAGTAACTCCCTATTCCGTTTTCCCCAGCCCCCGGCAGCCACCATTTTACTTTTTGTATCCATAAATTTGATTACTCGGATTCCTCATAAAAGTGGAATCATACAGTCTTTGTCCTTTTGGGTCTGGCTTATTTCACCTAGCGCAGTGTCCTCAAGGTTCATCCATGCTGGAGCGTGTGTCCGAGTGGCCTTCGTTTTTCAGGGCTGCATGGTATTTTGCTATGTGTGTATGCTTTGTTTTGTCTTATCCATTCAGCCGTCCCTGGGTGCTTGGGCTGTTTCCGCCTTTCGGTTATTGTGAATAGTCCTGCTACAGACATGGGTGTGCAGAAATCTGTTGAGTTCCTGTTTTCAATCCTTTTGGGTATATACCCAGAAGTTTCATCAGGTTTTGAAGGCATCACTCTGTCGTCTCTCAGCTTTCAGTATTGCAGTTGGGAAATCCCAAGTCATTCTGAATACTGATACTTTGCGTGTGACCTACTTTTGCTTCTCTAGAAATTTCTAGAATGTCCTCTCATCCCTAGCGAACTGGAATTTCTTGATTATATGCCCTGATGTGAGTCTATTTTTGTTTTTTTCCTGTTATGCTGAGAGTTCTGGGAGTCAAGTGGGGGATGAAAACTGGGGGAGGGGGTGGACTCGGGGGGTGGGTGGGTCTCACCATGTAGTATTATGAGCTCCGTGTCTCACTGGCAGTGTTCCCAGCGCTGAGTAGAGGAAGAAGGCTGAGGATCTGGACATCTTCAACAGTTAGTAAATGAAGTTTCGTATAATTCCTCTTGTTGGTATCTTCTCAGTCTCCTGTGTCTAGTAGCTACCTGTCCAGGGACCTTCTTCCACATTCCAGAATAATTCTGACCTGCCTAAAAATAAATTTCTGATCTGCCAGGATCTGGGTTGCAGCCATGGTGGGCAGGGAGTAATATAGGGAAGGGATCTAAGAGTCTACTATTTGATATATTTAAGCTGCTCTTTGGAGAAGGAAATGGCAACCCACTCCAGTATTCTTGCCTGGAGAATGCTATGGACAGAGGGGCCTCATGGGCTATAGTCCATGGGGTAACAAAGGGTCGGACATGACTGATCAACTACACAGCAAGCTGCTTTTTAAGCCTTCTTCTGCGAATTTTCCCTCCTGTAGCAGCCCTCTCTCCCAGCCTCACCTTTATGCCCCCTTCTAGAGATGCCACTAACTTCTGAGTCTTTTTGGGGATTCTGTGGTATAAATTAGGTTAATTTTCACCTTTTCTTACTGCCTGCTTGGTTTTGCCATCTGATAATACTTGCCCATTTACTTTCTACCCCAACAACTGTGTCGTGTGGTCCCTCTCCCATGCTCCTCTTTCTTGTAGGGTTATGCTGTTGTTTTTGGTTTCTTTTTCGCCACACAGCTTGTGGAATCTCAGTCCTTGACCAGGGATTGAGCCCATGCCTTCGGCAGCGGAAGTGCAGAGTTTAACCACTGGACCACCAGGGAACTCCTGGTTTCTTCATTTTGAAAGCAGAGTTTCCAAGAGAGAGTCTAGTGGCATACCTGTGATAAATCCACCGTCTTCAAATAATTTTTTCCCGAACGTCTCCCCAGTGATCCCAACGCCCTGTGTTGACTAGTCTACCTTTCTGCCTCTGGGTTGAGATGCTGCCTTTGTCTTGCACAAATGCACCCATTTGTCTGTGGATCCTATTCCGGAGCTTTTTCTTCCGTTTCAGCAGATCTTTTAATTTATTTTTTAAACTTGAAAGTAGTAGAGTTTTTGTGGGATGGAAAAAGAGTTCTTTGAGTTATTTATTTTCCAAAGGCATTGTCATCTTTTTTTCTTGGCCACACCATGAGCATTTGGGATCTTAGTTCCCTGACTAGGAATCGAACCTGCACCCCCTTCAGTGGAAGCATGGAGTCCTAACTACTGGACCGCCAAGGAAGGCCCTCAACAGACCTTTATTTGCATATTCTACATGTCAGGCTCTGATCTAGGCACTGGAGGTAAAAGCAGTGTGTAAAGTAAAGCCTCTGCCTCCTGGAGATTACATTCTAGTGAAGGGAGATAGGAAATAAATAATGTCAAAGAGTGAGAAGTACTAGGATGAAAAATAGAAAGTAAGAGAGTAAGAGGTTGAGCTACTGTAGATACCAACAGAGAAGTGATGATGAGTGGAGTCTTTAATAAAGTGGAAACTCCAGCCACGCTTGGATCTGTAGAGAGGGGGATGTTGTGGGCAGAGGAAATACCCAGAGCAAAGACCCTGAGACAGAAATGAGCTGGACGAGTTGGAAGAATAACAAGACCAGCATGGCTGGAGCCCTGCAGGCAAAGGGGAAAGTGGTACCTCAGCCTAGATTTTGCAGGGCCTGCTAGACCATGGCAAAAAGTGTGTATTATCCCCCCACACCCAATGAGGGTTGAGAACAGAAGAAGGGAGATGTGCACATCATTACGTGTTAAAACGAGGCTGTGGTGGTGTGTAGAGAACAGACTATGGGAGGGGCAGGAGTGGCAAGCAACACTTGGGCTGTTGTCAGCCAGAGAGAGTGGTGACCTGGACTAACTAGGTGTGGTGGACAAGGTGAGAAGCTGTTGCTTCTGGAATATATTTGGAAGGTAGAGGCAGCCGAACAGATGGGCTGAAGGACAGATGTGGATGGAAAGGAAAAGAGTGACCTGATCAACTAGAGGAGTGGCAGTGATTAATGGAGCTTGACCAGGTACTTGACACAAATCCTTTCGTTTAGTTTTTATAACCGTTTGAGAAAAATGATGTCTTTTTGAAAAGTAGAGGAAATGGAGGCACAGGTAACCTGCCTGTGACGACACTCTGGTCATTGGAAGAGATAGGATTTTATTTCTGTAAGGTCAGTAGTAAAGTACCCTTCTCTTTCTGATTCTAGTAATTTTGTGACTTTTCCTTTTTCGTCTTGGTCAGCTTAGCTGAGGGTTTGTCAATTTTTACAGTCTTTTCAAAGAACCTACTTTCAGTTTTGTTAATTTTCTCTAATGTTTTTCTAGTCTTTTTCATTAATTTCTGCTCTAGCCTTTATTTCTTTTCTCCTGTTTGATTTAGGTTCCATTTTCTCCTCTTTCCCTCTTTTCCAGTGTCTTAAGATAGACAGTTAGGTTATTGATTTGAAATCTTTCTTCTTTTTTTGGCCATGCTGTACCATTTGCAGGATCTTAGTTCCCCAACCAGGGATGGAACCCTCACCTTCAGCAGTGAAAGCCTGGATCAGCTTCCCATATAGGAAATGGGAATAGCAGCACTATCTCCTCCAAAGGCTACTATGAGAGATAAAATAATGAAATGCTTATGTCATGCTCTGCATAATGCTTGGCAAATAGGGAAAGTAACACACACACAAATCTTCCTTTTGTTACATTATATGACTTCTTACAGTTTTGTTTTTATTTGTTTGCTTATTTATTTATTCGGCTGCCTCGGGCCTTAGTTGTAGCACCCAGGATCTTCACTGCATCACGTGGGATCTTTCCTTGTGGCGCACGGACTCGTTAGTTGCAGCGTTTGAGTTTAGTTGCCCGGCTGCAGGTGGAGTCTTAGTCCCCAACCAGGGATCGAACCTGTGTCTCCTGCATTGCAGGGTGGATTCTTAACCACTGCATCACCAAGGAAGTCCCGACTTCTTACAATTTTCTAATCTGTATCTCACAAATCATTGTGTCTGTGTTTCATATGGAAAAGACTGTAGTAAATCAGTAGCAAGATCAGATCAGATCAGATCAGTCACTCAGTCGTGTCCAACTCTTTGCGGCCCGTACCTATTTTTTGCATGGGATAGCAAGAACCATCGGGAGAAGGCAATGGTACCCCGCTCCGGTACTCTTGCCTGGAGAGTCCCATGGATGGAGGAGCCTGGTGGGCTGCAGTCCATGGGGTCACTAAGAGACACGACTGAGTGACTTCACTTTCAGTTTTCACTTTCCTGCATTGGAGAAGGAAATGGCAACCCACTCCAGTGTTCTTGCCTGGAGAATTCCAGGGTGGGGAGCCTGGTGGGCTGACGTCTATGGGGTCACTCAGAGTTGGACACGACTGAAGTGACGCAGCAGCAGCAGCAGCAGCAGCAGCAAGAAGCATCACAGAGCAATCTGTCATTTTTGGGAGGGAGCCAAGTATGTGTCCACGCAAAAGCTTGTACATGAATCTTCATCGCAGCCTTATTCATAGTAGCCTCAAATTGTAAGCAACCCAAATATTTATCAGCTGGTGAAAGACTAAATAAATTGTGTCATAGAAGGAAACAGCAACCCACTCCAGTGTTCTTGCCTGGAGAATCCTAGGGATAGGGGAGCCTGGTGGGCTGCCGTCTATGGGGTCGCACAGAGTCGGACACGACTGAAGCGACTTAGCAGCAGCAGCATAGATCCTTACAGTGGAATACTACTCAGCATTGAAAAGGAACTGCAGGGACATGCAGTAACATAAAGGAATCTCAAATATATGCCACATGAAAGGAGCCAGTATTGTATGGCCTATTCATTTAAAATTCTAGAAAAGGAAAGAAATCTATAAAAAAGTGGATTAATGGTTGCGTGAACTAAGAGGGCTCAGCCAAAAAGGGGAATGAGCAAACATTTGCCAAAATTAACTTCATTTTTGCACTTAAAATGGGTAAGTTTTATTTAAAACAAAAACAGGACTTCCTTGGTGGTCCAGTGGTTGAGAATCTGCCTGCCAATGCAGGGGACATGGGTTTGATCCCTGGTCCTGAAAGATTCCACATGCCACAGAGCAGCTAAGCCTGTGCACAGCAACTAGAGAATAGTCCTTGCTTGCCCCAACTAGAGAAAGCCCTCATGAAGCAATGATGACTTAGTGCAGCCAAAAATAAATAATTTAAAAATAAAGACGAAAAACTGTGGGACACAGACAAAGCAATAGTAAAGAGAAACGTGCAACAACAATAAATGGTTAAATTTAATCATACATTAAATTTAGTTGATCAGTAGCTTACATATACAGTGAAACTATGTTCTTTTTTCACTGGGTTGTAAATTCACTTTCTCATCATCCCAGTTGGGGACATTTTACAGCTCAGCATCTGGGTAAACAAAATCCTTCAAGGCCCAAGTACTCAGTGGTAAAGAACCCACCTCCCCGTGCAGGAGATGCAGGTTTGATCCCTGGGTTGAGAGGATCCCCTGGAGAAGGCAATGGCAACCCACTCCAGTATTCTTCCCGGGAAGATCCCATGGACAGACGAGCCTAGCAGGCTACAATTCATGGGGACGCAAAGAATCGGACACGACTTGGCGACTAAACAACAACCTCGTGGCTCACAGTTTTCCTTTAGCGGCAGCGGATTCCTTTTCTTTCTTTGTTTTTGGCTTTGCTGGGTCTCCGTTGCCGCACACAGGCTTCTCTAGTTGCAGTGAGCGGGGCTGCTCTTTGAGGGGCTGGCTTCTCATTGCGGGGGCTCCTCCCGCTGCAGAGCACGAGCTTTAGGGTGTGTGAGCTTCAGCAGTTGTGGGGCATGGGCTTAGTCGCCCTGCAGCATGTGGGATCTTGCCGGATCAGATACAGAGTCCCTGTCCCCTTCGTTGTCAGATGGACTCTTTACCCCTGGATCACCAGGGGAGTCCCATGAATTCCTTTCTTAAGGGAGAATTTATATCTGACATATTTCTTTCTCAAAAATGAGATCTGCTTATGTGTTGTGTCTGTAAGGCTCTGTCCTGAAACATTCCAGAGGAAGAACGTGCTGGAGGGTTTTGCCCAGGGCAGTGACATGGTCCCTTGTATTGATACAACTGGAAACTGCCCTGTGGATGGAGGAGAGGCGCGTTTGGGGAGAATCAGAAAGGCTGGTTAAGAGGCTCAGTGTGGTTCATGGATCTGTATGCTTCAATCTATGCATTTTTCTATATATATGTTTTGTGCTTGCGTGCAAAGTCGCTTCAGTCGTGTCCAACTCTGTGCGACCCTATGGACTGCAGCTCACCAGGCCCCCCTGTCCATGGGATTCTCCAGGCAAGAATACTGGAGAGGGTTGCCATTCCCTTCTCCAGGGGATCTTCCCCACCCAGGGATCGAACCTGTGTCTTACATCTCCTGCATTGGCAGGTGGGTTCTTTACCACTAGCGCCACCTGGGAAGCCCCATGTATACGTTACACTTCATTTCTTAAAACATGAGAACAAAGAAATGCCTCAGTAGTCCACGTGAAGTCCCGCGGTCAGAGGAAGAGGCTTCAGGTCAGGTTGACAGTTAGTGGGGCCAGCCTGGGGACTTGCATGGGATTCTGGTTGCAGAACTGACGGGGTTTGAGGGGAGATTGGAAAACGGAGAGGAGGCATTGGGGGAGGAACGGGAGGCCAGGAGAGGAAGGAAGCCAAGTCACACCAAAGCACTGAAGAGCGTTTCTGCGTGGGGCTCAGGGGTTCTGACTCACTGTGTAGCTCTAGGATTCTGCCGGGATGGGGAGTCAAGAAGAGACTAGACCCCATCCTCAAGTGTCATGGTTCAGTGGGGAAAGGCGACAGCCTTCGTGGACCAGCGGGGGACGGCGTGGAGGGCCTTTGGGGGAGGAAATAGACATCGCTTCATGACCCCTCCATCGTACACTCTCCTTACCTGTTCGCCTCCCAGATCTGAGGGTGGGGGTTAATAACGAAGTGACTGAGCTCTCACTCGTCTGGGTGTGATGTAAATTCTAGTTCTGAAGTTCCCTGGCTGTGTGACCTTGAACAGGTTGCTTAACCTTTTTGAGTCTCTATTTCCTCACTTGCAAAATGAGGATAATATCCTATTTGCTCACATAGGATTTTCGTCTCCTCTTCCCCTTCCTAAAAAAAATGCATTTACAGTTTCCCTGCTGCCTTGCAATATGTCTGTATAGTCGATGGACAGAAATGGTACTAAGGGTGGTTCTTGGGTACCTGGGTGAAGAATTCTTTTATTTCAGCATCTGAGGGCTCCATGGACCCGGGGCCACCAGTCGCTTGCGCATCGTAGAACAGAAGCAACTCTGAGGAGGCAGCAGGCAGTGGAGGAAAGCAGAGAGGCTGGGAATGGAACTCTCTGGGTGACCTTGGGTGACCCCTAGTGGGAAAGTATAGCAACACACAGCATGGCTGCAAGGATGCGTTTTGCAGCTTTCTAACAGATTTTGCTGATAATATATGCTTTTGCTGCAGGTACCAGGTAGAATGCATTGTAGCTTGCTTTTTATTCACTTGGATGCAGCCCTGATGTCCTCATTTACGCCACTGTATGTATGGAAGGGGGTTTCCTTTACTGGCAAATCTGGTAAATCTTGTTATTTATGTCACTGTTTTCCTTAGCTTTTACGGTTGTTGTTCTTTCCAGAGCTTATGAATTCCTACTAGAATCCTCTGAAATATATTTACGTAACAAAGGTGTTTTCTATAAAAGGACTTTAAAATCACATTCAACGCATATATTTTAAGATTCATTTATGGTGTTCTTAAGATTCATTTTATGATATTTTAAGATTCGTTTTATGCAATAACTTAAAAGTAGCACTTTATGTACCAGGCACTGTTCTATGTATAACTGTAAATTTATTTAATCTTATAACGACTCTATGAGGTGCATATAATTATCCTCATTTTTCTTTTGTCCGTGGTGCAAGGTATGCAGGATCTTAGTTTCTCAACCAGGAATGGAACCCATGCCTGCTGCATTGGGAGCTCAGTCTTAGCCACTAGACCGCCAAGGAAGTCCCTGTTATCCCCATTTTATAGTAGAGAAACTGAGCCTTAGAGAGGATAGATAACATGCTCAAATTCATGCCATTAATAAATGGCAGAACCAGGACTGCAACCTAATTTTGTTCTCTTAATTATTCCATTATATTACCTATGACCTCAAAATTATTTCTCCAAAGCTTTCCATGTAAAATTGGGGTGCATCTTTTGTATCTTATAAGCCAATTAATACAGTAATAATAGGTTAACCAACTTAACCTCTAGTCTGAGTCTTGGTTCTTCTTCACAGTGACCTTGGATCCCCTAGACCTCATCTATGAAACGGGGGTGGGCATGTGAAGAATTATATGAATTTTTTAAAATTAAAACAATTGGGTCCGTGCTGGGCCTTCGTTGCTGCATGTAGGCTTTCTCTCCTTGCGGCGAGTGGGCGCTACTCTTCATTGCCGTGTGCTGGCTTCTCATTGTGGTGGCTTCTCTTTTTGCAGGGCATGGGCTCTACGCTCGAAAGCTCTAGAACGTAGGCTCAGTAGTTGTGCTCGGGCTTAGTTGCCTTTGGCATGTGGAATCTTTCCAAACCAGGGATCAAACCCGTGTCCCTTGCATTGGCAAGTTTCTTAACCAGTGGATTGCCAGGGAAGTTCCCTGATGCTGGTTTTAAAATCTCACACACATTTAAAAATCACATTTACGTTATTAGGTGCTAGCACTCGTTCTGTGTCTCCTTTCCCCACCCCACACATTGCTTTGTCCTCCCCACAACCAGGGACGCTTTTAATATCTGTCTGTGTGGATGCAGGAACATTGACTCATTGCATCGGAATGCTGCATGGTATTCCACAGCATGCATCTCTCACATTTCTCATTCCTTCTTGTGACAGGTATGGGGCCTCTCAGGGTCTCTCCAAGGCCCTGCTGCCATCTCTGCAGGGGCAGTGGACATGGTGTCCTGCCCCTCTGGGCTTGCCCCCAGTTTTTCTGGGAGATGTCTGTAGCTGTGGAGTTTCTGAGCCAGAGGGGCTTCACTTGTTCACAAATGCTGGCAAATGCTGTCCTGCGTGGGGGACCAGTCTGTCCCCTATCAGCCAGCGTATGGGGATTCCCCCTCCTCTCCATCTTTGCCAGTGTTTGGTACTATCTGTGTCTCTGATTGGCAGTCTGACGAGTATGAGGTGGTCTCTTGTTTTTGCTTTCTGAACACCAGTGAGGTTGATAGATTTTTCTTGTTGGTTGAAATTCCCCTTTTGTGAGTCTCCTGTTTATACACTTTTCTTATTTGTCTATTAGATTCTACAACTTTTTCTTTTAGATATTAATTCCTTGTTTCATTTTAATACAGTAAAAATTCACCATTTCTAAAAAATGGGTTTTACTAACACAACATTGTAAATCAACTGTAGTCCGGTATAAAACAAAAAATTTTTTTTAATTAAAAAATGAGTTTTAGGGAATTCCTTGGCATTCCAGTGATCAGGCCTCTGCTTTCACTGGCCGAGGACATGGGTCGGGGAACTGAGATGCAGCCAATAAAATAAAGCCTGTTTATTAAGTGTTTGTATTTCTTCTGAGATTTTTTTTTTCCATATTATTTGCCCATTTTTTTCCTACTGACATGGCTTTTTTTTTTTTTTTTTGGCTTGTAGGGATCTTAGTTCCCTGATGAGGGATTGAACCCTGGTCCTGGTAGTGAAAGTGCCTGAGAGTCCTAACCATTGGACCACCAGGAAATTCCCTTTTTCTTATTGAATGATTGAAGTTCTTTTTATAGGATAGTGTCATTAACTTAAAAAAAATTAGTTGTGTTACAAATATTTTCTCCCCATCTGTCCTCGGTTTTAACTTTGCTCAGTTTCTCTGGCCTTACGGAAACATTCCGTCTTCATCATTTAAGTCCACTGGTCTTTGTGTGCACGCGCGCGCATGTGTCTCTTCTGAGTTTTGTGCCAGACATCGCAACTTTAGGGGTCCTTCGCTAAGAAATAAAACAGCTGCTGCTGCTTTTCTGAGGCTGCTGTGAGATGGTAATAAATTAACGAGTGAAAACCGCCTTCCTCTTGGGTCCTACGTCTGTGCCACATGCATTCCTGTTCCTGGACTTTTGTTCAGATTGTCTCCATTCCTTGCAGTACCCTCTTCCTTAGCGCTTTCTGCAGCTTCCTGGTCCTGCCCGTCGACACACAGAACGCTTCCCTCTTCCCATCACCTGGGTTCCTTCAGCCCACGCCAGCTCTGAAACCGGTGAGGCCGCACCGGCTCCATCCTGCCACCCCTGGGTGTGAATCTTTCTCTCTGGGGTGGAGGGGGAGGAGGCTTGTGACACCACTGGGGGTTGAGACCAAGGAGGTTTGTTCCTGACCCCATGTCCCTGCCTTCTTCAGGAAGGCCTTTGGTACCACAGTGGCTCCGCCGAGAGACCTGGACCCTGGTGTCCGGCATGCATGGCCAGTGCTCTGGGAGTCCCGGGAATTGGTCCCAGTGAGTGGGTAGCCAAGCTCAGTGTCAGGTTGGGATGAGGGTTGCTCAGGGCCCACAGCCTGGGGTCAGTCAAGGGTATGGTGTGGTTGGGACTGAGTCTGGGGAGCATTTGGACCCGTTTGGAACTCGTTTGGGGCTGGCTCAATCTAAAGTTGACCTCAGGGATTTGTGGGGCTCAGTTTGGAGGCAAGAGAAGGGCTTTCGTGGCTTTCTTCTGGAAGGGGCTGGGTGCCTACGTTGGGGCAGTGGCCTGGAGGAGGTTCGGCTTCCTCGGCCAGTGCAGGGTCCCCTTAGTGCTCGGTGCTCCTTTGGCTCTGATCTCACACCTTTAGGGAAGGCAGCAGCACCTGCTCCCTGCTGGCTGCAGATGGGATGTGTCCAGTCCTGGCCTGAACCCCATGGAAGGTCCAGAGGCCAGGGACCAGCTCTCCCTCTGCCCCAGACCCACCGGGTGACCTCAGGCGGTCCCTGTCCCTGTTGACTTTGTTCATTCAACCAGTATGTCCCTTCCCCTTAGGCTCCAGGCACCGTCCTCAGTGTCCCCACTGTCAGCTGTAACAGGGATCCCAGTCCTGCTGGTCTCTTGCACGTGTGGGATGTGAAAAGCTGTGGCTTGCTGTGCTGCTGGTCACGTGGCAGAACCGACCCTCCAGCGGTGGAGGGTGCACCCAGACACCTGGTATCTGCCCGCAGGGAATCTATTCTTTCTCATCTCCATCCCCGAGTGAAGGGGATGTACCGTCCTCACAGCTCCCAAAGCCTCCCTGCTCTTCTAGGACCACCTGGCTTCCCAGGAGCATTGAGGGGACCCTGGAGACCAGGCTCTAGTCCTGAAGGCTGTGACCTTGACCCCTGCCCTCTCAGAGCCTCAGAACCCCCACTGGGGTTTGCTGTGGTGGGTACTGCCCCCTCTGCTCGCTCCCTCCCAGGAGAGGTTCTCCCCTCAGGATCTGCCTGCTCCTGCTGCTGGTCTGGTCTCAGCTGAGCCTTCCCTGGGCTGGTAGTTGGGGTGGAGGGAAGGACAGGGCAGCCACTGGGGAAGGAGAGGGTGGGAGGTGTTTGGGGCCTCAGGGCACCTTTATTTCACCCCAGCCACAGACATACACACCCAAAGCAGTGCTCAACCTTCTATTAGAGGCTCTGCCTCCCCAAGATGAACGTCCGCCCTCTTGCATCTTCCAGAGCACACTCCCGGGGGGGGTGCGGTGTCGGGGAGGGGAGTGGCACCCTGTCCTCTGAGAGGGGACCTCGGTGAGATGCGTGTTTGTGGCAGTGGCTAGGGAAGGGCTTGCAGCGGGGGTGCAAGTGGAGTGGTGTCCCAGACCAGGACACAGCGCCCTTCCTGTGGGGGCACCCGGAAGCGGGCAGGCAACAGCCGAGGCTGGGGCTCTCCTAGGGGCCTCCCCTCGGGGCCTCCTGGTCCAGCCCCCTGGCCCAGCTCCCGAGAAGATGGGGTTTCCTTGGAGGGTCACCGGCCTCCCGCTGGCTCTGCCCCTGGCCTGGTGCTGTGCTTTCTCGGCCCGTTTCCTTCACTCGGAGCTAGGCCCCCGGCCCCTCAGGGGGAGAGTCCTCTGAGAGGGGGCTCTGGGCTCATGGGCATGGAGCTGGTGCACACGGTATATGTGGGAGCAGGTGGCTGGGACAGGGGCCAGGCAGGGGGCGCTGGGATGGCCTAGTCATCCTTGTCCTTGGCGCCGTGTTTGAGGATGCGGGTGAACTCCACATAGTTGAAGTTGCCTTTCTTATCAATGGGCGCCTCTCGGTACATCTCGTCCACCTCCTCGTCTGTGAAGCGGTCACCCATGGTGGTGAGCAGCTCCCGAAGGTGGTCCTCATGGATGAAACCTGGGGAGGGCGGGTGGAGGGGGCGCAGGGCCAGGGCCTTGAGACACACCTCACACCCCCTGCCCGGGGCACCCCCCAGGACTCGCAGACCTCGTAGCTGGAGGGTGGGGGGGCAGCCAGGAAAAGACACAGCCCTGGTGTCTGTTCGGTTCGAGGTCACCAGGGCCCAGCGGGAACAGTTCTGCAGTGAGGCTGTCTGCGAGGTGTTTCTGTGGGGGTGCGGATGGGGGCCCTGGGGCTGTGAGGGTTGGAGTGGCCCTGCCTGGGGCTGTGGGGGTGCTGACGGTGCTGCTTGAAGAACCTGGGCCCCAGAGCTCCACTGCCTGCGTCTGAATGCTGATCTCCTCTTCTTTCTAGCTGTGTGACCTTGGGCAAGTTACTTAACCTTTCTTTGCCTGTTTGATCTGGAAAATGGGGAGGAAAATATGCCAGCCTAGTTAGGGAGCTGTGACACAGTCAGGAAAAGGCTCTGAACGTGCTTAGGCCTGTGGTGCACCTCTAGGCCCTGAGAAACCACCAAAGCGGTGTCCTGCAGGCCTGTCCCTGGGAGAGACCCACAGTGGCTGAGAAGCCCTTTGGAGAACCTGAGGGTGAGGGGTGCTGGTTTCTGTAACCTGTTGGCCCACGGGCCTGAGATGGTTTGGTTTCTGGAAGGGTCAAAAGCAGAGGCCAGTGCATTAAGACAACAGGAGAGCTAAGAAGTGGGAAGGCGTGCGGGATGTGGGCTGTTTCAGTTTAGCCTTTGAGGGGGAACAAAACGAGGAGGCAGCCTTTATTATTCTGGTGGCAGAAACAGGTGGACAGATGATCTCTGTCCTGGCCTTTGGGGGCAGAGGGGAGCCCTGAGGTGCCAGCGTGGCCAGGTGCCACTTGCATACACGGGGTGCCCGGGTGAGGTGCACGGCCCCAGCCCCATCCAGGCCTCTGTCCCGAGGCTGCCGACTGACCTGAGGCCTCCTCGTCGAAGCAGGCGAAGGCGTTACGGATCACGTCCTCGGGGTCTGTGCCGTTCAGCTTCTCCCCAAACATGGTGAGGAACATGGTGAAGTTGATGGGCCCCGGGGCCTCGCTCATCATGCCCTCCAGGTACTCGTCCGTGGGGTTCTTCCCTGTGGGGAAGGGCCATCCGTGCCTGCTCTCACCTCCCGTCCCCTCCCTACATAGCCCCATGGACAAGAGACAGTAAATTTAGTAAACTATTGAAAAGTGTGAAAAGGTAGTCACTCAGTCGTGTCCGACTCTGCGACCTCACGGACTGTAGCCCACCTGGCTTCTCTGTCCATGGAATTATCCAGGCAAGAATACTGGAGTGAATAGCCATGCCCTCCTCCAGGGGATCTTCCCCACCCAGATATCGAACCCTGCATTACAGGTACCATCTCAGCCACCAGCGAAGCCCTAGTGTTAGTAAACTAGAGCAGACTAGTTAACTTAGTCAGAGAAGGCACTGGCGACCCACTCCAGTACTCTTGCCTGGAAAATCCCACGGACGGAGGAGCCTGGTAGGCTGCAGTCCATGGGGTCGCTAAGAGTCGGACATGACTGAGCGACTTCACTTTCCCTTTTCACTTTCATGCATTGGAGAAGGAAATGGCAGCCCACTCCAGTGTTCTTGCCTGGAGAATCCCAGGGACCGAGGAGCCTGGTGGGCTGCCGTCTATGGGGTCGCACGGAGTCGGACACGACTGAAGCGACTTACCAGCAGCAGCAGCAGTTAACTTGGTAAACTGTAAAGCCTCTCTCTGGGACCGCTGGCTCTGACTGCCCTGCCCCACTGATAATCACCACCCACTCCCCTGGCGGCCTCGACCATTTCCACCTTGGGTCTGGGGTCTGGATATCGCTGTGGGTCACGCTGTCTGAGGTATAAGAGCCCCCTTCTGCTGACTGCTCCCTGCCTTTGGCACTCTGTGTGCCTTATGGCTTTAAGTGTCACCACCTCGGCCTTCTTACCCCTTCACCAATGTGGGACCTGAGGCTTCACCTCAGAGGTGAGGTGACTTGTCCTCTGTCACACCGCGAGTGAGGAATGGAGCCAGCATGTGAAGCCAGGCAGCCAGACCCCAGGCCCTAGGCACAGTTTCGACAGTAGGTAAACCAGTGAGCTTTGGTGCCACACAGGCTAAGGGCTGAATCCCAGCTCTGTGCCTGCTTCCCCAGTCCCTGAGGAGAACTGCGAAGATGAGGACGGCAACAGCTGTAAAATGCACAGAACAGTGACTGGCACAGCCCTACGGACTCTGATCAGCTGCTGGGTTCAAATCCCAGCTCTGCCACTTTGTAGCTGTGTGACCTTGGGCAGATTACTTAACCTCTCTGAGCCTGTTTCCTCGTTTATAAAATGAGACTGATAATCACGCCTGCCTTTGAGATTTAGGATCATAGCTGCACAGCTGCCGCTTGTTATTACTGTTCTATTGTTTGCTGCTCTTGTTTTTACCGTCTGAGCCACCAGGGAAGCTATTCTTTGCTGCTCTTGTTTTTAAACCTGAGGAGGATGGTTCTGATTCTTGTTTTCAGCTGTGCCACGTGACCCACAAAATCTTAGTTCCCCTACCAAGGATCAAACTCACACTCCTTGCAGGGGAAGTACGGAGTCCTAACCACTGGACTGCCAGGGAACTCCCAGAGGGTGATGTTCTTAACCAGAGACCCTGACTGATCTGTGGACCCACTGACTTGAACTGCAAACAGCAGTGGGGGTTTTTCTGGGTAAATATCCAGTCTAGTCTCTGGGGTTGAGAGCCCAGGTGTGTGTGCTCAGTCACATCTGACTCTTTGTGATCCCATGGACTGTGGCCCACCAGGCTCCTCTGTCCATGGAGGTAAGAAAATACTGCAGCGGGTTGTCCTTTCCTACTCCAGGGGATCTTCCCGACTCAGGGACCGAACCTGCGTCTCTTGCATTGGCAGGTGGATTCCTGACCACTGGGCCACCTGGGAAGCCCGGCTTCTACCTCCTAAATGGGAAGGAGTCTTTGTGTCCCTGTCTCCTCTGAGCCCTACACTCTGCTGTGTCCCCATGGGATCTGAAGAGCTGTGACAGACACACAGCTCCTGTCCTGCCCAGGCCTCACTCTTCCTTCCTGCCCCTGACTTCCCAGGGAGGAGCCTCCAGGTGAGTCTGGCCTGAAGCTGGGAGAGGTGTGGCGCTGAGGGTGGGGACAGTGTCCAGTGTCCGCTCTCCTGGTCCCGCTAGGTCGTTTGCCCCTCTCACCAGACCCCCTGGGATGCACCCACGGGCCACGGGCCTGAGTGGGGCTGCTCAGTGAGGGGCGGTGCCAGGGACTGACTCAGGCGTGACTGCCGTAGGCTGCCTCCTCTGCTACCTGAGACCACCCCCCAGCCGGTGTCTGACCCAGATACTTTCACCTGGATGAAAGGGGCGCCAGGAACTGGGGCTGAGGGGGTTTGTCTGTGGCCAGTGCACGGGGAGCCATGTGGAGGCAGACCACCTTGGTATCTGGGGGCCTGGCCTCTGGGCCTCAGTTTCCCCATCTGAGCAATGGTGCAAGGTGCTAGATTCCTGAGGCCTTTCAGCTCTGAGATTCTGAGTCTGGGGAAGTCACTGGAGTCCGCCTCTCAGAATCTTACACAGGTAGCCTCTGAGGGAGCAAGAAGGTGCCCTGGTCTCCACTCTAGGCCTCAGTTTCCCCATCTGTACAATGGAAAGTCTGCAGTTTTGTAGCTGTTGATCCTTTTCCTTCAGTGAAGTGGTACCAGGCAGTTGAAACCTCAGATCTGCCTGAGGCAGGCGTGGGCCTGTCTGGGTTCAAGTGCCGAACTGCTCAGTGCCTCAGTTTCCCTGTCTGTTAAATGGAGAAAGAGGTGGCAGCTCCTCTCCAGGGTGGGCACCTCAGTCGGTACACAGGAAGTGTTTCCTGAGGGATGAGCCGCCCCACCGCCTGCTCCAGCTGCAGCCCTCGTGGGCCCACTCGGCCCCCCAGCCCCGCCTCTGCTCACCCATTGAGGCCAGCATGTCATGCAGGTCCTCCTTGTCGATGAAGCCGTCCCGGTTCTGGTCGATCATGTTGAAGGCCTCCTTAAACTCCTGGATCTGGGACTGGTCAAACATCGCGAACACATTGGACGTGGCCCTCTGTGGCCGCTTCTTGGTGGTCTTGGCCTTGGCCCGTTTACTGGACATCTTGGCTGCAGGCGTGTGGGGCTTCCCTATAGGCAGAGGGTGCAGATGGGCAAGCCAGTGACCCTGGGCCAGAGAATCTTCTGGCCTACCCCCACCCCACTCGGCTGTGCCTGGCCTTTGTGCTCCTATAGGCTGGGGGCTCCTGCCACCCGGCTCATCACAGAAGCAGCCAGCGTTGGCCTTGTGATATGCTCTGAAACAACTTCCTCTACCTCTCTGAAGTGTTTCCTCATCTGGAATGGATAGGAGTGCCCAGCCAAAGGGATCCGTTGACTTGTGCCCGAAAAGCCCCTGGCATGGTGCCCGGCCCAGAGGAAGCTATTTCTGTTGTCATCGTGTGGGTAAACACTTAGGATTGGGTTCGGTGCCAACCACTTCCGTGCTTTATCTCCCTTAATCCTCAAGAGCATTCACACCATCCATCTCTCTCCCAGTGACAAGGTGGGCAGCCTTGGAGAGGCTCCGAGGCTCCCTGCCCCCAGCAGCAGGAAGGAGCCGGTAGGCGGCCCTGCATTCCTCACATTCCTCCTCCTCCTCTCCCTCCTCTGGAGGTTCTGGAAGGCCAGCGCTCTGGGCAGCCTCCCTTCCCCCCACCTGTCCACATTTGACCAGCCCCTTAGGGTGGGGGACAGACCTGATTTGGGCCCTCTCTTTGTTCTCCCTTTTAAGTGCTTACAGAAGCATAGAGCTTCCCGGACTGAGCACCCCAGCTGCCCGTCACATTTGTTTAGGCCTGGCCTCCGAGCCTCCAGCCAGTCTCGCCCATTGCATGCGGACCCCAGTACTTCACCCTGAAGCCCTTGAGGGTTCCTGCCATCCCCCTCTCCCACCAGGCCTGGCACAGAAGGAAGCCCTCTGAGCCTCTCCTACCCTGCTCTCTGACTCGCCTTGCCATCCCTCTTGCCAGCTGTGATCCTGCCCAGCTGGACCTCTGGCTGCTCCCTGATACCCCCAGACTTTCCTTCTTGGTTCTCCCCCTGAAACACCCTTCCTTCTTGAGCCCAGTTCTTCAGACAGCCCTTGGGGAGCAGTTCCCCGACCCTGGCTTTGACAGCAAGCACTTAAAGGTCTCTCTCCGTCACAGTCAGTCAGGGCTGGTGTAAGCACCCTGAATTATACCTAAGCCCATGGTGGCAGTCACAGATGCTTGTTTAATGAATGACCTTGAAGGCAGCTGCAGCCAGTCTACTGATCCCACTTACAGATGGGGAAACAAGACGCAGCGAGGGGCTCTTTCCCTGAACTCTTGTCATGGCTTCTGGGCAGTTTGGGGCCCCAGGACTGCTGCCCCCTCTTCCTCTGTCCTGAGTCTTGTGGTTGAGGATCTGCAAGAAGCCTTAACTGCTCCTCGATCTGTCTTCCAGGCCTTTATCCCATGACCTTGTTCAAGCCATTCTGGATCTTTGGCCTTTGAGATCTTAAACCCTGAGCTGGGACGCTGGCCAGCCCCAGCCTTTCCCCACAGGCACAACTGCTTATAGTTATAGACTGTCCCCCTGCACCCACACACCTGGCCCTCGGTGCTTCTTGTGTGGTTCAAGGTGGGTAGACAGAAGCCTTTCCCTTTTAGGCAAGGGTGGGGGTGGGACAGTGCCGTGGGCAGAGAGTGCCACCCTCTCCTGTATGAGTGCTTCGAGGAGCCCAGTTCTTCCCCGAGCTGGATGTTCTCTGGAAACTTTAACTCACGACACCCACAGAAGGCCACCGAGGAGAAGTCCACCACGCCCAGCAGAGACTGTCATGGTCCCCAGCAGTCACTGCCACCCCCATCTGTACAGTCCTAGGGCAGGTGTGGCAGGAGTGGCCAAGAGCTCACCCACTGCTCTGATCCTGGCTTGGCCGCCCTGTCTCCATGGCCGCCCCATCCCCACCCTCTTCTCTTGAGGGGCCATGACAGGGCTTGGAGCACTGAACTTCGCAGGGTGGGGAAAATGGGGTGCCCCCACTGTGCAATTAAAAGAACTGGTGTGCCTATAAGAGGGATAGAGTCCAACTGGAAGCCGGGACCCTGGGCTAGGCTTAGGTCTGGGGGTGGCAAATGGCCTTTCTTGGTGGGCCAATGGTAGTTGAGGGGCACTGTTGTGACCAGAAGCAATTTGTAGGCTTGATTGAGGAACTGGGGTCAGAGCCAGGCTGAGCTCTTAAGACCTGGAGCCATCGCCGCCTCCTCCTGGGGGTCCTAGACACCAGGGATCAGATATAACTGGTCCTTGGCCTGCTACAGCTAGGTGCCACCTCCCCACTTCTGACCCCGGAAACCCTGGTAACAGCAAAGACACGGCCTGTGTCCCCCATTACCTCAGGGTCTCAATGGCTGGCAGTGCCAGCTGCCTTGTTGGTAAACTCGCCTCCCCTGAGGGGGAGTTATCTGACTTTTTCCTGAAGTAGCCAGAGCAGCTGCAGGGCTGGGAAGGAGTGGGGACCACTTCCTGCAGCCCAGGGCCTAGTCAGGCCAGGGGGTACAGGGGATGAGCCCTACAGCCCTTGGCCAAGCTTCCCCACCCAGCAGGCCTAGCGGGCTCAGAGCAGGGAAGCCCTGGAGATGGCATTCAGCGTTGGTGTGATGGCGGAGACAAGTTACCCCAGTCTCCATCCTTCTTTCCTGCCTCAGGAGATAGGGGAGGGGTCAGGGACGCTCCGCGGGAGCCTGGCAGGGCTGTTTCCCGTCTGTGACACAGATGCGTCCTCTAGAGCAGCGACCCCAGGCCCCTCCCGTCCTCCGGGACACCTCGAGTTCTGGGCTCGACATCTCTAACTTCACAGCGAAGGGGCAGGGCCTGGACAGTCGTCCCTTGCTGCAGGCCCACTGGTTCCCAGAGCCTGTCCAGTCTCCCTGCTGCCCAGCCGCCGCCCGAATCCCCGTAGGACGGAGCAACCTCGCAGCCCCAGCCCTGCGATCTGTCCCTGCCCAGAGACCCTGCGAACCCCGCTTCCGCCTCGCGTCCCCATGTCCCAGCCGCGGCCGTCACACCGCCCACACCAGACCCCCCGGGCCGCGGGGCTCCCACCTGGTGCGGAGAAGGTGCTGGCGCGGTGCGCGGAGCGGCTGCGGAGCCGGGACCGGCGGGCCGTCGGTGGGGTCTGGGCCCGAGGGTGGGGGCGCGGGGCGGGGCGCGGCGCCGGGCCTTACAAGGCAGAAGAATGTGCGGCGGCGGGCAGGGGCGGGGCCACGGCAGCCCGGCCTTATTTGGCCGCGACCCACGGGCCTGGGAGGTGGGGTGTTCCCGGGTGAACCCCCCAGTCTGCGAGGGCCTTCCCCATGGTGGGCTGGGGGAGGTGTCGGGGGCGAGTTGGGGGGCCTGGACAGCCCGGGGAAGGGGGTCTGTCTGGGCCGGTCCTTCCTCTCTAGCGAGGCCGCCGGACCTCCCGGGGGGCCTCCAGCCCTCAGACCCCACCCCCACCATTCCCCCAGAGCCCGCGCCCCGGCCTATTCCCCGGGGAGAGCTTCTTTCCACCAGGCCAAGTACGGCTTTTTTCCATTCCCAGAGAAGAGCCGTGTCAGAGTGGATCTGCTGTACTCACAGGTTCCTGCTGGGGTGGGGCGCCCAAGGGACTTGGGCCAAGTCACTCTCCAAGTGTCCTCACCTGCAAAAGGGGAGTGTGGTGGTGAGAATTAGCGGCCAGGAAGACCCACGGAGGCCCTGGGGAGCCAGCGAGAGCTGGGACCGGGGGACCCCCGGAGCATCCTTGCCAGTGGGGCTGCACCCCCAAATCCCTCTCTTGTTGGCCTGAGTCAGAGGATGGGGGCTGGGAGGACAGACGCATCCCTCTCTGCCTTCGCCATCAGGCCCTGTCCATCATTGTGACCCCTGATGGCCCAGCTTACCCATTAGCTCCCACTCTGACTCCTGCCTGTGCTTTCTCTCCTTCCCTTTGATCCAACTCAGACGTTCCATTCCCGAGGGAACGTTTTCGACATCCAGTTACTTGCTTGGTAAATATTAACTGACACCTGTCTGGCACGGTGCTTGAATGCTGGGGAAATAGCAGTGAACTATAGTGATTGCGCTCAGGAAGCTTTTGTTCTTGTGGAGAGAAATGTCATGAACAAGTAGCTACACAGCTTGGAGGGTAGAAACAAATGCCTTGAAGGAAAATAAAAGGAGGTGAGGGGAGAGAGAGCAAAGGAGAGGTAGGGGCTGCCCCCCAGGAAGGAGGTGAGGGAGTGAGCCCGGCCCAGTGAACACCTGAGACAGAAGCCCTGTAGGGGGCGCTTGTCCAGCTCCTGGTCAGTGTCACTGAGGGACCGGGGTTGGGAGAGGAGGTCTGAGAAGCAGTAGGGACCTAGCCCCGGGGATCCTTGTGTTATTCCAAAACTGGGTTTGCCTTTTGGTGGGTGTTGAACCAGTAGACACTGCCAAGCCAAAGATAGGAGGAGGAGGGAAATAATATTTCCTGTAGTCAATAAGGAGAGCATGGGGAATCTCCCAAAGCACTGTCTCCCTGAACAGCAAAACTGGGGGAGGCTCAGCTGGTGAAGAATCCGCCTGCAATGCGGGAGACCTGGGTTTGATCCCTGGGCTGGGAAGATCCCCTGGAAAAGGGAACAGCTACCCACTCCAGTATTCTGGCCTGGAGAATTCCATGGACTGTATAATCCATAGGGTCACAGAGTTGGACACCACTGAGCAACTTTCGCTTTCACTTTTAAGCTAAGGGTATGTGCATATTCTTGAAGAATTCCTCATAGATTTGGGGCCAGGGTTGACTAAGAGTCCAAACTTCAGTTGATTGAAGTCGAAAGGGTCAGTGTCCTCATCCCTTCCTCTACCTGGGTGGGGACTGTAGTTCCTGCAGTACTCAGAGGTGAATTGTTATGCATAATCCCTTGAGGAGGAACTGAGACTGCACTTTATCGCCGCTGTATTGTTTGACTGCCTCTTTTCTGCATGCTATTGTTCCCTTAAGATCATTCATTACTGAGAACTGTTCAAGGGCAAGTTTTGTGGCCAGGCTTAGATCATAAAATGGCTTAGGCCAGAATGGCTTCCCTTGTGTCAAGAAAATCCATTTCTGCTTCTCTTTCTCCAGGGACCTCTTCGCTTACCTGCTTACACTGGTAGACCTCTGTAAGACCTCAGAGAGTTCTGAGCAAAGGGTGGCATGATCTGGCTTATGTTTTAACTGAATCCCTCTTGGAGTGGGGGGTGGGGGGGAGCAGCGGCAGGGAGCAGGGAGATCAGTGAGGAGCTATTGAGCAGGATGAGGTGTCCAGACTAGTGAGCTGGCAGTGGGAGAAATGATGGGATTCTGGACATATTTTGAAGTTGCATCTGGTAGGATTTTCACGTGGATTGGTGTGTGTGTGTGAAGATTCCAAGGTGATTAATGTGTGTGTGTGAAGATTCCAAGGTGATTAAGTAGTTAATCGCAGTAGGGGATTGTAAGTAGAAAAATATGGGAGACCCCTGTAAGTTAATGGTTACTCGAGAAAGCAGGTTTGCTTAACCACAGAACCAAGCAGGCTTGCTTAGCAACAAAACCATGCAACAGAAGCATGAGACATGCCCCACAACAATAAAAAAAACTGTGGCATGAGCCCTACATCTTGCCCAGTGAGCAAGTGAGTTACTGACCTCTAGGACATGCTCTCTGCACACACAAAAAAATAATTTGTGGGCCTAGTTGACCACACAGGGACTAGAAAACTTCCCTGTACAACCCGGAGGATGAACTAATGATGAAAACATCATGTCTACTCAAGGAAGACAAAGAAGGTCTTCTCCCCCTCCCCACTTATCCTTTGATTGTAAAACTGTAGCCCAGTAAGTTCTCGGGTGTGGCATTCCTCACCTGTCCACTTGCAAGCCTCACAGGCATCCTATTCTAATAAACCCCTTCTCATCTACCACTCCGCTGTCACCGAATTCTTCTCTGCACTGAGACATAAAGAACTATGGTACTGGAGCTCTTCAGAGCCCTGGAAGTGACACCAAATACCGGTTTCAGTCTGAGCAGCTGGAAAGAGCTGACGTTGTCTAAGCTGAGTCTATGGAAGGGGCAGGTTTGGTGAGGAATCAGAAGTTCTGTTTTGGACATATTTAAAACTTACTACATTTTAAAAACTTTATTTTGAAATAGTTTCAAATTTAGGATAAAGTTATAAGAACTATACGGAGAGTTCCTGTATACCTTCATCCAGATTCTGTACTTGTTAGCATTTGGCTTTCTTACATTCTCTTCTGTGTGTGTGTGTGTGTATGTGTGTGTGTGTGTGTGTGTGTGTGTGTGAATTTTCCTCCCAAACCATTTGAGAGTAACTTGCACAGATCAAGCCCTTTTACACTGAAATACCTCAGTGAGTATCTCCTAAGAAGGAAAGTATTACATATCCATAATGCAATGATTAAAACCAGGGAAAAGTAAAAAATTGAAATATAGTTGATGTACATATTATATAAGTTATAGGTATACAATCTAAGAGTTCACAATTTTTGAAGGTTATATTCCACTTATGAAAGTGAAATTGCTCAGTCGTGTCCGACTCTTTGCGACCCCATAGACTGTAGCCTACCAGGCTCCTCTGTCCGTGGGATTTTCCAGGCAATAGTACTGGAGTGGGTTGCCGTTTCCTTCTCCAGAGGATCTTCCCAACCCAGGGCTCGAACCCAGGTCTCCCGCATTGTAGACAGATTCTTTACTGTCTGAGCCACCATAGTTACCATAAAATATTGGCTATATTCCCCACATTGTACCCATGCACTCTTGTAGAACTGTTTCTATGACTTGCTTTTCATTGCTGTTATTATAATCATATGTGCTGGCCTGCCTCAAAGGACCCTGCTCCTCTGCCTGACTGTTAAACTAAAGCGCCTTTGTTCAGTTCACTAGGAGATAATCTGACCCTGCCCACCTGTGAAAAGAAGAGATTAACACATCCCCTGTAACACAGCTGGCCATTCCCAGACATGTTTTGCAAGACTGATGGCCCTTTTACTTTACTTCCCGCAGCCTCTCCCTCTCTGTTCTGTCTTTTCACTTTACTTCCTCACCCCTTCTCTTTTTGGTTCTACAAAAGAACCTGGAATCCAGACCCCTGAGAAAGATGGTTATTTTGAGACATTAATCTGCCATCTTCTCGGCCTGCTGGCTTTCCAAATAAAGTCATATTCCTTGCCTCAATACCTCTTCTTTTGGATTCATAGGCCTGTCATGTGGCGAGCAGAATGAGCTTGGACTTGGTAACATATCTTTGTAAAAATCAGGAACATTTTAACATCAATTTAATACTATTGTCTAACAGTCCATATTCAAGTTTTGCCAATTATCCCAATAATGTTCTTTACAAAAAAATATTTTTCTGGTCCAACAGCCAATCCAAGGTTGTCATATTTCTTTGATCCTCCTCTGTGTGTGTGTGTGTGTGTGTGTGTGTGTGTGTGTGTGTGTGTTTGGCAGGGGGGGTTCAGTTCGGTTCAGTCGCTCAGTCGTGTCCGACTCTTTGCAACCCCATGGACTGCAGCACGCCAGGCCTCCCTGTCCATCACCAGCTCCCGGAGTTTACTCAAACTCATGTCCATTGAGTCGGTGATGCCATCCAACCATCTCATCCTCTGTCGTCCCCTTCTCCACCTGTCTTCAATCTTTCCCAGCATCAGGGTCTTTTCAAATGAATCAGTTGTTTGCATTAGGTGGCCAAAGTATTGGAGTTTCAGCATCAGCCCTTCCAATGAATATTCAGGACTGATTTTCTTTAGGATGGACTAGTTGAATCTGCTTGCAGTCCAAGAGACTCTCAAGAGTCTTTTCCAAGACCACAGTTCAAAAGCATCAATTCTTTGGTGCTCAGCTTTCTTTTATAGTCCAACTCTCACATCCATACATGACCACTGGAAAAACCATAACTTTGACTAGATGGACCTTTGTTGGCAAAGTAATGTCTCTGCTTTTTAAGATGCTGTCTAGGTTGGTCATAACTTTTCTTCTAAGGAGCAAGCGTGTTTTAATTTCATGGCTGCAGTCAACCATCTGCAGTGATTTTGTGTGTGTGGTAAAATAGCAGAATTTACCATTTTAACCAATTTGAGTGTATAGTGGCATTAAGTACATTCACATCATTGTATAACTGTCACCACTCTCCATCTCCAGAAGCATTTCATCTTCCTCAGCTTAGATTCTGTAGCCCAGTAAACAGCCATTGCCTGTCCTTTTCCCTCACCTGCTGGGAACCACCCTTCCCGTCCCGACTGTGAATTCGACTCCTCTGGGAAACTCATGTAAATGGAATCACATAGTGTTTGTCCTTTTGTGACTGGTTGATTTCACTTGGCGTAGTTTCTTCAGGGTTCATCCATCTGGCAGCATATGTCAGAATTTTCTTCCTTTTTAAGGTTAAATACTGTTCCATTGTGTGGAAAGACCACAGTCTTGCTTCTCCATTCATGTCCACGGACATTTGTGTCTTTTGGTTATTGTGAAGAATACTGCTCTTAATATGGGTGTAATACAAGTATCTTTTTGAGTCCCTGCTTTTGATTTTTTTTTTTTTTTAGGGTATATATCCAGAAGCAAAATTGAAGGATTACGTGGTGACTCTGTTTTCAGTTTGTTTATTTGGGGGGCGGGAACGCCATACTGTCTCCCATCGTAGCTATACCGTTCTGCATTCCCACCAAGAGTTCACTAATTCTAATTTCTCTACATCCTTGCCAACACTTGTCATTTTCTGTTATTTTTTCTTTTTCTTTTTGCTAACTAGTCATCCTAATGAGCCGGAAGTGCTGTCTCATTGTGGTTTTGATTTGTCTTTCCACAATAACTGATGTTAAGCATCTTTTCTTGTGCTTATCAACCACTTGTGTATCTTCTTTGGAGAAGTGTCTATTCAGATTCTTTGCCCATTTAGGGAACTCCCTGGCGGTCCAGTGGTTAGGACTCGGCACTTTCATTGCTGGGTGGGCCTGGGTTCGATCCTTGGTCAGGGAACCAAGGTCCCATATGATGTGCAGTGCGGCCAAAAAAAAAAAAAACAACCCAAAAAACTTCTTAAAAAATCAGGTTGTTTGCTGTTTTTGTTGTTGAGTTATAAGAGTTCTCTATATATTCTGGATACTAATCCCTTATCAGATACGTGATTTGCAAAAATGCTTTCCCATTCTATGGACCTCTCTGTTTAAGATCATTTTTAAAACTTATATAATTTATGTACCATAACATTCATTCTTTTCAAGGGTACAATTCAGTAATTTTAAAACTCACAAAATTGAAAAAAAAAAAAAACTCACAAATTATACATCCGTCACCACCGTGTAACTCCAGAACATTTCATCACCCCCAAAGTGAAAGTGAAAGTCGCTCAGTCGTGTCTGACTCTTTGCGACCCCATGAGCTATACAGTCCGTGGAATTCTCCAGGCCAGAATACTGAAGTGGATAGCCTTTCCCTTCTCCAGGGGATCTTCCCAACCCAGGGATCAAACCCAGGTCTCCCACACTGCAGGCAGATTCTCTACCAGCATCACCTCCAAAGAAACTGCATACTCATCAGCAGTCACTCCTCTCCTTCCCTCCCCCCATCCCCTGGCAAACACTAATCTGCCTTCTGTCTCTTGATTTGTTTACTCTGGAAATGTAAATGGATATAATATGTGGCTTCTTTCACTTAGCATAATGTTTTCAAATTCCATGTATGTTATAACATGTATCAGTGCTTCATTCTTTGTAAATTTGTTCTTTTTTGGCCACATCACACGGTATGTGGAGTCTTACTTTCTCAACCAGAGGTGGAACCCGGGCCCCCTATCTTGGGAGCACGGAATCTTAGCCACCGGCCCACCAGGGAAGTCCTGTCAGGATTTTCTATATGAGAGATCATGTTATCTGCAGATAGAGGTAGTTTAACTTCTTTCTTTCCGATTTGGATGCCATCCGTTCCTTCATTCACTTACTCATTCGAAGCTCATTCTTGCCTAAACGCCCTGGCTGGAACCAACTGTGCAGTGTTGAATAGAAGTGGCGAGAGTGAAACTCTTCATCTTTGTTCCTGATCTCGAGGGGAAAGCTTTCAGTCTTTCACCATAAAACATGTGGATTTTGGGGGGCGGGGGGGATGTTCCCTCCTCAAGGGTCAGCTTGAAGAAGTTCTGATTTGTCATGCATTCTTTATCATGAAAGGGTGTTGAGTTTTATTGAATTTTTTTTCTGCATTGATTGCAAGGTTTTTAATCTGTCCGTTAGCTTTGTTTTGGCTCTGCTGGGTCTTCGTTGCTCTGTGCAGGCTTTCTCCAGTTGTGGCGAGCCGGGGCTGTTCTCTAGTTGCGGTGCGCGGATTTCTCATTGCAGCGGCTTCTCTAGTTGCAGAGCACGGGTTCTAGGGCGTGAGCGGGCTGGTTGCGGCACATGGACCTAGTTGCCTCATGGCATGTGGAATCTTCCTGGACCAGAGATCAAACCTGTGTCTACTGCATTGGCAGGTGGATTCTTAACCACTGGACCACCAGGGAAGTCCATCTGTCCCTGAGCTTTTCTGTGTCTTTCACAGACTAACATTTTCGGAGAGTCCGGGTCAGTTACTTGGTGCTTCCTCATGATTATTCTGTGGATTTTTAAATTTTTTATTTATTTACTTATTTTTGGCTGTCCTGGGTCTTCATTGCTGTACACGGGCTTTTCTCCAGTTGTGGCAAGTGGGGGCTACCCTCTAGTTGCAACGCGAGGACCTTTCATTGCGATGGCTTCGCTTTGCAGTGGCTTCTCTCGTGGCTCGCGGGCTCTAGAGCACAGGCCCAGTAGTTGCAGCCATGGGCTCAGCAGCCCCGAGGCATGTGGGATCTTAACTCGTGGACCAGGGATTGAATCCAGGTCACTGACCCACCAGGAAAGTCCCCAGATGGTGATTTTTCTAACCCTTCTCGTTTCCATTTACTAGTTGGTGGACATGTTAACTTTGAGATTACCTGTTAGACATCTAAGTGGAGATGGTGAGTAGGAAGTGTAAAGTTCAGGAAAGGTTCAGATTGTAGATTTAGATGTAGGAGTTGTCAGTCTATAGGAGTTAAAGCCATTAGCAGTTGAGGGGCTCCAAGGGCCCACATCCCCTCTTGGTCACAGAACTTCTCCAGGCCTGGTCCCCTGACCTGTTTTGGGGACAAACTCAGGTGCTGACTGGGTCACCAGAGTCCCATGGCTCCATGGAGGCTGGGACTGGGGGCGCGTGTCTTAAGGGAAACTGGGTTCTATGAAAGGAAATGATCTTGCTCTGTTCAAAGCTGGTAAAAGCTCTTGGACTTAACCTGGCATTCAAGGCTTGTCCGGTGCACCCCTTCCCCGAGCAGCAGCACAGTCCTACCTGTCTGCCCCCGCTCGCTGTGCCCTTCACTGCCGCAGCCCGGAGAAGTCCTGCTCATCCTTCAAAGCCCAGCTCAAATACTACCTTCTTTGGGAAGTCCTGCCCCTGTGCTCCCCAACAAAGTCGTTCATTTAAGAAATATTTCCTGATGCCAGGCACCAAGACCAGTGAAAAAACACTCTATTCCTGCCCTCGGGGAGCCCATCTGTCTCCCTGGGGGAGACCAATACTGTATTTATTTGTAATCTCACAGATCTAAGCACCGGTGACAGCAATAAAGGACATCACTCTTGCGCTCTGAATGTAGAGCAGGAGGTTTGCACCAGCCTGGCCTGGCTGAGGTGTTTTGGGAGGGTTTCCCTGCAGAAACGCTGGCTAGCTGGAAGGCATAGGGCAAGGGATGTGCTCCCATGGGCGGTGCACCTAGAAAGATGGGCAGAGGCCTCCAAGGCCAAGGTGAGGAGGCTGGATTTTCTCCCACTGGTACCAGGAAGTGTGCAAAGGGTCCTGATCAGAGGGGGACTTTTGAGGGAATGGAGGGGGTGCTTCTAAGGAGTCCCTTGGCTGCCATATGGAAAGGGCAGTGAGGACTGCGTTGATTTTTCAGATCAGCCAGATTCAGGTGGGTAGCAGACGCCCTACTTCATTTTATTTTTAAAAAATATTTATCTGGCTGCATCAGGTCTCAGTTATGGCACGCAGGATCCTCGTTGTACAGGCTTCAGTGGCATGTGGGATCTTAGTTCCCTGACCAGGGATCACACCCACGTCCCCTGCATTGCGTGGCAGATTCTTAACCACTGGAGCACCAGGGAAGTCCCCCAACTTCACTTTACATTTCTCTTATCAGCCCTGCTCCAGGGCTGGCGGTGATGGGAGCTTCTCATCTCTGTTCATCTGGGGTCCTCATGGTCTCTGGCTCAGAAGGCTTGGCCCTTTCTGTTCCCTCAAGGGTTGTGCTCTGGAAACGCAGACGCCAAAGATTCTCAGGTCCTCTGGGAAGCTGCCTGTCCGTGAAGAGAGAAAAGCCTCCCTGATAGAACAGAGTGCAGGAAGGGGACATCATCTAAGCCATGCTCAATCTGAGTCTCATCATGAGGAAACGGAAATCCAAATTATGTAACACTCTGCAAGATGCTTGGGTATTTTAAAAATGTCAGGGTCATGAAAAAAAAAATGGGGAAACTGTTTTTGATTCAGTGGGAGTAAAGAGACATGATGACGTGAGAGCAGTGAACAGTCCTGCTTTGGATCCTGGCTGGATATGAAGGAAGAGCCGTGGAGGCTGTTGCGGGCCGTCTGGAGACCCCCACTTTAGCTGGTGTTAAGGCCTCAGTGCTGTCCTGGGTAAGGGAGGTGCCTGAGGGCCACTCAGTGGTTAAATTAAGCGGGTAACAGTGGTACTGGGCTTCCCAGGTGGCGCTAGTGGCAAAGAATCTGCTGCAGTGCAGGAGATGCAGGAGACGTGGGTTTGATCCCTGGACCTGGAAGATCCCTGGAGCAGGCAATGGCAACCCACTCCAGTATTCTTGCCTAGAGAATCACCATGGACAGAGGAGTCTGGCAGGCTGCAGTCCATGGGGTCTCGAGGAATCGGACACGACTGAAGTGACTGAGCATACAGCACACGGCACGTGCTCACGTGGGAAGGAGTGTCCGTGTTCTTAGGCGTCACCTGGTGTGTTTGGAGTGAGCCAGCATGGTGTGTGCAGCTTGTTTAAATGCTTTGAGGTGAGGGAGATGTTTGTGTCCCAGAAAGGAACAATGCAAATACGGCAAAATCTTGCCAGTTGGCGATTCTGAGTAAAGACATGAAATGCTCCTTTCAGCCTGGGGAGGCGGGCTTCTCCTGTGCTGCACCAGGAGGGCTGGGAGCAGGGGCCCAGATTCAGCACATCAGGTGTGTCCCTCCCCCCCGCCCAGCTCATGCTCTGACACGGGGTGTGCAGGGCTCTCCCTGGTCTGACCCACAAGGCCTCACCCCTGCTGCAGCAGACACACTCAGGCTCTGAAGAGGTGAGGGTCCTCCCGGTGCCCTGAGGCTGGGCTGGCATAAAGCTTGGCTGCTGATTGGTCAGAGCCAGTGGGAGCAGCTCCTATATTCCTCCAGGCTTCTGGTTCTGAGCATCCAGCTCAGTGCCCAGGCCACCTGAAACTTGTTCACTTACCCTCAAGTCACTCTTGGCTATGTCTCAGGGTGGGGCTAGGTCCAGGCAGCCCCAGGAGTTAATCTGAGCCAGCCGTGGTCACTGGATGCTCAGCCGCCACTACCAGGATCTAGACATGAGGGCACCCTGCTCCTCGGGAAGGGGGTCCGGCCCAGTGCCTTCAGATAAGCTCACAGACGGCCCCGCTGGGGAGGGCAGGGCAGCCCGAACAAAGTTCCTGGGAAGCTAGTTCCCTTGGGTCTGAGGTCAACCAGCACCTCAGCTGGGTTGGGCCAAGGGAGGAGACCAGGTATCTGTAGCTTAGTTGGGCCCAAGAACCTTCTTTTTTAAAAATGTTTATTGGGAAGTAGAATTGATTTACAGTGTTGTATTTACAATGGTGTGTTAATCCAGGAACCTTCTATAACACATATTCTTACCTCCAGACATCATTACTTCCTGTTCCTTCTGCCTAGAATGCACTTTCCTGTGGTCTCCCCATTGCCACACCTGCCCCCGAAGCCGGTGAGCACCCCTGTCCCTTGCCCTGACCAGAGGCTGCTGCCCAGGCCAGCCTGAGAAGTGCCTTCGGGGTTCCCACGGCCTCACTGCGCCGCAGCGCCTTCTCTACTGTCTGCCACGGGCTGGCGCTCACTTGGGACACGCTCTGTGTCTCCCCCACCGGAGTGTGAGCTCTGCGAGTGACCTGCCAGGCCATGGGCCTGGCAGGGTGGGTGCTCAGGAAGCGCATCTAGGGCGTGTAACTGTCTGGGTGGAGACGGCTGTTGCGGGTACCGAGTGCCCCATCCTGGGTGAAGTGCATGCAGGGTCGGGGTCTGGCGTGGGCACCAGCTGTCAGCAAGGGTGGCCCATCCTGGCTCTGGTATAGCAACTTTTTAAACAACATTTTTTAGCTGTGTCACGTGGCATGTGGGACTTTAGTTCCCCAACTGGGGATCAAAGCCACAACCCCTCATTGGAAGCGTGTAGTGTTAACCACTGGACTACAAGGGAAGTCCCACCATATAGCAACTTCCTAAGCCTTTATTTCTTCAAGGAAGCTGGTCAGGCAGATGTTACACACTTAGCTTCCAGATAAGGGAATCCAGAGCTTAGTGTTCTTGCCCAGCGTCACAGAGCTGGTGTTTTAGCTGGAATTGCAGTTTGCCCTCGACCACCTGTCTCCAAAGAGACCCCTGCCACCTGGGAGGGGTCTGGCTGCCTCCTGGGGTGTCCACTCCACCCACCTCATGCCAGCCTGGCCCACCCCACCGCAATAACACCATGAGCCCTTGGTACACATTACCTCATTTATTCTCACAACATGCCTGTGAGGTAGGGAGGGGCGGGGACTGTCCCCATTTTACAGAGGAGGAAATTGAGGCACACAGAGGTCAAGTGACTTGCCCAAGGTCACAGACGGCGGCCAAGCTGGAATGGGCCCTAGAGCAGGCCCGCAGTTCACCCAGGCCCCCTGCGGTGGGTGCTGGACAGAGGACAGCCCCAATACCATAGCCGTGGCCACTGGAGCGCGCAGCCTCGTGCACAGAGCTTGCTGCAGGCCGGCCTCACCTTCTCCCTGCCCCCTGCCCACCCTCCCCTCACCCTGCAGGCCTGGACCATTGCAGCGCAGGGCTCATGACACCCTGGGAGTGGGGCTGGGAGTGGCGCTGGGGAGAGAGAAGGATGATTGGGGTGAAAAAATAGAAAAACTCAGAGGCTGGGCAGATGGGCCCATGGTGGGGGGCAGGCGAGAGTCAAAAAAAAAAGGGGGGGGAGGGCTGCTTACACACAAGGTATATATTTTTACACACACTTGTACACACACCTAGATATAGTACATGTAAAAATATATGCTATTCACACACCCGCCTCCTGCCAGGTGCCCCGAGAGCCCGCGGCGGCGCTGGTGGGCACGGGTGAGCAGAGGGGCGACTGGTAAATATACACTCTAAGGCCTATGTGCATATGTACACGTACGTACAGACACGGCCGCCCGCCCCTCGGGCGCTGTACATGGGCTCGGCCAGGGCACACCACCCCTGGAGCACAGGGGCCCTCTCCTGAGTGGCCCCAGCAAGTCACTCTGAGTCATACATTTTTGCTGAAGGAAGGAAGGGGCTGGAGAGAGAAAAAGGCGGGCGTCTGGAGTGTGGTAGCTGTGGTTTTTATCTCACCCCGCCCCCCCCCACCCCCCAAGACCTCAGCCTTCCTCCCGGTCTCGGAAAGGTGAGACCGGAGGCTGCAGCGCGTGGGAGGGCCGCTTCTGCTGGGAGGAACCTGCAATCGTGTGCACGCGCGTGTGACTGTGTGTGAGCACTTGGTGGGGGAGGGGACGCGTGTCCATCTCTCTGTCCTCTGGGCTCAACCACACAAAGGGCTGAGAACCAGAAAGCCGAGCGTCGGGATGGTGACCCCTGTGTGAGCTCTGAAGGGCAAAGAGAAACATAAGGATGAGAACTCCACGGTCAGAGCTGGGTAGCCGGGAGAAGGAAGGGCATGGCAGGCGCCCAAGGCTGGCCCTGGGCTGTGGTCATCTTGTAAACAGGCTAGTTTAAGCTCTCATTAGACAGAACGAGTAAAAAGACCGTGGTCTGGAGGCTGGGCCGGGGAGTTGCCGAAGTCCATCTATCTAGTCCGCCGTGGCCAGCAAGAGGAGAAAAAAAAGTTTCCTAGTTTCATGTTTTTGTTGATTTTTGTGTGTGTGTGAAGTCTCCATAACCTAAAGCTTGGAGGGACCCAAAGAAGCCAAATCGTGAGCCCTTGGATGCGTCAATTTGAAAGTTGGCTCAGGGTCTCTAGACAGAATAACCATACTAAAGGTTGAGAAAATTTTGTTCCATTTGCATTTAGTTTGTGGTTTTTTGTTTAATGATTTAAAACTGCTTGCTTCCTGGTCTCAGAGCCGGGTCTGGGCCTCAGGGACATAAATCTCGATGCTGTCCGCGCTCTCTGTGGCTGAGTTCTGCCGCACGGAAGCCGCCCGCTTGGCCGCCAGGAGTCTCTTGCGGGCCTCCTGTCGCTGCCTGTCCCCAGCATCAGAGGCCTTGTCGCGGCTCACTGCCGGCTTCGATTTGGCTGGCTTCTTTGGGACCGGAGGGGGTGCTTTCTTCTCTTCCTTTAGTGAGACAGTGAGGAGGGAAGAAAAATAAAATAAAGGCGCCACCGTGTATGTGGCGGCACTACCACCCACCATATGCTGGCAGCTGGAGTCTCCACCCCAGCTCCCCTGCATCGGGCACAAGCAACACACATTTGGAACCAGGAAGCCACAAGAAGCGATGATGGTGGGAAGAGCACGAGGCAGAGGAGCAAACAGCAAGCTCACAATCCTAGAGTTCTAGGAGGAGGGGACAGACAGACCACCTCTTCCCACCCCTGCTTGGAACCACTGAGAGCCCAAAACTCACGCAGGAATCACACAGCGAGAGATGGGATTTAAATTCAGGGCCTCCGACTCCCAGCTCACATCGCACGTGCTATTCTAGGGGATCAGAACTCACAAGGGCCACAGTCCAGTACCCAATAACCGAAGGGGTCACTGGGCACCACTGTTTCACAGATGGAAGCCCGGGCCTCAGGGACGAGGCCGGCCTGGGAGGCAGAATCCGGTCCAGACCCCTGGACTCCTGGCAGCGTGGTCCTAGGAGGAGGACCATTTTTCTGCCTCTGACGTTCCAACAGCTGTGACTACACTAGCGCTCCAGGCTGAGGGCACGTGTCTCCCGGAGTCCCATTTTCCGAACATGCAGGGCAGGAAGGCATGCTTCGGGGGCAGCCTCAACTACACAGAACCAGCGGCATGCTGGACGAGTGCCGAGCATGGACCCCACACACTGATGGACGTGAGCCCCCAGCTCAGAGACGACACACGGAGAAGGGAGCCAAGCAGCACTGACCGATGTGGGCAGCGTTATTGCCGACCAGGAATTTGTCCCTGGACTTCCCCTCCGCACTGCTCCATGCTCACCTTCCTCTTCTCGGGGGTCTCCACCAGCTGCCAGCTGTTGGCCTTGAGGTGGTAGAGTTCATCAAACTTCATGCTGATGTCCTCGATGGACAGCTGGAGCAGGTCCCAGAACCCTGCCAGGTCCTGGGCCGTTGGACGTGGGTTGGCATCAGGGTTCTGTGGGACAGAGGTGGGTCAGTGGGGCCAGCAGGGCAGGGGGGTTTGTCTTGCACCCCATCCCAAGTATGGTCTCCTGGCCCTGCGTGGGTTCTCATGCACATGGTAACAAAGCCTTCGCCACCTCTGCCGGGCTCTGGTGAGGAAGGCCCTCGGGGCCTACTGTGTGGCTGGCGGGCGACTCGTCTCGTCTCATAGGGAGGAGGCAGCATCACTCCCAGGTTGGTGTGATTACAGACCCATGGGGGTGCCCTCCCATCATTCTGTTCTCAGCTAACACACTCCTCATGACTTCCTCAGTGAACCCCCAAACCCCTACTGGTCCTAGAGACAAACACTGGCCGTTGTGCCCCAGCCCTGGCCGGATGGAAAGAGGCTCCCCACAGGAAGAGCTGCCGCCGGACAGGTGAGGGTGACGGAGAAGGGAGACCCACCAAGCCTAATGGTGGTTATTTCTTTAGTTCTTACCTTGACTGTCTGTTTTTACACAGAGCTCACGTTTCTATTTCAGAAGGTGTTAAAGACCTGAAAGGAGCACCCCGGCCCTTTTCTGGTGGGGGCACCGACACGTGCAGTGTCATCCTTCCGATGGCTGAGGGGGCAGGGCCTTCGCCATGTCAGGGAGGAGGCCACAGAGGCTCGGAGGCTAATCCAGCCCCCACTGTGGAGGAAGAAGAGTCACACTTACCAAGTTTTGCTCACAGAGGCCCCGGAACTGCTGGAATTTCTGCGACATCAGTAGCTGGGCACTGCCCACAGCACTGAGGACTTTCCCTAAGACTGAGAGAGAAGGGGGAGAAAGGCTGAGCAGAGCACAAGGTCTGGTTTCACCTCCCTCCCCACCACCTCAGGATACCAGTCATCATGTGGTGATGGCAGCCAGTCTTCATTTTATTTACACAGTAATTAACCCACTAGTTGCTAAGGATATTTCATAGCAATAAATCGGAAAACTGAGTTTAAATGGAAAAAAACTTTTCAGGGAAACAAATTACTACTATAGGCTCAACAGGAAATAGAAAATCTGATTAGACCAAAAATTGTTTAAAATAACTGAAGCAGGAGTTAAAAATCTTCTCTAGAAAAAGGAACCAGGCCTATATAGTTTTATAGGTGAGGTTTTACAAAACCTTCAAGGAAAAGATAACCCCTGTTATATATATTCAAATTCTTCCTGAGAGTAAACACACACAGCAAATGACACAGCTAATTTCAGGAGCCCTGAGAAAAGATAGGACATGACAAGAATGGGCCACTTGCATTAGGAACACACAAGCCTTAAGAGCAAAGAGCAGCGTTAACCATGAAGTGTTCAGCCCAGGAATACCAGACTGAAGTCTTTTAGTGCGATTTCTGTTTTTAAAGTGGCAGGGGAGACTTTCCTGGTGTACAGTGGTTAAGACTCCACACTTCCAATGCAGGGGGTGTGCATTTGATCCTTGGTCAGGGAACTAAGATCCCACGAGCCACACGCCACAACGAAAGAGAAGCCTACAGGCTGCAACAAAGAGCCTGTGTACTGCAGTGAAAGCTCCCCCAGGCCACAACTGGGGCCTGACGCAGTCAAATATTTTTTTTTCTAAAGTAAAAAAATTAATTATGTTGTATGTCATCAAAATAATAAAGTATGTCATCAAAATAATAAAGTAACAGGAAGACAATACTATCTCCTAACCCCCTTAGAAATCACTGAAAAGCAAAACAGTACATAAATCAAAACGCACACTGTCTCCTGATGGAGCTCCAGAGCACGGTAAACGCTGTCTCCTGATGGAGCTCTGGAGCACGGTATATGAGGAAGTGTCAATGTGCAGCGACAGCCACACAGGGGGGGTTCTTGCAGTTGAAGGGCTCAGATAAAGGTGACAGTTTTGAGTTCTTAAAAGTAGCATAACTTGAGAGGAGAACCAATAATCTCTTGTTTGAAATAAAAAGGGGTGTGGACTGCAACAGGAGCTTCCCTGAACCTGATTCAGCACCGAGGGTGGGGGGCAGGGGGCGACAACACTGCCTGGTTAACTGCCCTCTGGTGTCCTGGAGAGAAGACCAGGCTGAAGGACGCACTGCACCCGTCGCCATGCTGAGGAGCTCCTGCCAGCCTGGGACACCCTCCTGCCTCCTCCCCCATAATAGTCTACTTAAAACAGCTTATCTAGGAGGAATTTCACCTCATTTAGAAATTAGTTTACAAAGGAGCCCATGCAGGAGCTCAACATAGTATAGGAGCAGCAAACGGCAGATAAGTGTTTACCAGGAAGTTGCTGCCAGAGAACAGATGAGAAGTGTGACATGTAGCCACAGATATTTAAACGGTAGTTCAAAGCAGAGATTGAGGTGCTCTGAAAAGAGATTTAAGAGCATGGAAGGAGGTAAGACATGAGCTCTGGAACTACTGCAAGAGAAAAATCAGGCATCACAGAAACCAGGGTCATGATGGTCACAGCACAAAGAATAAACCGTAATGAAAACCAGTAAGGATGAGGGGACAGGAGTGGAAAAGCTCCCGGTGGAAAACCCTTACACTGCTAGATGGACATCTTAAAGCTGCCAGAAATAACTGCAGGTAGTGGGTGTATGTTGGAGAAGGCAATGGCACCCCACTCCGGTACTCTTGCCTGGAACATGCCGTGGACGGAGGAGCCTGGTTGGCTGCAGTCCATGGGGTCGCTAAGAGTCAGACACGACTGAGCGTCTTCACTTTCACTTTTCACTTTCATGCATTGGAGAAGGCAATGGCAACTCACTCCAGTGTTCTTGCCTGGAGAATCCCAGGGACGAGGGAGCCTGGTGGGCTGCTGTCCATGGGGTCACACAGAGTCAGACATGACTGAAGCGACTTAGCAGCAGCAGCAGCAGTGGGTGTATGTACCTGGCTTGGTCTAAAGTAGAATGGGAATAAAAGAAGTCCCTTTTGAAGAATTCCTCATCGTAAGACTGCACTTAGGTACCTTATTTTTTTAAGAAATAGAAGAAGCAACTAGAGGACTTCTCTGGTAGTTCCAGTGGCCAAGACTCTGTGCTCCCAATGCAGGGGCTTGGACTTGATCCCTGGTCAGGGAGCTGGATCCCACATGTGGCAACCCAGACCTGGTGCAGCAAAATAAAATAAATACTTAAAAAAAAAAAAAAGAAGCAAGTAGGTATATTATAATGAAGAGACTATTTAAAAGAAAGTGACTGAGAGAGTGCCAAAGAATTGATGCTTTTGAACTGTGGTGTTGAGAAGACTCTTGAGAGTCCCTTGGACTGCAAGGAGATCCAACCAGTCAATCCTAAAAGAAGTCAGTCCTGAATATTCATTGGAAGGACTGAAGCTGAAGCTCCAATACTCTGGCCACCTGATGCAAAGAACTGACTCATTGGAAAAGACCCTGATGCTGGGAAAGATTGAAGGCGGGAGGAGAAGGGGATGAGAGGATGAGATGGTTGGATGGCATCACCAATGAGATGGACATGGGTTTGGGTGGACTCCAGGGGTTGGTGTTAGACAGGGAGGCCTGCCATGCCGCAGTCCATGGGGTCACAAAGAGTTGGACACAACTGAGCAACTGAACTGATACTGACTGAGAGACATGGAAGAGAGAGGGAAACTTAACATACATCCGTCAGAGTTCTAAAAGGACAGAGGAAATGGAAGAAAAGAAATTTCTTCAGAGTGATCATGACTTAGGATATGACTAGAAGAACCACCCCATCTCATTTTATGCTTAGAGAACCTTGGTACTAAAATAAGACACGGATGAGAAGGGAAAACTACCAGCCAAATTATCAAGAATAAAGGCAAAATTATTAAATCAGATATTAACAAAAGTGCAACAATGTACTAAAGTAATATAACTCAGCTGGGTTTATTCTGGTACTATAAGAAAGATTCAATATTAGAAAATTCTAATAACTTCTGATTCTGGCTATGAAAAACCAATTACTATCAGATAAACTGAACTTAAAAAAAAAACCCACAAAAAAAACTAAATAAGATACTCAAAACAACAAAATACCTCTTTCAAGGCATTAAAAAATTACCAAAGCAGCCAGAATTTGAGAGGCTAAGGTTTTAGTGAGAAGGGAAACTATAACCAGGTGAGTCTGATAGTCTGTTATCCCAAGGCGCCTCCCAAGTTTATAGGCAGCAAAAAGCTGAGTGCTCCAAAGACGAAGTGGTGGCTGAGAGTCTCAGAAGCTGGGCAGAGCTTGTGGTAGTTCCACAGGGACAGGGAGACAGACCAAAACTGGAATTCGGAGCTACAAGGCAGACAGGACTTGGGGGAAAGCACCTTAAGTTGAGCAAAGCTTCCAGCCGTCTTAAGATGGGGGCAAGACAAAAATTGGAGCTCAGTGTCTGCCAAGAAGGAGGGGCTTGGAAATACCCCAAGCTGTCACAAAACCCAGCTCTGAATCAGCTGAATCTCATATTGGATTAAGTTGGTTTCGCCCTATGCTATTGTCTGTAAGAGTAAATCCATTCTTGAAGAATAGAAAATCATTCTTAAAAAAAAAAAAAAAATCATCCCGAGTCTCAAGTTATTTCTGTAGTTTTCATATACAGTTTCTGGTGTTGAATAAGAATTACCAAGCATGGGGATTCCCTCGTGGCTCAGTGGTAAAGAATCTGCTGCCAATGCAGGAGACGCAGGTTCAATCCCTGATCCAGGGGGATCCCACATGCTGTGCAACAGCTAAGCCTGTGAGCCTCCACAACTATTGAGCCTGTGCTCTAGAGCCAGAAGCTGCAACCTCTGAAGCCTGAGCACCCTAGAACCTGTGCTCCGCAACAAGAGAAGCCACTGCAATGAGAAGCCTGTGCGCCACAACTAGAGAAAATCCCATGCGGCAACAAAGACCCAGAACAGCCAATAAATGAAAAATAAAAATTTAGAAAAATTACCAAACATGCCAGGAGGTAGGACCAAATGACTGCACAGCAAAAGAGAAAAACCAGAAAAAAGTAAAAGACCCGCAGGGGATACAGGTACTAGAAGCGCTGGACAAGGGCTGTAAAATGACTGAGTTCGTCCAAGAAAATATATGACATGATGGGGAATTTCAGCCAAGAATCAGAAATCTAGCAAAAAGAATAAAATGTAATTCTAGAACTAAAAACATACTGAAATTGACTGCAGTGAAAGTGAAAGTCTCTCAGTCGTGTCCCACTCTTTGCAACCCCATGGACTATATACAGTCCATGGGATTCTCCAGGCCAGTATACTGGAGTGGGTAGCCATTGCCTTCTCCAGGAGATCTTCCCAAACCAGGGATCGAACCCAGGTCTCCTGCATTGCAGGCGGATTGCACTGCACTGGATTCCTTACCAACTGAGCTATCAGGGAAGCCCACTGATTGCAATAGATAAGTTTTGTAGATTAATTACAGCTAAACTATAAAATAATCCATCAGAAAATGTCCAGATTGAGGTCCAGAGGAGGAAAAAAAAGAAGGAAAATTCAGAAGAGAAAATGAAGAAACGACATGGCAGTCTAAAATATGTGTAACTGGAGTCCACAAGGAGAGAAGAAATAAAATGGAGCAGAGATCTGAGGAAATGATGGCCAAGACTTTTCTGAAACTGATGAAATTTATTCAGGCTGAAGATTCAAGAAACCCTGTGAGCATCAAGTTGGAAAAACACAAAGAAAACCATACCTGGGTATCCTAGTAAAAATGGATAAAACTCAAATACAAGAGAAAAATCTTAAAAGCAAAGGGGAAAAAAACTATTCTTCAAAGAAGCAGCAGGAAGACTGACTTTCCAATAGAAAGTCTGGAAACCAGAACATAGTAACTTTTATAAATAAAAGTACTGAAAGAAGATCAATACCTACCTAGAGTTTTATACTTAGCAAAAAATACTGTTCAAAAAAAGGGAAAAATACAGAGATTTTAAGACAAATACTGTATTAATATAAATACTAAAGGGAGTTCTTAGGGCAGAGGAAAGTGATCCTCATAACCACAGAAATAAAGAAGTGAAGTGTTACCAGAAAGAAAAGAGTAATTATGTGGGTAATATTGATTGTATAAAACAACAATAATGTCTTGGGGCAGTGAGATCATATTTATAGAACTGAAATATCTCACGGCCATAGTACACATGATCAAGGTCCTTGCATTATCTGTGAAGTGGTAAAAGTATTAATTTAGTCTTACCAAGTCAAGGATACAGAGTAACTGCTAAAAGAACAATAAGCTAACATGAGAAAAGTGGAAATAAATATTTGATTAATCTAAAAATAAGACAAGAAAGGAGAAAAATCTATCAATAAATTTACATTACAGATTAGAAAAACAATATGATTATCTAAATAGATACACAAAATTCCATTAAATTCAACAATTTTCTTAACCAGAATAAGTGTATTTATAAGAGACCTGTAGTAAACATCATACGCAATGGTACAATGCTAAAAGCAATTCCTTATTTACAATAAGAATACAGCAGTATTTCTAGATACAAGATCAATAAAAAGGGCAAGAGCATTTCATCAACTAAAGAAAAAGAATACAATAATAAAAATACTACTTACATCTTTCCAAAATTAAAATACTAATCTAACGAATCTTTAAACAATATGTAAAACGTGTGTGTGGAAAATATAAAATTTAAATGAAGGACACTACAGAAGACCTACATAAATGGAGAGACATAATCATGTTCTTGGATACAAAAGACTCATTTATAAACATCAATTTTCTACCAAACTGATGTACAGATTTTATATAATTCCAGTCAGAACCTCAACATAGAAGTTAAAAAGCCAAGTCTAAATTGTATATGGAAAAAGCAAAGAGCCAATGCCAAGATATTCCTGAAGAAGAACAGGTTGGAGGAATTTGTCTTTTCACTTACAGTAAGTCTCCTTCGTACGAACATTCAAGTTGTGAACTTTCAAAGATGAGAACACGCGTCCCATCAGGGTCAGGCTGGGTGCAACTGCAGCCTGCCCGTCTCCCCGTGCCGACGTCGCTCAGCCGCGCTGTCTCCCACCGCCTCTCCCTCCTCTAGTCAGTGACGCTTCCTGCCTGTTAGTGCCGGCCCCTGGATGCTAGCTCTTGCACTGTACTGCCTGACTCTTCAAGGTACTGTAGTGTAACGCTAAAAATGTTTTCTTTACTTCTGTACTTGTTTTTTATGTATTATTTGCATGAAAATAATATTACAGTACAGTACTATATGAATGATTGTGTTAGTTGGATACTGAGGCCAACTTCGTTAAACTTATGAACAAACTCGACTTACAGATGTGCTCTTGGAGTGGAACTCATTCATATGTAGGGGACATAATGTATATAAAAAATCCTAAGGAATTCCCCCCAAAACAGAGAGGTTGCAGCATACGAGACTGATGTACAAACATCAATTGTGTCTATATAGTAACGATGAACAGCTGACAATGGAATGAAGAAAGACTTCATTTACAATACCATCAGACAGAATAAAATATTTAGGAATAAACTTAACAAAGAAATATGACTTGTCCACTGAAAACTGCGAAACAGTACTGAAAGAAAATTTTAAAAACTTAAATAAAGATAGCCTATGTTCATGATCAGAAGACTTAAAAGATGGCAACACCTGTCAAACTGAATTACAGATTTAACACAATCCCTATCAAAATAAAATCCTATCTGCCTGTTTTTTGAGGAAATTGACAATCTGATCCTAAAATTCATATGGAAATGAAAAATGAAGTATGAACTTTAGAACTTCCTTTAGTGAGAAAATGAGAGCTAGCCATAAACTTCTTTTGCTTGAAAAATAAAATTGGAGGATTCACACTTCCCAGTTTCAAAACTTATTTCAAAGCTACAGTAATCATGACAGTACGGTACTGGCCTAAGTATACACATGTCCATTAATGCAGTGGAATAGAATTGAGTCCAGAAATAAATCCTTACATTTAGTCCGCTGGTTTTTGACAAAGATAGAAGACTATTCAATTGAGAAAGAAGAGTCTCGCTAATAAATGCTGGGACAACTGGATATCCGAGTGTAAACAATGAGGGTGGACCAACACCTCACACCACATACAAAAACTAACTCAAAATGGACCACAGACCTAAATGTAATTACTAAAGGTATAAAACTCTCAGAAGGAAACAGGAGTAAATCTTCACAAGGCTGGATTAGCAACGGCTTCGTAGACTTGACAGCAAGTCACGAGCGACAGATGAAAAAAACCAACTGGACTCCATTAAACTTTTGTGTTTCAAAGAATACCTACTAGCCAAAAAGCGGAAACCACTGATGAATGGATAAGCAAAATGCAATATATCCACACGATGGAATACTGTTCAGCAATAGAAAGAAGTGAAGTGCTGACACATGCTACAACATGAATAAACTTCAAGAACATTAGGCAGAGTGAATCCAGACATGAAAGAACACATCGCGTATGATTCCATGCGTGTGAAATGTTCAGAACGGGCGGATCTATAGCGAATGAAGCAGATGCGAGTTTTAGTGCTTGTGCTCAGTTGCTCAGTCGTGTCTGACTCTTTGTGACCCCATGGCCTGCAGCCTGCCAGGCTCCTCTGTCCCTGGGATTTCCCAGGAAGAATACTGGAGTGGGTTGCCATTTCCTAGAGTGATGGCTGAATGGGTACAAGGTTTCTTTTGGGGTAAGGAAAATGTTTTAAAATTAGGTAGCAGTGATGGTCACACAACTCTGGATATACTAAAAACCGCTAAATTGTATACTTTCAAGGGGTGAATTTTATGATATATAAATTACATTTTAATACTATTATAAAAACACTGCTCACAACCAAAAAGTAGAAGCAATTCAAATGCTCATCAGTGGAATGGATAAGCAACATGTTCATACGGTGGAATGCTGCATGTCAATGGAAAGAATGAACTACACGTACATGCATTAACATGGATGAATCTCACAAACCAGGCTGAACCAAAAACGCAAGCTTCAGAAGAATTCAGACACCCGGCTTCCATGAATGTAAATTTTGAAAACAGGCAAAACTAAACAGTATGTTCCTTAGGGTCACACATATGTGTGGCACAAGTATAAAGAAAAGCAAGGGTATAACTAACACAGAACCAGGATAGTGCTTACTGCTACGGCAGAAAGACGGCGATCTATCACCAGGTCCAAAGATCCTGGTAATAGTCCATCTTGTAAACTAGGTGGTGAGAAAAGGAGTGTTCTAAATTTTTCTTTATTCTGTCTACTGTTTGCATGTGTATTTCACAATAAAAATGAAGGTTAATAAGAATGAGAGCAAAAATAAAGGTTTTCAGATAAATCAAAACAGGGTTAATGCCAGTTCTCCAGGTTCTCACTAAAGACAATTCTAGGGACTTACCTAGTGGCCCAATGGTTAAGAATCAACCTTCCAATGCAGGGGACACTAGTTTGATCCTCTGGTCAGAGAACTAAGATCCCACATGCTGTGGGCAACTAGAGAGGCCTGCAGACCCCAACTAGAGAAAGCTGATACGCTGCAACGAAGACAGCCCATGTGACGCAACCCAGACCCAGCACAGCCAAAAAAAGACAGTTCTAAAGGATGAACTCAGCAAAGAAGAAAATGATCCAGGAAGGAAGATCTGAGATAAGGAATTATGAACAAAGAAAATGATAAACACATGGGAGTTATTATATATACACACATTTAGATAATTGAAAATTATATAATGATAATGTGTGCGCTTTTAAATCATAAGAAAACAATTAGATAAATTATATGTTAAGGCTTTTGTGTTGTTTGGGAGAAAGGTAAAAATGTTGAATAACTTGCTTTTACAATTTTAAGTGTTAAAGGAACAGAAATACGGTGCATAACTTCTATGGTGGTTATGGCTAGTTATCCTAGCATTTGTCTCTCCTTCTCCCTCAGAAGTAGAGCCTTTTCTTTATTTTGTTTGAAACAGCAACTTTATTCAGATGAAATAAAACACAGGAATTTCTCAGGCAAACTGGATTTTCTAGGACAAAGTACTGTCAAACGGAAAATATGAGACATGGTATGCAAAGTCATAGAATAAGTTACATCAGTACCAGGGTTGAATAACGACTTCTGCTGTTAGTATGATGTCCTATCTCTAATATGCACACTCTGTCCAGCAAGCGCGGCACAGACGTTTGAAAACAAGTACTCTGGGGGGGACCTGTAGTTTTAACTGGGCACATACATGGCTGCCCAGACTCAGGCATTTCCCAGGCTACCCTTGCGACAAGCTATGAGAAGTCTGGTCAAAGGGATAGAAGTGGGAGTGGTAGGTGGGGCTGGCTTGTTCTATTTTGCTACTGGTTCCTTTGCAGCTGGAATGCTCTCGGGGTTCTGGAATCCAGCAGCCATTGGGAAAGATGAGAAGATCTCATGAATGGAAGCCAATTATGACATCAAACCTAAAGAAGAAAGCCTGGGGCTACAGCATTACTATTGCAGACATTCTTGAATGTGAGAGAAATAAAGTCTTGTTCAAACCACCTTTTCTTTCCTTTTTAAATGTTATTTATAGGCAGACCTCATTGGAAAAGACTCTGATGCTGGGAGGAATTGGGGGCAGGAGGAGAAGGGGATGACAGAGGATGAGATGGCTGGATGGCATCACTGACTCGATGGACGTGAGTCTGAGTGAACTCTGGGAGTTGGTGATGGACAGGGAGGCCTGGCGTGCTGCGATTCATGGGGTCGCAAAGAGTCGGATACGACTGCGGGACTGAACTGAACTGAATCCAAATTAAAACACAGCCTCAAAATAGCAATGGGAATGGAGAGAGAGAGGTGTGTTAATGCAAAAGAAGGCAAGAAAAGAAAGGGAAAAAAAGAAACCTCTAAAAAGTAGAATGAAGAGCACAAAATAACATGGTAAGGATAAATCCAAAAAGGAGCAATCCCATTGTAAATGGGTGACATTTTCTACTTTTGAAATAAAAATCAACAGACTGAACAGATTACCAAACTCAGGTATATGTGTATAAGAGGCATAATTATAAGGCGAGTGAAAAGTTAAAAGGACTGAAAGCTGTGTGGCAGATGAACACTAACCGAGGAAAGCTGGTACAGCAATACTCTCAACACTTTACAACAAAGACTTTGAGGCAAAACACAATTAGGCATCTGGAAAAATAGAATGAATCACTAAACATTCACCAGGGATATTATTACATCATGAGCTTCGTACATCTAAGATATCTTCAAAATAACATAAAGCAAACATCTAAGATATCTTCAAAATAACATAAAGCAAAATGTGACAAAACTTTAAGGAGAAATGGACCAACTCACCATTTTATAGAAAGTGCTAGACTTCCCTCATGGTACAGTGGATAGGAGTCCACCTGCCAATGCAGGGGACACAGGTCCGATCCCTGGTCTGGGAAGATTCCACATGCCTCGGGGGCAACTAAAGCCCATGGGCCATAACCACTGAGCCCTTGCTCAGAGCCCAGGAGCCGCAACTACTGAGCCCTTGAGCTGCAAGTACTAAGGCCCATGCCCCAGAGCCTGTGCTCCGCAACAGAAGAAGCCCCTGCAGCGAGAAGCCCACGAACTGCAACCAAGAGTAGCCCCCCGCACCCCCACAGCAACTAGAGAAAAAGCCCTCACAAAGCACCAAGACCCAGAACAACCAAAATTAAAAAAAAAAAAACAATTTTAAGTGCATGATACACATCCCCTAATACAACACAATTACGCTGACAACAAAATAAAAAGGAGCCCGTCTTCTGGATTAACATCCCCACTCAGATCTCCCTCTACAGCCTCATCTGGCATGTGGTTCCTTCACTCTCCTCCATGACCATTTCAGATGCTCCCCAACCTCCTGATTCCCCTCTGACCTTCTCAGTCTGTGTTGGTAACTCTGCTCCCCCACTGCAGGGTTCCCCGAACACAGCTTCCTCCTGTCACTCTGGAGGAACTGTGTGTTCTCTACTAGTTCAGTTCCCTCTCGCCCACCTAAGAATGTCAACCAACAGTTATCCCCTTTCTCTCCAGCATAATGAATTTCCTTTTTCCTGCAGTCATTCTGAACAATATAGAAATGTGCCTGTAACACTCCATTTAAACATAAAAAGAACAACAGAAAAATCCGAGCCCTCCCCTTTGACCCTTCGCTCCCTTCATTTCTCTGCTCCCTGAACAGAAAACTTCATCAATGGAGTCATCTGTACTTGTGGTCTCCCAGTTATTCTATTTTCTCTTAATCCTTCTTCAGTCAGGCTGTCCTCCCCTCGGCACTCCACCACCTCCAAAGCAGACCAGCTCTTGAAGCCTGTGATGACCTCACATTCCTAAATCTGCCCTGCTGTGCCCATCAGAAAAGCATCTGACACAGTTGATTCTCCTTGAGAGTTCTCGTCTCATTTTTGACCTTAAGTCTGTACTTGGATGGCTTTCAAATATGATCTCCAACCCAGAGACCTGGGGAGACCAGACTCATGTATCCAACTGCCTGCTTGACATCTCCACTTTGATACGTAATTTGATAGTGTTCAAAACCAAACTCCTGACTTTTCTCCCGATATCTACACTAGTCTTTCCTATTGCAGGGGCAGCTCCATCCTTTCTGTGACTCACAACACCAAATCTTTTTTGACTCCTTTCACTCTTAAGTCTATATCCAACCCTGTCAGGAAATCCTGCTCTACCTTGCAGATACACCCAGAATCTCACCCCTCCCTTAAACAATCTACAGTCTCCATCTTCTCTTCCCCAGATCCTGTTACTTCCTCCTAAGTCATCTTCCAGCTTCCCCTTGCACCCCTCCCCCCACTCTCTTTTGAACAGAGAAACTAGATTAATCCTGTAAAAAAGAATGTCACATTGCAGGGCTCAGAATTCTCCAGCGTGTTCTCTTCTGGGCAGTCAAAGCCAAGCCTTTACTCTGAGGCCCTCTGTGATCTGGGGCTCCGCCACACCAACTTCATCCCCCATCTCCCCCCTTCTCACTCCTGCAGCTATACTGGCGGCCTTCCCCAAGCCTGGAACAGGTCAAGCTCTTGCTCACCACTGGAGTTCTCTGATCTTCAGAGTTCTAAGACCGCTTCTCCCTTCCTTCTGGCTTCTGCTCCAAGGTCGCCTTATCTGGGAGGCCTTCCCTGACCACACTCTGGGGGACAGCAACACTGCCCCAGCCACGCAGCACTGCATCCTGCTCTTACTGGGCTTTGTTTTCTGTTGCATGTCTGACCATCCTGCACACTGGGGTTATTTTCTGTCTCTCCCCATAAGGAATGTAAGCTCCATGAGGGCAGGGACTTCATGTTATTCTGCTACATCCCCAGGAGCTGGCATGTGGAAAGAATTCAGTAAATATTCACTGAATATTCACTGAATGAAGGTCAGGACCAAGGGAAGGATGCCGCTGTCTTCCTACTGTCCCACAATGTCCTGACACTCCTGCAGTTACACAAGATGCGCATGAGACACAGTAAGATTAGAAGGAGACACGCAATTGCCATTCGAGCAAAAGTGATCATTTATGATGTGACTCCAAGAGGACTGACAGCTGAACAGGTCTCGGGACACAAGACCAGTGTGGGTGTCTCAACGCTAAGTATGCAAATATAGAAACTCATTTTACTACCAAAAAAAATACAAACCTAGGAAAGTAGCAAGGAATAAATCTAATACAAATACGTAGTCTTCATAGATATGTTACTCAAACTTGAAAAGGAGCATGTAAGAAGGAGATCTGAATAAATGAAGAGATAAACTGCATTCATAGCTAAGAAGACTCAGTATTTTTTAGGTATCAGTTTTTCCCAAAGTAATCTATACACTCTATTTCTAGTCAGTGATTCAGCAAAGTTTTTCTAAGGAATTTGATATACTAATTCTAAAATTAGGATTGGAAGAATGAAGATATAAGTAGACTTTTTCTTTCAGAACAAAAAGAACAGGGAAGGGGGTTCACCCTCTGAGATGCCAAGGCATGCCAAAAAGCTATGGCAATTAAGTCGTATTAACACAGAAACAGACAAAAGGGTAGCAGAAGAGAACAGAACTCAGAGACACACCCCTGCGTGTGTAGAATTCTCGGCAGAGGTTATGACTGCTATGACTAATCAGCAAAGAAAGCAGAGACTCAGGAATGTGTTGTGACAACTGGCTCTGCATATGAAAAAGTAAGATGAGATCTTAGAATGCACAAATGCAAATTGCATATGGATTAAACACATACATATGAAAAAAACAAGAAACCCCCCAAACTTTAATAGCAACAGCTGGAGATCTCAATACCTAATTCACGATAATAGAACACCAGTCATAAGTAAGGAAAAGGATTTAAACAGCATAATAAACCAACTACATCTAACAGACACATACAGAGCACTCCACCCAACAAATGAATACACATTCTTCTCAAGTATACATGGGACATTTTTCAGGACAGACCATGTGTTAGGCTACAAATTAAGCCCCAGTAGACTTTTTAAAAGATAATATCATACAAAGTATCTTATTTGACTACAAGAGGACAAAATTAGAAATTAGTAACAAAAAGAACACTGGAAAATTCACCAAACTGTAGAAATTAATACACAGTTGAACAACCAATAGATCAAAGAAGAAATACAAGAGAAACTGGAAAATAGTTTGAGACAAATGAAAACAAAAGATGTTACATACCAAAACTGATGGGACACAGCAAAAGCGATGCTAAGGGGGAAATTTATAGCCATAAACATTTACATTAAAAAACTTAGGAAAGATCTCAAATCAACAACCTAACTTACAACCTAAGAAACTAGAAAAAGAACAAACTAAACCCACAGCTAGCAGAAGGAAGGAAATAAAGGTTAGAGCAGAAATAAGTGAAAGAGAGAAACAATAGCGAAAATCAATAAAACCAAAAGTTGGCTCTTTGAAAACTGACAGTACTTCAGCTAGGAAGACTAAGAAAAAAAGATTCAAATACTAAAATCAAAAATGAACGTGGGCATATTACTACCAATTCTACAGAAATAAAGATTATGAGAGAGTACTTAAAATAACTGTACATCAACAAATTTGAAAACCTAGATGAAATGGACAAATTCATAGAAAAACAAAACCTACCAAGACTATATCATGAAAAATATAAAACCTGAATAGACCTGTAACTAGTAAGGAGACTGAATTAGTAATAAAACTCTCAACAAAGAAAAACTCTGGATTCGGTGGCTTCACTGCTGAAATCCGTCATTTAAAAATGACTAAAAGCACTCCACCATTACCCACACCGTACAGCTGCCAGAACTTACACAGGACTGGGAAACAGGCTCTGGGAGGGCACAACAGAACCTTGTGCACCAGGACCCAGGGGAAAGCAGTGACCCTTCAAGAGACTGTCCCAGACTTGCCTGTGGGTGTCTGGGAGTCTCAGGTGGGGTGTGGGTCTGTGGCGGCCTGCTGCACGGTTGGGGGCACTGAGTGTAGCAGTTCATGCATGGGATCTTTTGAAGGAGGTCACCATTATCTTCATTACCTCCACCATAATTTCAGTTCAGTTCAGCCGCTCAGTCGTGTCTGACTCTTTGCGACCCCATGAATCACAGCACGCCAGGCCTCCCTGTCCATCACCAACTCCTGGAGTTCACCCAAACTCATGTCCATCAAGTCGGTGATGCCATCCAGCCATCTCATCCTCTGTCCTCCCCTTCTCCTCCTGCCCCCGATCCCTCCCAGCATCAGAGTCTTTTCCAATGAGTCAACTCTTTGCATGAGGTGGCCAAAGTACTGGAGTTTCAGCTGTAGCATCAGTCCTTCCAATGAACACCCAGGACTGACCTCCTTCAGAATGGACTGGTTGGATCCCCTTGCAGTCCAAGGGACTCTCAAGAGTCTTCTCCAACACCACAGTTCAAAAGCATCAATTCTTCGGTGCTCAGCTTTCCTCACAGTCCAACTTTCACATCCAGACATGACCATTGGAAAATGGCAACCCACTCCAGTACTCTTGCCTGGGAAATCCCATGGACGGAGGAGCCTGGTAGGCTGCAGTCCACGGGGTCACCAGGAGTCAGACATGACTGAGCAACTTCACTTCCACTTTTTACTTTCATGCATTGGAAAAGGCAATGGCAACCCACTCCAGTGTTCTTGCCTGGAGAATCCCAGGGACAGGGGAGCCTGGTGGGCTGCTGTCTCTGGGGTCGCACAGAGTCAGACAAGACTGAAGTGACTTAGCAGCAGCAGCAGCAAAAGCACTCCTTAAACTTTTCCAAAAATTGAAGGGGAGGAAACACTTCCTAACTCATTCTATGAGGCCAGCATTACCCTATTATCAAAGCTGGACAAAGATACTACAAGAAAACTACAGGCCAGCATCCCTTATGTACACTGATGCAAAAATACTCAACAAAATACAGAATTCAGCAGCATATGAAAAGGATTATACATAGGACCACGTGGGATTTATTCCTAGAGTGCAAGGATGGTTCAACATGTGAAAGCTGATCAATGAAATATGCCACATCACCAGGATGAAAGGCAAAAACCATACAATCAATTCATGCAGAAAAAACATTTGACAAAATTCAACACTCTTTCATGAGAGAAACAGTAAACCAAGAATAGAATGAAACTACTTCAGTAAATAAATGCCATATATGAAAAATCCACAATGAGCATCATACTCCAGGGTGTTTTCTCTAAGATAAGGGATAAGGCAAGAGTGCCCACATTCATCACTTCGATTCAACATAGGATTGGAAGTTTCAGCCAGAGCAGTTAGGCAAGAAGTAATAAAAGGCATCTAAATTGGAAAAGAAGAAGTAAAATAATGTTTGCAGATGATATGACCTTGTATGTAGAAAACCTAAAGATTCCACCAAAAAAATCTGAGAGAACTAATAAATGAATTTAGCAAAGCAAGTAGGATTAGGATACAAAGTCAGTACACAAAGATAAGTTGCATTTCAGAAATTCCCTGGTGGTCCAGTGGTTAGCACTCTGCACTTTCACTGCTGAGGGTCTGGGTTCAATCCCTGGTCAGGGAACTAAGATCCTGCAAGCCATGTTGTGTGGCCAAAAATAAATCAGTTACATTTCTATATACTAACGATAAATACCTGAAAAGGAAATTATAAAAATGATTCCATTTATGATACCATCAAACAGAACAACATATTTAGGAATTAACTAAGGAGGTGATAAACTAGTACAATGAAAACTATAAAACCCTGTTGAAAGAAATTAATGATAAATGGAAACACACTCCTTATTCATGAATTAGAAGACTTAATATTGTTCAAATGTCAATACTACCCAAAGCAATCTTCAGACTCAATACAATTCCTATCAAAATTCCAGTAATTTTTTTTGCAGCTACAGAAAAATCAATCCTAAAACTCATACAGGACTTCTCTGGTGGCCCAGTGGTAAAGAACTGCCTGCCAGCGTAGGAGACATGAGTTCTATCCCTGGTCTGGGAACATCTCACATCCCACCGAGCAACTAAGCCTGTGCATCACAGCTGCTGAGCCTGCACTCTAGAGCCCAGGAGCTACAACAAAAGTCACTGGATAAGAAGTCCTCGCATTGCAATGAAGAGTAGCCACTGCTCACTGTAATCAGAGAAAAGCCCGTGCAGCAACGAAGACTCAGCATGGCCAAAAATAAATAAATAATAAAATTATATCTATAAAAAAAGATATTGATGCTACCATCTTTTGGTAGCATCTTTTGGGTTCTTGCCAAGGGCTTCGTGTTTCTAATCTTGCATTAATACACAGCCCGGTGGGGTTGATACTGGTCCACCCAAGTCACATGTGAGGAAGTGGAGGCCTGGAGAAGTGAGGTGACTCACCCAAGGTCTCTCTCATAGCTCCCTTTCTCGAGGGCACCTAGGAGACAGGATGGCGGGCCCCCTCCCTCGGGCTGCTGGCCCTGTTTCCACCCCTGTTCACCTCTAGCCTCCCAGCACTGGGCCTCCTTTTCAGTTCCTGGCTCGGGCTGCATCCATCTACAAGTTAGGGTGATGGTGGCGGTCGCTGCAGCAGGCACAGCTGGTATCATTCACCACTGGGCCCTCAGGCCAAGCACTCTTCATACACAGGGTCCCATCTTACCCCCGCCGTAGGCTAAGAGTGGGGCTCATGATCCCCACTGAACATGGGGAGAAGTAGGCGCAGATGTGCTGAAGGTCACACAGCTGTTAAGCCGTGGAGCACTTCGCTTCCATGTGTTTGTTTCTTCAAGACAGGATTTTAATAGGTCTGACCTCACTGGGGTGAGTTTGGGTGAACTCCAGGAGTTGGTGATGGACAGGGAGGCCTGGCATGCTGCGATTCACGGGGTCGCAGAGTCGGACATGACTGAGCGACTGAATAGACCTCAATGGGTAGAAGCGAGTAAACAGGACGGTGAATGTTGAGAGCTGGCTCGTGGTAAGCCGCCCAGCACCCAAGGCTGCTTCTCTGGAACTAGTCTCATCAACCCCCCCAGGCCACAGGAGTTTCCACAGGCTATATTTAAGTGTTCCTTTCATCTGCACCTCCTTCAACAGCAAGAAAGACATGCGCACAACTTGATCTTGCTTATCCAAGGGCTCCCCGTTAACCAACCAGGCACGTCCTGCCTCCATCTCCCTCTTTCAAGTTGATGACCTCTCCAGTCACCCGTGGCCCAGACCAGGGAAACTGGAGCTCTCCACTTGACTCCAACCCAGGGCCCCTCTGGCTGGTTCATTCAGAACATTCAGAAACATTTGTTTATCCATTCCTTCCTCCTCCACCCCAGGTCTCCCTGTTTCCAAAGCCTATTCAACACAGCAATCAAGGGTGAGCTTTCTAATAAGAAAATCTGACCATCTCACTGTTACTTCAGATCTTCAGCTGCTCCCCACCCTGCCTGGAGGGTAATGCTCAATACTTTGATCTGATATTTGAGGCCCCTCTCAGTCAGCTTCCTACTCTTGTGATCCGCCCATCCCCCGCTTCCCATCCTTTTCTTTCAGTCGTGGTTCCTGGAATCTGCCCTTCCCTGCTTCCCTGCCTTTGTCCCTGTTGTTCCCTCCAGCTGCAATGCCTGGAGGATCTCCGCCAGGTTTCTGCATGATATGCAGGTACCGCGGTCTCCTTCAGGCACCTCCTTGGTAATGCTCTTCCAGAGATCTAAGAACAGTGACATTAAAATTTGTGGCCATAAGAAAAAAAAGAACAAAAAACAAACTTGTGGCCATGGACTTCGCTGGTGGTCGAGTGGTTAAAAGTCCGCCTTCCAATGCAGGAGATGCAGGTTCAATCCCTGGCCCGCGCACAGCAACTACTGAGCCCGGGTGCTCTACAGCCTGCGTGATACAACTAGAGAGACGCTTGAGTGCTGCAACTAAAAAGATCCTGCGTGCCGCAACTAAGACCCGATGCAGCCAATAAATATTAAACACAAAAAACCTGTGGCCGTAAGTTAGGCAAGGGCCTTGCGTGGACACACAAAATTTAATCAGAAAGCATGGTCGTCAAGGAAGAATTGTGGTCCTAAGAGATACAAGTGTCGTTACTGGCAACAGACAAAAGATGGAAGCAATCTGTGTAGCCACTGACAGACAAACGGGTAAGCAAACGTGGGTCTTTCCCCACAAGAGAATATTATTCAGCCTTAAAAAGGAAGGAAATTCTGATAGAAGCTGTAACGTCAATGAATCTTGAGGACATTATGCTAAGCCAGTCACAAAAGGACAAACACCGTATGATTCCATTTATATGAGGTGCCTAGAGTAGTCAACGGCACCCCACTCCAGTACTCTTGCCTGGGAAATCCCATGGACGGAGGAGCCTGGTGGGCTGCAGTCCATGGGGTCACGAAGAATCGGACACGGCTGAGCGACTTCACTTTCACTTTTCACTTTCATGCACTGGAGAAGGAAATGGCAACCCACTCCAGTGTTCTTGCCTGTAGAATCCCAGGGATGAAGGAGCCTGGTGGGCTGCCGTCTATGGGGTCACACAGAGTTGGACATGACTGACGTGACTTAGCAGAGTAGTCAAATTCACAGAGACAGAAAGAATGGTGGTGGCCCAGGGGTGGGGGAGGGGGAATGGGGAGTTGGTGTTTGATAGGTACAGAGTGTTGCCTGGGGAAGATGAAAATGTTCTGGAGATGAATGGTGGTATAACACAAAACCTATTTGAGAAAGGCAGCCACCTGCGTGTTACTGATTCACCTGAGCAGTCAGAATACTTATCCTGAATCTAAGGGACAGAGCAATATGACCAATTCTGTCCTTAAGTTATAGCCACAGATGCAGGGCTGGGAAAAGGGCTCCATGCAGAGTTCGGGTTCAATAGCAAGGGCTGGGACTGCTTATTGAGAAATGTCATCATGTTGAAAGAGCACGTGCTCATAATACTACAGGAAGGTAATACTGTTTGGCATGATATAATAACCCTTAGCAGGGAAGCCTTTTCTCAATCCAGAAAGAATTAAGAATAGTGCCAGAAAGTTTAACCTACTCCACCAACACTTTGTCACTAAGGTACCTTTGCACCTCCGCCTTAGGCTTTTTTTTTTTTTTTTACTGTATTTGGCTGCACCGGGTCTTGGTTGCAGTATGTGGGATATTTAGTTGTGGCATGCAGGATCTTTTAGTTGTGGCATGTGGGATCTAGGTCCCTGACCAGGGATCGAACCGGGGGTCCCTGCATTGGGACCGTGGAGTCTTAGCCACTGGACCACCAGGGAAGTCCCCTCAACCCCAGTCTTATTCTCCTCATCTGTGCCGTCTAATAGACAGCTCCCGGTCGTATGAAGCAAGTGAGCAGCTGAAATGTGGTTTGTCTGGATTGAGATGGACAATAAAGTATGCACTGGACTTTATTTATTTTGGACTTTATTTAGTATGAAAGTAATGTAACGCCTCAATAATTTTCTGTGTTGAACACATGTTGAAACACTACTACTTGGACATCCTGAATAAGATAAATGTATTAAAATTAACTTCACCTATTTCTTTTTTCTTTCTAAATGCAGTTCCTAGAACATTTAAAGTTCATGGTTCACATTATATTTTGACTAAAAGTGCTACTCTAGGTGCTCCAACCCTAGGCTACCAGGCAGGGTCGGTGGAGGACGGTGTGGAATGAAAGTCTGTGAGCGCCCTCCTGCTGCCTAGCATCTGGGATGCCAGCAACCAGACACAGGCCCCAGGGAGAAACTAGAGGATTCTTTTCTGAAGAAGATTCTGAAGGGGTACAGGGAAAAGACACTGACGTTTCAAGATCTTCTAAGGAAAGGACCAGGACGCCCTTAAACTCAGATAGGCAACAGATACTTTGGTTCAGGGTCAGCAGTCCCTGCCACACTGTCACCAACAGAAATCAAAGAGAATTTCACGTCGCATTACAGCGGTTACAGTTATCTCGAAATAATGCTGTCATCATTACTTTAAAATTTAGCAGACAGACTGCAAGACTGTTTATTTCATGCCTTAACAAAGAAGTACATATATTATCACATCACAGGCTTATTTACTATTTTAGTAACTATATATTAAGTACCTGGCTTCCTTTGTTATCCTGACATGATTTTTACTGTGTGTTATTTGAAACCAGTATTCTGAGGTGTCTGCAAGCCTACCTCTCAGAAGGCCCTGCCCACAGACCTGCTGGTTACCTCTCACTGCCTCATTGTTTTTTGTCCCAATTAAAAAAAAACTTTTTTTGTTTTGTTTTAGTTGTGCTGGGTTGTCACTGCAGCTCGTGGGCTTCTCTAATTGCAGGGTGTGGGCTTAGTTGCCCTGTGGCATGTGGGATCTTAGTTCCTAGACCAGGGATCAGACTTGAGTCCCCTGCATTGGAAGGTGGATTCTTAACCACTGGACCACCAGGGAAGTCCCTGTCCTAATTTTAATTTTTATTAAATTAATATATATTCATAATTTTAAAAAAAACAGAAGCACAGCAATAAAAGAAAAATAGATAAATTGGATTTTATCAGAATTAAAAACTTTTGCACATCAAAGGACACTATGAAGAAAATGAAAAGACAACCTACAAAATGGAAGAAAATATTTATAAATCATATACCTGACAAGGGCCTATTATCCAGAATATGTAAAGATCTCCTAAATTCAACCACAAAAAGACAAACAGCCCCATTAAAGAGATTATTTGAATTAGATATTTCTCCAAAGATATACAAATGACCAATAAGAACACGAAAAGATGCTTAGTATCAGTCATTCAGTTCAGTTCAGTCGCTCAGTTGTGTTCGACTGTTTGCAACCCCATGAATTGCAGCACACCAGGCCTCCCTGTCCATCACCAACTCCCGGATTTCACTCAAACCCACGTCCATCAAGTCGGTGATGCCATCCAGCCATCTCATCCTCTGTCGTCCCCTTTTCCTCCTGCCCCCAATCCCTCCCAGCATCAGAGTCTTTTCCATTGAGTCAAGTCTTCGAATGAGGTGGCCAAAGTACTGGAGTTTCAGCTTTAGCATCATTCCCTCCAAAGAACACCCAGGGCTGATCTCCTTGCAGTCCAAGGGACTCTCAGGAGTCTTCTCCAACACCACAGTTCAAAAGGATCAATTCTATCAGTCATTAGGGAAATGCAAATCAAAATGACAAGATACTACTTTATACCTATTAGGATGGTTATAATTTTTTTTTTAAAAGATGGAATAACAAGTGTTAGCAAAAATATAGTGAAACTGGAACCCTTATGCATTGCTGGTGGGTATGTAAAGTGGTGCAACTGCTGTGGAAAACAGTTTGGCGATTCCTCAAAAAGCTACGGAGAAGGAGATGGCACCCCACTCCAGTACTCTTGCCTGGAATATCCCATGGACAGAGGAGCCTGGTAGGCTGAAGTCCATGGGGTCGCTAGGAGTTGGACACGACTGAGAGACTTCACTTTCACTTTTCACTTTCATGCATTGGAGAAGGCAATGGCAACCCACTCCAGTGTTCTTGCCTGGAGAATCCCAGGGACGAGGGAGCCTGGTGGGCTGCCATCTATGGGGTCGCACAGAGTCAGACTCGACTGAAGCGACTTAGCAGCAGCAGTAGCAGCAAAAAGCCAGACACAGAATTACCATGTGACCCAGCAATTCCACTTCTGGGTTTAAACTCAAAAGAACTGAAAATTGGAATGAAACAGATTCTTATATCCAGTGTTCACTGCAGCATTATTCATAGTAGCTAAAAGGTGAAAAAACCCAAATGTCTACCAACAGGTGAATGGACCAAACAAGTGTGGTATCAATATTCAAATACAGTAGAATATACTATTCAGCTATAAAAAGGAAGGAAGTTCCGATATGCTACAACGTGGATGAACCTTGAAAACATGCCAGACACAAAAGGACAAGCACTATCATTCTACTTACATGAACGATCTAGAATAGGGAAGTTCATAGAGACAGAAGGCAGATTAGAGGTTACCAGGGGCTGTGCAGAGGGGAATGGGGAACTATTGCTTAATAGGTACAGAATCTCAATTTGAGGTGATATAAAAGTTTTGGAAATAGATGTTGGTGATATACAATATTGTGAATATAAGTAATGCCATTGCATTACACTTAAAAGTGGTTAAAATGGCAGGTATTACATATATTTCATAGTAACAAAATGAAAAAAATTTAAAGAATTACCACATGATCCAGCACTTCCACGCCCAGCTATATACTCAAAAGACTTGAACGAAGGTAGTCAAACAAAATCTTGTACATGAATGTTCACAGCGGCATTATTCATAATAGTTTTATCTGCTGTTATGAGTTTTATCCTGCTATTAGAGAGTTTTTATCCTGATGGTTAAATAATTATTTTTTCATCTTTGATGCTATTACTGTATATTACCAACACACCAGTATATTACCATGACTTTTGCTGTTTTTATATAATTTGCTTTTGCTAACTCTAAAATTAAGTTTTATTTTATTTTTTGGCCATGCCACATGGCCTGAGGGATTCTTAGTTCCCCAATCAGGGACTGAACCTGGGACACAGCAGAGAAAGTGCTGAGTCCTAATCACTGGACTGCCAGGAAATTCTGAAGTTCTATTTTAAATCAAATCATAAAATTAAAAAACAAGAGGAACTACTAGGCTAACAATAAAGTCAGCAATCTTATACTCCATCCCTTCCTGCTCCTGGGTTAGTTGCTCACTTTTTTTTTTTGTTTGTTTGTTTTTTAGTTGCTCACTTTTAATATAAATAAACCAAAGATTACTTGACATTCCAAGAAAGATTCCAACTGAAAAAGATACATAGAAAGAAGCATCTAAAGGAAACAGAGAGAACACAGAGACACGTGAAAACTTAAATAAATATATATGTAGGTCTTAGAAAGATAGAAGATACTCTATCCACTTAACAAGGAAAAACTGTTATTAAAAAGGAACAGAGTAACAAAGTGCTGTTATATGGATGGCTCTAATAAACATTTGATGGACACAGTGAAGTCAGGAAAACCTCCAAATCTCAATAGATTTCTCCAGTAAAAGATACACAAGTAGCATATGCAAAAATGCTATACACTTTATTAGCCACCATGGAAACACAAATCCAAGTTACAAGGCACTGCTTTCCCCCTGTGATGGCTATAATCATAAGGGCAGTAATTACAGGAGCTCAAGTGAGGAGGTGGGGAAATTAGAACCCTGGTGTGCTGCTAGTGGGAATGTTATAAATGGAGCAGTCATTATGGAAGTTCAGCAGGTTCCTCCAAAAGTTAAACACGAAATAACCATATGACCCAGCAATTACACTTCTGGTTATATACACAAACTTGTACACAAATGTGCACAGCAGCATTATTCACACTAGCCTAAAAGTGGAAACAATTCAAATGTCCATCAACAGACAAATGTTTAAATAAAATGTAGTATATCCATAAAATGGAGTATTATTCCATGGTAAGGAATGAAAACCTGATACATGCTACACCATGAATGAACCTGCAAAACGTGGCAAAAAAAGGCAAAAGTGAGACACAAAAGACCTGTCATGATCATACTGTATGACTCAATTTGCATAAATGTCCAGAATAGGCAAATCCGCAGAGACAGAATTAGTGGTTGCTAAGAGACAGTAGGGCGGAGGTGATGAAGGGTGACTGCTTATAGTCATGGGGTTTCCTTTTGGAGTGATGAAGATGTTCTGAATTCAGACAGCAGTGATGGTTGCACATCATTATGAGTGTACTAACTGTACTAATGGTAACACTGTAAAAGGGTCAATTTTATGGCATGTGAATTATATCTCAAAGTTGTTATAGCATGGAAAAAAAAAGAAAAAGCCTTCCAGAAAGACAGACAATAAAAAGAGACAAAAAAGATCTGAGACAGGATCAACTCAGCAAACCCAACATCTGAGTGACAGCAGTTTCAGAGAGACAAAACAAAACAAGTGAGGGAATTATTTTTTAAAAATTAATGTAAGACTATTTCTCAGAAACAAAAGGTCTGAGTCTCCACATACAAGTGGCCTATTAACCACTGGTGCAAAGACCCATTCCAGGACACAGCATCTAGAACCTTCACAAGAGGTGAAGTGAAGACTTAACAGCTTCCAAGGACTGAGAACTGGATCGGCCTCAAACTTTCAGGCACAAGTGAAAGTGAAAGTCTTAGTTACTCAGTCGTGTCCAGCTGTTTTGTGATCCCATGGACTGTAGCCCTCCAGGCTCCTCTGTCCATGGAATTCTCCAGGAAAGAAAACTGGAGGGGGTTGCCATTTCCTTCTCCAGGGGATCTTCCCGACCCTGGGGCTGAACCCACATCTTCTGCATTGCAGTTAGATTCTTTACCATCTGAACCACCGGGGAAATCCACACTTTATTTTTTTTTTTTTAAGCACAAGTAATGGAAGCTAAGTATAATACAGCCTCTTTAAGGTTCTAAGGGAAAATTATTTTCAATTTTATTTAATATTATATATATATATCTCTACATTTATATAAAAATAATGGGTATTTATTATTTTCAACTTTACACTCAGCCAAACTATATGAGGTCCGAAAAAAGACATGGTGGTTTCCAAAAATTTATCTCCAACTGAAGGTGTGTTCCAGTAAAGTGAAGGACTAAACCCAGGAAAGCAGAAGACCACATGATCCAAAAAGCAGGAAAGTAGCTACGGGCAGTCTCAGGTGATGAAAAGGGAAGTCTCCGGACAGCAGCTAGGTAGCAGGCCTAGATAGCAACTTGGCCAGACCACAGCCGGGGACAGAGGGCGCTGGGAGAAAACAGGAGATCATGAGATGATCTGATACGTCTGCACACCTGGGAAACAATGTCGATGGTGGGCTGGCAGATCTTGTGGGGCATGTGAAAAAAATTACAAATAAGAGCTTAGAAAACAAAGTATACAGAAGAGGAGGCAACCATTCTTTTTAGGAAAAACAAAACGTATCAGACAATGAAATCATACTACAAGGCTCTGCAGTGAACATCACTTACATGCTCACAGTAAACAGAAATACTGGTTGTTTTTTTAACCCCAAACTGATGTAATATATGGAGGGTGGGGCACAGGAAGTGGAGGTGACAGAGCTAAATATGAACTATTATAGCAGATTTCAATACATGATGATGACTAACTTAAGAGGAAATGAAAGGTATTCCCATTTAAAAAAAAAATGAAAGAAATATTGAAGGTAGATACCAGAAGACAGAGCAGTTGAGAGCTGAAGGTGGGGAAGGCTGAGGAAGAAGGCCAGAGGGCTGGATGGTTTCTATTAGAAGCAGTTCAGGATCCATGCCGCTGCTCTGATTTTGTAAATACTAGTATTGTAAGAAGTCATTAGGTATATACCTCACAACAGTTCCCTGCTGTGACATCAAAGCTGGGAACTGGCCTAGAGACAGTAGAAACAGGGACTCTGCAGCATCAAGGGGTGTCTTCCTCAGGCCCTGCCCACCAGGGGTTAGTGGGATGCTTCGTCCCTTCTGGACAATCTAAGGACCTGTCCCTCCTGCCTGGTCTGTGGAGGGGAGCAAACTGGAGGCCAGAGCTTCCCTCCCCTGTATCAACCACCTGTGACTCCAGGCTCCCTACATATTCCTAGATCTTTCTTGAACTAATTTCTCAGGGGAATTTTTGGGAACAGGTATGGTATAAACAGAAACCTAAGTGGGGAAGTAGATGATTTCTGTCTCACCCATTCACAGTTCCTCACACCCTGCTGAGCCCACAGTTAGATCCTTGATGCTTGGCACACAGTAGGTGCTCAATAAGGAACTGCTGAAGGTATAATTATAGTGCCAAGTTTCTGTGCTTGGTACTTCATCAGACCTTGAACAAGTACTACTACATCAGACGGTAGGACTATCTCCACATTACAGGTAAGGAAACAGGCTCAGAGAAACCCGCCCAGGTCACTTCCCTAGTAAGGAAAGAGCTGGGATTTAACCCCGGGGACGGCTGACCCCACAGCCTATGCAGCTAGCAGCTGCTGACGTAAATTCTTTCTGGAAAAAGGCTGGTTATGTAGGTGGATAGAAGGAAGAAAAGCAAGAATGAAAATAAGAGGTGGGCTCACAACTGAGCCTAAGAAGAGAACTTAAAGAGACTCCCCGTGCCGAACCCTGGAGACTTAGGGCTGGCACCCCCACAGTCTGCCCCAGCCAGCCGGCCTCGCAGTACCCACCTTCTTCAGAGAGGTTGTTCTCTTTGGTCTCCTTGTCCATCTGGCAGCACCAGCCCTCCAGCCGTTCCGTTTCTGCCTGCAGCAGCTTCAGGAACCAGTAGCCGTCCCGGCGGCAGGCCCCGGGCTGCGCGGGCTCTGCCGGGGAGCTGGAGGAGGTCTCCAGCCAGGGGTCGGGCGGGGGCAGCGAGGACGCCTCCAAGGCAGGGTCGCTGTTGTCTCCATAGGAGAGGTTGCGCTTGATCTGGGCAATCTTGGGGGCCTGCCGGGGGCCGGCATCGATGCTGATGGAGTTGGGGTGCGGGGTGCAGTCTGGGAGACTCTTCTCAGAGGACTTACAGCTTGAGTCATTGGCATCCTGGGTATCCGAGTCGGTGTCCCGTCGGGAGGACATGCTGTGAGAGGGGGCACTGCTTCTGTGGGGGGCAGGGAGGGAACGGCGTGGAGGAGGGGTGGGGACAGGAAAGGGTGAGTCACCAAGAGGGTCAGAGACCAGAGGCCACCCCGACCCGGACACACGGGAGACAGAGAAACGGATGCATCGTCTGCTCACCATGCGCCTGAAGCGGGTCCCACAGCCCCGTCTCATTCTCAGCTCAGCCCCCGCCCTGCCCGCACACGCACACATGGACAAGGTCATAAGGTTGCCTGTTTACTGCAGCGGGGCCAGGAAGCCCACCAACATTGGGGGTGCTGGGCCGTGACTCCGCCCAGCCTCAGTCCCTGTGGCTGATTCCTCTCACGGAGCAAGCGCTCACCCTTGCTCATCAGCACACCCGGCCGCCCCGCCCGCCCAGCCTCCCACGCCTGGACCACCGCCCGCACCCCCAACCCAGCTTGGTTCTTAGAAATCCAGCAAGGAGAAGTGGGTTAGGGAGAGCAGGAGGAGGAGGCGCGGGAGAGGTGAGAGCAGAGGGAGGGAGAGGAGAGGGGAGAGGCAGCCACCACCTCGGTGCCACTTACCGCCAGTCGTCCTCTACCTGAACCCCGATGGACTGGAATTTGGTAGCGGGACTGGGCTCTTCGTTTGGCACTGGCTGAATGCAGTCAACCTTATTGAAGGACAACGACAGCCACGGCACGGGGACAAAGACAAAAATAAAAAAACAAACACCACACTTGCTGCTGAAATTCACATTAGTGGGACGACGCAAACGGACGAGCGGACAGACGCACACGAGGCATGCGGACACTGCACGTGGGCCCGAGGCCGGACCAGGTGAAGCCGGGCACTGCTCATTCGCGCGGAGGCGGGCGGGCAGGCGGGCGGGAGGTGGGATGGGGTGGAGAGGACCGCCTTTCCCTACTCTGAGGAGGGTGCCATCACATCGATCGCTTTGGGTCCGTTGTCCTCCGAGAGGTGGGAACCGTTCCTTCTAGTCCTCTCCTTTACACGCATGAGAGAGAAGAAAAAAAAAAAAAGGACAACGAAAGAGAAAGAAAACACACACACACAAAGCCACAGCCGTTATCTGGTGTAGTTGAAGCCGGGCTGTCTCGAGGCAGAGGTCACTCCCCAAACCCTGCAGCTGAAGGGCAGGCTGGGGGCGCCACACAAGGGGCAAACCTTGGGCAGCAGTTCTGGATTTGAAAGCTGTCACCAAGGCCACAGCCAGCCCAGTCCCTGGGCCCTACGGGACGCCATCCCTGGGCCTTGGTCACACTCAGCTAAGGTTACCTTCAGCACCAAGTGGGCTGGGGGGGCAGTAGGACCAGGGCCACGTGCAAGGCCAGCACTCTCTCTATACTAGGGATGCTCTGGGCCTACCTTTCATTCCTGGGACAGAGGTATGTGGCCACAGAGTAGCCAGGCCAGCCCCCTCATCACCCCTCATGAATGAGGGAGAACCCACGTTTGAGCAATTTGAGGAACTAAGGGATGGGACGAGGGTTGTTGGGACTGTCACTGGAAATTGGAAACTCTGGTCTCTTGGCTTCACAGAGGCTAGAGAGGCTTCCTGGGACGGGGCTGAGTGCCTGGCACCTCCCCACCATGGAGGGTGTAACTGCATGTCTCCTTCAGCTATAGCCAGCTCAGGGGACGTGGCATCACTGGCTCCCAGGAACTGCTTGGAGAGCTTGGATGGGGGTGGGGTGATCCGACAGGGAGAAGCCTAGATGGGCCCGAGAGCCAGAGTTCGCAGCCCTGTGTGAGCCTCTGAGTGAAAGAATCAGGGTGAGTCTAACTCTCCCTCGGGTCTTCTGTAAAGATGAGAGCGTCTGGTTTGGCCAAAGAGAGGGTGGGGCTGCCCAACCAAGACTAGGCTGTTTTCTGTACCCCTCAGAATCCCTCCAGAGTGACGTGCAAGCCAGGGGCTGAACTTCTTACGAAGGAGACCAGAAAACAAGTCTCCCGGCCAACTTTCTTGTGTCCGTGGCGAAACTGTAGCCCAGAGCTGCCTAAACTCTGCCTCCCCAAGAAGCAAGTGCAAGCAACTGGCCAGTGAGCCATCTCTGGTCCATTCAGCCCTCCTTAGAGTCCCATGTTCCTTCTGTAATTCTGGTGCTTTGTCGTGCACTTGGCCAGGGGTGGCCGGGGAAACGGAGAGCCTGTCTGATCTAAGCCACCATGCACGCCACCTGGATGTCCTTGATCGCCATTTGGGTTAGGAGGGGCTCTGCCATCCCCAAGCTCTCAGCCCACTGTAGCTGCCCTCCCCACGCCCCACCCCCGCCCGGAGCGTGCTTTACTTAATTAAGGATGTAGCACAGCTCTTGAAAGTCGCCAGGCGGGGCCCAGGTTTCCCCTGCTCAGCTCACAGCACAAGTACTGCTATGAGATCATGCTACCGCGCAGCAGTGCGGGGGAAGCTAGTGCACCCGGCCCTGCTGTGCTCTGCGGTCACGAGTGCGCTGTGAGCCCGGCTTCCCGAGGCGTCTCCTGGCTTTGGCCCCTCGGTCCCAGGGAATTATCTGCCTGGATCGTTTCTTGCGGAGGGAGGCGTCAGGACCGACGTCCCACTTCTCAATCTGTTGTGGGCCTGGCACCTTGAGCAACCTACCTGTCCCCAAGGCCCGAGAAGGCTCTGGGCAAAGTCCCCCTGGAGCAACCCCCAAGGCTCCAGGGCCCTGGGTCCTGGTCCCCCCGGCCCTTGGTGTCTATGCTCCACGCTGCTCCCACCACCAGGCAGGGCTGCAGCCTCCGCACCTGAGCTGACCTTGGATCAGAGAACTGTCGGGCCAGTCCTGTCTCCCACATGTCGGCTGGCAGGGCAAAGGGTGGAGTGAACAGACAGACAAAGGACAGGCAAACAGTGGACAGGAGATGGCTGGCTGAGTGTAACTACATTCACCGGGACAACCCATCGCTGGAGCGGGGACACGTGCCCACAGCTGCACGGCCCGCACCACGTTCGGGCGACCTCGAGGAAGGCATGGCTTATGGGTGGAATTTGGTTTGGCCACTTGGGGCCGACCCCCCAAAACAGACAAACCACCGTGACCCAGGAGACCTAGTGGGCCTCCGCCAGATGTAATTACACGCAGGCAGGTGCGCGGTGCAGGCCGAGGACAGAGTGCGAAAGGGGCCCCTACTTGTATTCCTATAGATGACAGTTTCCTTTTGGGGATGGCCTCAGGGTGGGATTCAGAGCTGGTCAGCGTCCCTTGTTCGCTCTTCAGAGCTGCATGTTTTGGGGGTGGCTCGGGGGCCTCGGGGGCTGGGGTAACACCGCCCCGTGTCACGCTGGGTGGGCGGGTACTGCTGTCCAGGCTGTCCGAGGAGTTGCTCAGGCCAGACTGGCTCGTCACTTCGCTCTTGTGGTCCTGGCTGTCCAGGTAGGTGTCCTGGGCAGACTCGGTGCTGCTCTGGACTGTGACAGAGATGAACGGCTTTGACGTGGTGCGTGGAGGGACCGGTGGCGGGGTCTTCTTATACGCCACTAGGCATGATGAACCTGCAGATGGGTGAGAGGAAGGCAGGGGAGGGGTGAAGCCGCCAGCCCTCTGGAGTCCCTTTCAGGGCTGAGGCCCCACCTGACCCGACCCTAGCTCTGGCCTCGGGGAGGATTTCTGGAGGAGAATGGGGGTCAGACACAGCCATGACCAAGACAGACAGACCTGAGCCCTGCCCATCCTCATGCTGAGCCAAGGTCAAGTCTAGTGGGGGATGCCCACAGGGAACAACACCACCCTCCGCCTCTTAGTCCCACACAAAGGGATTATCCAGCTAGGGCAAACATGGTGACAGCAGAGGTGTGGTCAGGACAGTTCAAGAATGGTTAACCTCGCCTGTCCTCAAGTGCAGAGACCTGCCACTCCCCTTCTCGGTCTTTCCTTCCTGCTCTACCTTCCCTCCCCCCGCTGCTCCGCTGCTGCCGGAGGCCCCCTCCCTGTCTGGTCAAAGACCAGCGCATCCTTCAGGGCTCAGTTATCCTTCCCCACAGGGTGCCATTCCCACCCTACCACCCCCACCTCATTATGTGAAAACCCCACACACCAGTCTGCCTCCCCCAAGACTCCATCGCACCCAGTCAGGCTCTCTATTTCCAGCAAGACTCAGGGAACTAAGACCTGCCCTGGGTGGGAAGTAGGGTCTCAGAGTCCCGTTCCGATCCTGGCCCAGGGCTGGCTCCACTTTCGGTCTGAAACAGGAGATGCTGGTCAACTAGCAGAAGCTACTTCCTCTGAGGGGTGGGGTCACATCCAGTGGCTTTTCTTGGCATCTTAACTCCAACTGTCCGTTCCCCAGTGAGGACGGAAACAGCCTCTACCAAGGTGAGGCCCACAGGGAGCAGGAGCCAGAGGAGGGGCTTTAAGCCTGGCCTTCAAGGGGCTGCCAATCAAGGTGATGGTGATGGCCCAGTGGGAACCCTCGAAACGAGGCTCAGAGCCACCAGGGCCGTGGACAAGGCACAGGAGAACCCATTCATCTGCCCCATGAGACATCACTGTGCAAACACCAGAATGGCCAAAATGAGAAACGGCGACAACACCAAATGCTGCTGAGGATGTGGGAAAATGGAATCACTCGCACATGGCTGGTGGGAGTGTAAAATGATACAACCACCTGGAAAACGATCTGGCAGTTTCTTTTAAAATCAAACATGCAAATATCATACAACCCAATAACCACACTCTTGGGCATCTAGCCCACAGAAATGATAACACGTTCACAAAAAACTTAGCCATGTATGTTCAAGGCAACTGTATGTGATATAGGCCTAAACTGGAAACAACCCGGAAGTCCTTCAATGGGTGAGCAGCTGTGGTGCACCCAGACCATGGGAGACCACTCAGCAACCGAGAGAAAGGAACCACTGATGTAAGCGACCACTTGGGTGAATCTCAAGTGAATCATGCCTCGTGAAAAAGCTATCTCAAAAGTTACAGAGCACGTGATTCTATTTATAGAACATTACTGAAATGACCTAATTACAGAGATGGGAACAGATGTGCGGAGACTAGGGGGAGAAAGTGATGAAGAGGCTGGAGCGACTTGGTTATAAAAGGGTGACAGGGAAGACCCCAGCACGTGCTCACTGGTGGGAGCTGTGTATCTTGGCCGTGCCGGTGGACACAGGCACCTGCACTTGTGATGAAAGCAGTGGATGAAATGCACCACAGGTGATACAAGTGAAGACGGCGGAATCTGAGTAAGACCGCCGGGGTGTATCTGTGTCAGTACTCCGGCTATGACAGCAGACTACAGGTCTGCAAGATTTGATCACTGAAGGAAACCGGGTAACGGGTACCAGGATCCTTCTGTATTATTTCCTGCCAGTGTATGCAAATTACCACTGCCTAAAAAGAAAAAGCCGACTCACTGGAAAAGACCCTGATGCTGGGAGGGATTGGGGGCAGGAGGAGAAGGGGACGACAGAGGATGAGATGGCTGGATGGCATCACCGACTCGATGGACATGAGTGTGAGCAAACTCCAGGAGATGGTGAAGGACAGGGAAGCCTGGTGTGCTGCAGTCCATGTGGACATAAAGAGTTAGACACGACTGAGTGACCAAACAACAAAAATTAAAAATGCAATTTAGACAGTCCGCCTGTTCACCTGACAGACACGTGTACTAGGCCAGGCCCATACTGGGGACTAGGAAAGCCAGGGGCCCTCCTCAGCAGAGTGACAGCCGAGTGCCTCAACAACAACAGAGGCCACCCCAGGAAAGCCCCGGAGCCAGGAGCCACGTCTCGTGCCCGCCCCAGGTGACTCTGCTTGGGGAGCTTTCAGTCCCTTCTCTGTTCAGAATTCCCCAGCCCTGCTTGGGGAGCCCCTCAGACACACACACCTGCTACATCACTGAGGTCAGACAGCCCAGGGCCAGCGCAGCTCTGACTGCTTTCTCGTTCTGAGGGAGACAGGCCTAGGGGTGAGCCAAAAGTTTACCACTCCCCAGCCCCTGGTGGGAGGCTGGACTGGTTCTCAGACCAGGCCCGGGGCAGTCTCCCTCAAGAGCTGACACAGAGAGCAGCCTGTTGAAGCCCACGACCAGCAGAGCCCGGACTCACCAGGGATTTCATGATTCATTTGTTTGGTTGGCCTGAAAGTTCCAAGGAAGCTTCAGTGGAGTTTTCTTCCCCAGATCAGGAGGAAACCTCAATCTGCTCAAAATGCTTAAAGGGGGACACGTCCCTAAGAACATCTCCCTAAAGGGGGTGGCAGTGAGCGTGAGGACCCAGAATTGGGCTCTAAGCCTAGCTGAGGCCCTGTGATCACAGGCGAGGTCCTTGTCCCCTACCTGTGCTGTCAGCTGACACTGGCCTGAAGGAGTCAATCTGTGCGGGGACACGCCCCACCCAGGACACTATGGGACCATCCACAGTCGAGGGCCTGTACAGAGGGCTGACCCTCCAGTCTCTGTCAGGGTGTGTAGGCCGGAGTCCTGCTGATGTACTCACTCATTAGAGAGAGAGAGTGAACTAGGGAGGCCAGGCCAGATAGCCAGGTGTGGTAAAAGAAAAGTGAACTTACCTTGGATTCTCTACGTCTCCAGGGGCACAGGTGACAGTCAGACAAGTGGTGTGACTAATGGAGTGGATTTTGAGCCTTGGGGCCTCTGTGGGTGGGAGGCAGCACTCATTGTGAGCACTGTACCCCCCCCCCCCACCCAGGGCAGGAGGATGGGGCCTGACTCTATGGAACAGCCCTCATTTCACAGGCATGAAATGCCAAGAAATACAGGCCAACACCTCCGCAGCCCCTTCCAGCATCCAGATGCAGCCAGCCTGTGTTCTCAACTCCTGCACTTCCTCCCACCTCGGGGCTTTTACACATGCTGTCCCTTCTGCCTGGAAGGCTTCTCTCAGCTCCTCACGTTTCAGGGGTCACTTCCTCCCTGAGGCCTCCCCTGACTGCTCCCTAATCTCGCGTCTCTCAGGATCTCCATCAGAGTACCTGCCACATTTGTCATCGCTCATCTCAGCATTTACTCGCCAGTGGTTACAGGCCTGACGTGGATGGGGGACTCTGTCTGTCTTGGCACAGCAGGTCATATCCCAGGCCCATGGTGACGTCTCAAGCACAGAAAGCTCTCAGTAAGTATTCGCTGAATAAGAAAAAGAACCTCACCACTACAAAAAAGCCCTCGGGTGCTGAAAATCAGGATTTAGCCATAGTGAAGGCTTCTGGCACTTTAGAACTTGAGGTTCTAGTCCCATCCCAACTCTGGAGCCCATTCTTCTTGGTCCCGCTTTCCCATGCCGACAGCCTCACCTCCCGCCCTCCCACCCCCTCAGCATGCCCCTTCAAGCTTCAGAGAGCCCTCCCACCCTTTCCCAAACATGCCACACTCTTCATGCACCGAAGCCCTCTTGCACATGCATCATCTCAGGCAAAACCCCTCTGCACATCCTCCATGTTTCCTGCCCTCCGGCCCAGCCCTCCACCCCCAGCCCTTTCTGGCCCAGGCAGTCTGACCCTCTCCTCTGGAGCACTCAGGCCCATGGCCAAGTCTCCGACTGAGTGTGTGTCCCATGCATGTGGGCAGCCGGGCCCCAGTCCAGAGGGTGCGCAACCATCATTTGCTAATGAACTTTAGAGGAAGCAAATGCCCCGAGCCCCAAGATGTTGGCACCGGCCAGGATGTGACTGCGGCCCTCCCTGCCCCGTGTGGAGACGTTCTGTGCGCCACACTTGACACCGGCATGGTGAGTGGGGCCAACTCTGTGTCCATTCACTCTGGAAAGCTTTCAGACCTGCCCTGGGAAGCGTGGGGATCGCTCCAGGATGACTAGTTCCTCCAGCTGGTTCTTGTGTGTGTTTTTAAAGATTCTGAGAGAAGTGTCTGCTGAGCCCTAGCACTGTCTGCGCACTGCACTGCTGAGCCCTGGGGGCCGCGTGCCTCCCTGCCCTCTCCTCAGCCCGGCCGGTCCCTCACGCCCAGGATCAGACAGAAGCCGGCTGTGCGAGGCCACCTGCCCCCGACCCCAGACATCCAGCCCAGTCTCCCCACCCCACTGTGCACAAGCCCTTGCTTCTTCTGAGAAGGGGCCCCCTTTGTCTCATTACTGCCTTCTGCACCAAGGTTTTACCCAGCAAACTCTCAGCTTGGAATAAATTTGCTTCTGCACGTTGTTTTTTTTAATGTCAAGATACAGAAGATGGCCAATCAGAGTTCAGGTGCTCAGAAGAGTGGCTGTGGTTCCCTAGCAACCTCAGGATGCTAGCCCCCCTGCAAGTGCTTTGGAGGCCCAGCCTGGCCCTCAGGTCTGCTGGTGCCCAGGAGCCGAGCAGGAAGCAGCCTTAACAATGTGGGAGCCACGGCCATAGGCTCTGCAGAAGAGCCAGTGGACCCACCCGAGACCCTGTGCAAACGGAGCTGACCTCAAATCCAGACCTCTAAACTCCCTTGCTGGCTCTGCCAGGCTCCAGGGAGGACTTGTTGGAGGAAGGGCTGACTGAGAACCTGTAAGATCCCTCTTTGTCTCATGCAACGGGTCAACACGCAGCTAAACTGGGCGGCTCACTTGCTATGGTAAAAACAGAAGTCAAGGCTCCCCACCCACTCGGCCTCCAATTCCTCTTTCTTCCCTGTCTCCCTCCCCAAAGCACAGGATGCTGGGAGAAAATCCCAGGAACAGACTGGCCTCTGAGATCCACTTTCCTGTTGACGGCCCGCATGCTCCCTGCTCTTCCCTCCCTGTGCCAGGCTGGAACCACCTCCCTCACTGCTCCTTAGACGAACATCATCAAACTTTAATTTCAAACACCAGCAAGAGGGACTGGTGGCACTTCTCCCCCCAACATCTTCCTGGAGATCGAGTGCACACAGCCAGGTGCTTCCTAACTGCCTCCCCGTCCTTCCCTTCTCTCTTGATCGAGAGCCAGCGCCCACAGACGCCCCACACTGCTGCTCCCTGGCCCTCCGGCCTCCTCCTTACCTTTCGAATCCCTCTTTCATGCTGATCAATGGGCCACTTAAGGAATCCAATCACACCCCTGCTTTGAAACTTTTCAGTGGTGCCACCAGCCACCCAGTGGAATTGGAACAAACCCTTCAGTTGTGGGGGAGGGGGGCGGGAGGTGGCCTCAAGGCCTCCAGAACCTACACTGGCCTCCCACCCCTAAGTCCACAGGAGCCAAGAGGTTACCAAGGTGACACTCTGGGGAAGATAAAGCCACAAAGCTCAGGGAGTCCCAGCCCTGTCCAGAGGGGACGCGCTCAGGACACACTCCTGTTGGTGTTGGTTCCAACACTAACCGCAGACCTCACTGAGCGAGTGCTCCATCTACACCCAGCCCTCATTATTAACAAGTCTGTAACGCAAGTTTGCCTACACGCTAAGACTCATCTGTAACCTTTAAATCAACACTCGTGGGGCTTTTGTGGCCACTGGCAGAGCCTGACAGATGGAATCGCCCCACACGCAGGTTCCCAGCTGACACTGAACAGGGCGACACTGTCCTTCTGTTTCAGCTCATACTGTAAACAAGCCTCCTTTTCCTGGTCTCCTTGATGCTGCACTTCCACATTTTTGTGTGTTTTTTGTTGCTGGTGGTGATTTCTCAGTTTGAAATGGCCTGAAGTATAGTGCCGAAGTGCTGTCCAGTGCTGTTAAGTGCAGGAAGGCTGTGATGTGCCTTATGGAGAAACCATCTGTGTCAGACAAGCTTCGTTCAGGCATGAGTTACAGTGTTACTGGCCGAATTCCACGTTGACACATCAACAATATACTAAATAGGTGTCTTTAACACAGTCGCACCCCACTCCAGTACTCTTGCCTGGAATATCCCATGGACGGAGGAGCCTGGTGGGCTGCAATCCATGGGGTCGCTAAGAGTCAGACATGACTTCACTTTCACTTTTCACTTTCATGCACTGGAGAAGGAAATGGCAACCCACTCCAGTGTTCTTGCTTGGAGAATCCCAGGGATGGGGGAGCCTGGTGGTCTGCCATCTATGGGGTTGCACAGAGTCGGACACGACTGAAGCGACTTAGCAGCAGCAGCAGACTTTATTTTTCTGGGCTCCAAAATCACCGCAGATGGTGACTGCAGCCATGAAATTAAAAGACGCTTACTCCTTGGAAGAAAAGTTATGACCAACCTAGATAGCATATTCAAAAGCAGAGACATTACTCTGCCAACAAAGGTCCGTCTAGTCAAGGCTATGGTTTTTCCAGTGGTCATGTATGGATGTGAGAGTTGGAGAATTGATGCTTTTGAACTGTGGTGTTGGAGAAGACTCTTGAGAGTCCCTTGGACTGCAAAGAGATCCAGCCAGTTCATCCAGCCAGATCCAGATCAGTCCAGCTGATCTGGAGGAGATCAGCCCTGGGATTTCTTTGGAAGGAATGATGCTAAAGCTGAAACTCCAGTACTTTGGCCACCTCATGGGAAGAGTTGAAAAGACTGATGCTGGGAGGGATCGGGGGCAGGAGGAGAAGGGGACGACAGAAGTTGAGATGGCTGGATGGCATCACTGACTTGATGGACATGAGTCTGAGTGAACTCTGGGAGTTGGTGATGGACAGGGAGGCCTGGCGTGCTGCGATTCGTGGGGTCGCAAAGAGTCGGACACGACTGAGCAACTGAACTGAAGCCTTGGTGTTTTCTGTTGGCAGCTGGTGGACATGCAAGGACTCTGCATTTCCCATTGGAACAATAGTTCAGGATCGCTAATTCAGTGTCTGTGAGACATTATGTGTGTAAGCACTGTGAATAATGAGCATGGATTGGACTTTGGCCAAACGAATCCTCAGAACAGCTATGCGAGGTAGGTCGGTCGTTGCCCCATTTTCCAGGTGGGGCTCAGAGAAGTGGGGAGGCTTGGTGGAGCTCACCTTCTAGCCAGGTGGTACTGGGGCCAGGGCTTGAACCCAGGCTGCCTGAAGTCTGACCGCTCCCCCATGCCCCGGCTACTGCACCAACTCGATGAGGGTCACATGGAGGCAACAGCCTTGAGCACGTCAACTGCTTTGCCCAGAAAGTGGGGTGTGACACCCCAAGTGCTCTGAGTGGGATCCAAAAAGCTGGCAGATATGGAGATGCCTTGGAATCCTGGGGTGGCCCCTGCAACTCCAGTCACCATGGTTTCTGGATGAAGGAGAGACTGATCACCTTCTGAGGGATGGCTGGAAGACATTAAGGTTGACTGGGTCTGGCAGGACTGACCAGAGTCACTGAAGGGAAGGAAAGGCAGGGTTTTTAGGTGGAGGGATACTCTGAGCAGAGGAGCAGGGCAGAAGAGCTCAAGGCATGGGCAGACAGATTCGAGCAGGGCCTGGCTTGGCGAAGTGGTAATTCAGCTGGTGAAGGGGAGCCAGGGGGCCCAAGAGAGGGGTGCCGCCTCTCGGACAGGGTCCTTGGTTTCCTGGGGCTGCGCAGACAATGGGAACAGTGCAACCTTCTTGCCCAGAGAATCCCTCACAGTCCCTCTAAATGGGCCTGCAGTTGGAGGATTCCACAGCACGCAGACATGACTGCAGCTGGAAGCACGTTATCGCCTCCTATCTCCAAGGCCTGGCACACGAGGCAGCCCTGTGTCAGGCGCCAAGGCCATCCCAAGTCCAGAGTGTCCAGATGAACCTGCGCCTCCCTCCTTCACATCGGCCTTGTTTTCCTGGAGAGGGGACCCCCTGCACTCAGCTACACACTCCAGAAGCCTGGGGAGTCCTACCCCCTCTTCCCCGGCCTCCCCAACAAAAGCACATGTCACACAGCCAGGTTTCTCTCCATCCCATCAGCCCGGTCCAGGCTTCCACTTCCTACCCTCCTGCCGCCCTGCTTTGTCAGTGGCCCAACTCACCCAGAACCACTCTCCGATAGTGACCTGAGGAGTTACTTAAAAGTACAAACTAGATTACTGCCTCCCTTTTCTAAAGTTCTGCCAAGGCTCCCCATTCTATAACGTTGCCTACTTTGGCCTGCAACAGGCACTGCCCCTTCTCCACGCTCAGCTCCTGCACGTCCCCCTTGCTCCTTCCGTTCCAGTCACGCTGCTGTTCTGCAAACACTGCAAGTGTGTGCTCACATTAGGGCCTCTGAACCTGCTGCTCCCTGTCTGTGATGCTCCCACCCCCATCTCTGCACACCTACTCCTTAACCTGCTCTCATCACTGCTGCCCACTCAGGTCTTGGCTCAGGGGTCATATCCTTGATGGATCCTCCCTGACCACCCTTGTCTACAGCGGCTATTCTTGTTCTGAGGACCTCGTTGGTTTTATCAGGCACTCATCCACCTACTGGTTCACTAGTCTTCTGTCCCTCTCCCCAAACAGATACACATCCTGGGTATCTAACACAGCTTCCTGAGAGTGTGTATGTGTTAGTCACTCAGTTGTGTCTGACTCTTTGTTATCCCAGCCTGCCAGGCTCCTCGGTCCGTGGGATTCTCCAGGCAAGAATCCTGGAGTGGGTTGCCATTTCCTTCTCCAGAGGATCTTCCTGACCTAGGGATTGAACCCGGGTCTCCTGCATTGCAGGCAGACACTTTACAGACTAACCCTGAATATTTTATAGAATTAAAATGCTTTCCTAGGACCAAGCCCAATACAGGGCTGGGCTCAGTAAATATTTATTGAATGATTGAACAAACCTGTTTGACAGCTGGATAGACTGAGGCTCAGGGAAGAATAATTTACTCCTGACTTGGAGCTGTAATCTAATGCCCAGGGCAAACACTCTGAAAAACTCCCTGTGAATTGGTACAGACACTATGGATAATAATATGGTGGTCTCCTAAAAAACTAAAAGTAAGAGCTACCGTATAACCCTGCAATACCACTCCTGGGCATACATGCCCTGAAAGGATACATGTACCTCAGAGTTCACCGGAGCACTGTTTGCAACAGCCATGGCACTGAAGCAACCTGCATGTCCACTGACAGAGGACAAGAAGACGTGGCGCATACATACAATGGGATATTACACAGCTATTAAAAAGAACGAAATAATGTCATTTGCAGCAACATACACAGACCTAGAGATTCTCACAGCGAGTGAAGTGAGTCATTCAGACAGAGGAGAGATATTGCATGATATCCCTTACAGGCAGAATCTAAAAAGAAAATGATAAAAATGAACTTATTTACAAAACAGAAACAGACTCAGACGTAGAGAATGAACTTAGGGCTGCCAAGGGGTAGGGATAGAGGGAAGGGATAGTTAGTGAGTTTGGGACAGACATGTACACACTGCTATATTTAAAACAGATAACCAACAAGAACCTACTGTATAGCACACGGAACTTTGCTCATGTTATGTGGCAGCCTGGATGGGAGGGGAGTTTGGGGGAGAAGGGATACATGTGCATGTATGGCCGAGTCCCTTCACTGTTCACCTGAAACTATCAAAACATTGTTAATCAATACAATATAAATTGTATTCCCCATACAATATCCCAATATAAATTGTATTCCCAAAAACTATATCCCAATACAAAATAAAAAGTTTAAAAAAAATAAAAAACAAAGAGGAAAGATCCCTTTAGGTCAGCCCTCAACACATACACACACACACACACACAAACACACACTATACGAGTGCAATCTGGTGGGAGGTAAAGCTTGGAGCAATTCTGTTTGAAGTTCAGCAATGGAGCTGTGCTTCAAGCAATGTCTTCCAGGCAAGGCCTGTCTTATGTACAGATTTAAAAGGATCATGACTGAGTGAGTACTGGGGCAGATACTACTTTATTCCAGACACAGGCCTGGGAGGGGAGATAATCATCACTGACGTTTTACAGATTCGAGAACAGACTTTTAGCTTTCTAGAGTGGCTGTGGGGCTTCCCTGGTGACTCAGTGGTAAAGAATCTGCCTGCCAGTGCACGAGACTTGGGATCGATCCCTGGTCCAGGAAGATGCCATGTGCCTCGGAGCAACTAAGCCCGTGTGCCGCAACTACTACTCAGCCTGTATTCTAGAGCCTGGGAACTGCCACTACTGAGCCCGTGTGCTTCAGCGGCGGAAGCCCAAGGGCCTAGAGGCTCTGCTCTGTAACAAGAGAAACCGTGAGGAGAAGCCCATGCACCGCAATGAAGAGCAGCCCCCACTCACCGCAACCAGAGAAAAGCCCTCGAAGCAGCAAAGACCCAACACAGCCGTAAATAAATAAAAATTATTAAAAAGGAAAAAAGAGTGGCTGTGTAGAAAAGTCTGCTCTGTGAGACCGTGGTGGGCCGTATACTCTGCACAGGGTCTAATCCCTTAGTTTTCCCAGCTAAGTGGGTTGGCCTTGAATGGGCATCAGAAGTTTAAATGTCTATGGGACACCAGGCCTCTAATGCCTCTGGCCCCTGGCTGTCAGGTGGAGACATGGGTGAGTGAAGCCAGAAATATCTGGACTTAAAAAAAAAAAAAAAAAAACCTCAAGATTAACAAATGGAGTTAGTTAATCCAAAGTTTAAAAAAAAAAAAACACACCACTGTGCTGGCACACGCCCACCTGCTAACATGGCCCATGGCACAGACCTCCCCGCTCCTTCCGGAACCCCAGCTCCTCTCCCCTACACCCCAGGAAGCCGGTCCCCAAGAACCTCCTGCAAAGGCAGGAGACCCTTGGGAACTTTGAAATGGAGGCAGCAGGAGGCCCCTCTGGCACTATGTCAGGTCTGCTGGGCGAAAGCAGAGAAACCTCTTCTGGTGGCAGGCCAGGTCTGGTTGCAGGCTCATGGCACCAGGGCACAGGGAACGGGAGAGCCCTACCAGGAACACAAATGGCTGCCCCCTCTTCAAGGCCCTGGAGCAGCTGCCTGGGAGGGACCTGCTCGGTTGCTGGGGCAACAGCCTTGGTGCCCTCCAGAGACAGCTGCTCCTTAGAAAGCCCTGCTCACATCCCCGTTGGGCTCAAGGTCTGAGGTGGTTCTGTCCTGACACGTTCAGGCCGGAGGGACTGGAGGATGGGGTTAAGCAATGCCCTCCAGATAGACCCACAGTTCAGGTCAGCTGGTTCTCTGAGGACAGTGAGCTGCCAGTCAGATGACTCACAAGCTCCAGGGCATCTCCCCAGACGGAGGGCTGGCCATGAACTGGCCTAGCATGAAAAGATGTAACTGTATCAGATCATCAATTCCTCACCAGGCCCATCGTTCCCACTTCAAAGAGGAAGACAGTGAGGCTCAGAGAGTAGCGAACAGCCCCAAGTCAGGCGGCCAGGATCTGAGCTCCGGCTTTCTGGTTCCAGAGCCGGCACTCGTAGCTGCTGCTTCACCACCCTGCCCAGGGCTGGAGGCAGGTGCCACTCAGCCAGGCCTGCAAGATCTTGGCCAGGCCAGTTCCCCAGTCAGGACCCTAGTCTTGGTCCTCACACAAGGTCTGGCAATATCCTCTGAGTGGGTTAGCTGGCGGTGCCTCTGGCTCTGCTGCCCCTGGACAAGAGCCCCAGCATATGGACGAAAAAGGTGCCCTGCTCTGCCTGTGATCATGGCCACCCAGCGCCCTTCTCCCCTGGATGTGCAGTCCTGGACACTCTGACCCTTCACCAGAAAACACCAGAACCCCTGATACAGGTTTCCCAGTCACTCAGGACTTTCCCAGCTTGGCTAAATCTCACTACAGCCTCAAAGCAGAGACCAGAGACGTGAGGCCACCTGTCCCAGGTCACACAGCTGGTTGACGGGGTACTGTGACTGGAACGAGGATGTGAAACTCTCAAATTCCAGGGTCTGAGGAGATAGTAATTCCAATGATTCTCAAGCCAGATTCTGGGGATCCCCAAGAGGGCCTGGGGAGGCTGGCTGACTCCCAGCCAGGGCCCTTGGAGGGGCTCCATTTTCCTTTTCCCCTCCATGTGGGGGAGAAATACCATTTCCCCATGTGGTATTTTGAGCTCCACCAGACTAATTCAACCTCTTCATAGTACAAATGAGGAGACTGAGGGTCAGAAAGGCAAATGCGCTCCCTGAAGAGTAGGTACCAGAGCAACGACCTCGCCTGGGGCTCTAAGTGTGGTGTTCCCCATGCCCCCCGCCCCCCACCCTGCCTCCCAGCCTGGAGACCACCGGCTCCAGACATTCAGGGAGGCACCCACCTGTGGCCGAGCCCCACCTCCTCCAGCCCCTAACCAGCATGTTGTTTCTCAAAAAACATTTCTACCATTACAGCAACTGCATCCAGTCAGCAACCTATCAGGCAACATTCACCCCTTACCACCCGTTCTGTGATGGAATCTCCTGCAAGCATCCTTTTATTTCTCCCTGGAGACCTGCCTGCAGAGTTGGCTCTGCCAGAAGCTCTGCTGAGGCCCCTGCCCTACCCCACAGGACACCTTATTACCACCAAAACTGGGAATCCAAGCTTTAAAGAGATGCCAGTGGTTACTGAATCATGATTTTTCTCGTACATTAAAGCTGTAAACTCTAGTAAGGAGGTGCTGACAAGTAGAAGATGGCCCGTTACAGGGCCACTATGGCTCCAGCCCAATGCAAAAACTTGACGTGGACAGCCCCTGCCTGGCCTGGCGGAGGAGTAGGGGGTGGAGGATCCAAGATTTGGCTTTTCAAATACTGACTTGTCAAATGCTGGCTCTAGCATGTGAACCTCACTGTGGCCTTTCCAAAACTCTAAGGTCCCAGGAGCCCAGCCTGGGAAGTGCCAGTTAAAAGAAAGAGCCTCTAAAACCATCCTCACTCCTGGAGGGCTGACGTCAAACCCTGGTAACGGGTCACAAAAAGCCTGGCTTTTGACAAGCTGTCACAGGACCCTGCGTCCAGTGTGCAAAGCCAGACACTGCCAGGCCCTGTGCACCTCGATTGCTGGCCTCTTTCATCATTCTGAATGACCAAGCGGATCCCGGAATAGAAAGACGGTGTTAATAGGCTTATTCACTGCGCCTGGAGTGACAGGTGGCCTATCGGGTGACAGAATCTGGAGCCAAGAACCCTGGGCGGCCGAGAGACAAGATGAGATGAACGGTGCAGCAGTGAATGGGGAAAACTGTGAGTTCAGCTCAGGTCAGCCCAGGCCGGCCGCCTTCCATGGTGCCAGGCCTGGGGACAGGGACACAGGAAGGGAGAGGGCCTGGTCCTCAGAGCTTATATTAAGGTCCTCAGTTCAGGATCCCAAGTTAGACAATTACACAAAGCAGCAGACACGTGGGAAAATGCCTTAGTGACTCTGGCGGATCACAGACACGGTCTGAGGCTATACCACCAGAGGAAGGTGCAGGACCAGGGAGGGGCAGCCCCAGGGGGCTCCTGGGTAAAGCAGTGGGGACTGTTGGTGACTGTGGACAGGGGCGTTGCCAAATTGGAGCCTGATGAGAAGGGGACAATTTGCACTGGGGAGAAGTTTCTAATCCATCCTCCTGTTATGACAAGTGAGGCCACACGTTGGCCCCTGGTGGGCACCAGGGACCCAGGATGCGTAGTCCTTGACCTCAGGAAACTCACAATAAAGTAAAGCTCCACCGACTGGGCGCAGCCACGTGGAGTACTGCAGGAGAAAGCCTGGGACTGACTGAACAGCAAGAAAAAGTATTAGTCGCTCAGTCATGTCCAATTCTTTACCACCCCATGGACTGTAGCCCACCAGGCTCCTTTGTCCATGGAGTTCTCCAGGCAAGAATACTGGAGTGGGTTGCTATTTCCTACTCCAGGGGATCTTCCAGACTTAGGGATTAAACCTGGGTCTCCTGCATTGCATGCAGATGCTTCACCATCTGAGCCACCAGGGAAGCCCTAGCTGCCAGGGAACAAGAGTTACCGCAACTGACTAGTGACTTGTGTCACAGATCTACCACAGATGGGGTATGACACGTGTGCACCAAGAGCCGTGCCCAGTCTAACACGACGGGTCGGGGGGCTTTGAGAGATTGGAGTAGGAGCCTGGAAAAGTCTTCAAATACCTAGGAGACTATCACATACACACATGGTCCCGGTCATCACAGTGCAACCAAAGGGGGGCACGAAGGTGGGGCTCCAGGGGGAGCAGATGTTGCTTCATCCTAAGGAGGGGTTTCTAAGGGGCAAAGCTGCTTGGGAGGCAGTCAACTAGGCTGGACCCAGGCACAATGGATGCAGGGAGGGACTCACGCTCCCACAGGTGTGGCCTCTAAGATGCCTCCCAGGCCTGAGATGTTTGCTCTTTCTTGGCTTCCCTACTTCACACTCAGTTCTCGACGTGACATCAGACATCTTTTTTGTGTGTATGACATTCATTGTTCAATTCTGTTTTGGCCTCCAGAGAATTGGTTCTAACAATCAGAGGAGGGGGAGGAGAATGTTCAGATGGCCAAGCTGCAGAGGAAATAAGGAAGGACTACCTCTAAGACAGCACAGTCAGGGCTGGACCTGGACTTCCTCTGGACAGTCTGGCAGCACAGAGCTCCTAACTGTGACGGGAAACCCCCTCCTGAGAACATGAGAGCGGCTGGCACTGGCTATCCTGGCTCTTGCCTCCCCCCATACTTGCTGCTGAGTTGGGGGAAGCCTGTAGGTCGGGAGGCCCTGAGTGTGAGCACCATTCTGCACTGACTCATGGTATGACTAAGGCTCCCACTGGTAAGAAGGGAAGGATACGGGCTCGCCCTGTTCACTGCCCTAGGACTGCCACAAGATTCATCTTCCCACAGATGGGAAAGGGCTTGGCAGGTGAGGAACCATCATTACAACTGCCTGTGTGTGTGTTAGCCGCTCAGCTGTGTCCAACTCTTTGCGATCCCGTGGATTGCAGCCTGCCAGGCTCCACTGTCCATGGGATTCTCCAGGCAAGAGTACTGGAGTGGGTTGCCATTTCCTTCTCCATACAACTGCCTGAGGGGCCTGTATATCGGAGCCAGGGGCCCTCAGGGCAGCTGTCTGACCCCAGGCCCTCCAAGCATTCGAGGGCCCAGAAGCTGGGGGTTTCTGGCCTGGGGTAGAAGTAAGGTGTCCTGTCCCTCCAGGGGGCAGGCTCAGGAAAATTCAGGGCCCTGAGGACCCCAGCTGCCTGCCCATCCCCCAGGCCACGCCTGCATGGCTGTGTTAATATTTTAGGGTAGTGACCTCTGGTGACACTGCCTTGCCAAGCACCCCTCTAACTCCTCTCTGCCCCCCTCTCCATGCCAACCCCACATGTTCTCAGTGTCCAGGCCTCTGCATGGCTGCTCCCTGCCTGAACCACCCCTCCTGCACCCTACTGCCTCCCCCCGTTCCGGTCTACTCCGAGCATTCCTCGCTCTGAGACTTCCCTGACTGTTCTCCCACCCCGGCCCGGTGCCCCTCACTGGGTCACCCACCGGGGTTTAGAGACGTCACAGGCCTCTGCCATCACACTGTTTCACAGATTTGCTTACTTTTCTCCTTCTCCCTTTAGATTCTGAGTCCCCGGAAGGCAAGGACCGCGTGCTTCCCATGTCCGTGGCACCCAGGAGGGGTCCCCCCAGAGAATGCCTGCTGCCACTCACGAGGCGGGATCCTCTGACTTCACCCCCAAAGCAGCGCAGGGCTGCAGGGCCTTCCCCCTCACGCCACCATGCCCTTCTCTACTCGATGTTTCTCCCGACCGCCTCTAAAAGCACAATATGGCGACACTTGGGAAGATCTCTTTGAAAGAACACGTACCCAAGGGAAGGTCAGCAGCTTCCAAACCCCATGCACAGAACCCTGCCCTTGCAATGGCACAGTGTGAGACCCCCCGTAAGGACTGGTTGAATATTAGCGACTAATAGTCATAGGTACCGGTGTTTTTGCCTGCTCAGGCATTGGCGGCTATGGCCCTGCCGCTGTCCGAGGTCCTTTTGATCCCCACAAGGAGATGTCTTCACCATTGCCCTTTGTGCGGCTGAGGAAATGGAGGCTCAGAGAGGCTGAGGGATTTGCTTGGCATCACACAGCAAGCTATCTACTAAGGGAGGGAAAACCTTCCAGGTTTCAGTCTCCAGAAAACCAACCTTCACAGCATCTGGTCGCACAACAAAAATACAAGTTTGCTGGCAAGGAGACTGACAACACACATTCCTATAGAGCTTAGAAGTCACCGCAGAAAGTCTGGTCTCCCCTTTCTGCTGGCAGACTCCGGCTAGCATTTACTTTTTTTAATATAAATTTATTTATTTTAATTGAAGGCTAATTACTTTACAATATTGTATTGATTTTGCCATCAACATGAATCCGCCACGGGTGTACACGTGTTCCCCATTCTGAACCCCACTCCCACCTCCCTCCCTGTACCATACCTCTGGGTCATCCCAGTGCACCAGCCGCAAGCACCCTGTATCATGCATCGAACCTGGACTAGCAATTCGTTTCATATATGATATACATGTTTCAATGCCATTCTCCCAAATCATCCACCCTCTCCCTCTCCCACAGAGTCCAAAAGAGTGTTCTATACATCTGTGTCTCTTGTGCTGTCTCGCATATAGGGTTATCATTACCATCTTTCTAAACTCCATATATATGCGTTAGTATACTGTATTGGTGGAGAAGGCAATGGCACCCCACTCCAGTACCCTTGCCTGGAAAATCCCATGGACGGAGGAGCCTGGTTTAATTTTATACAGACCTCAAGCCCGAGCCAGCATTCTGAAGAGCACCTGGAGAAAGTGGACTTGACCTTGACCTTGACCTTACCTTCCACCCCTCTGGAGCTGCTCTGCCCGATGTTTTGCAAGCATTACCTATCACCCACCTCCCCCAGGCTTTGGGCTGTCCTGCCAGGCCCTTTTCTGCTCTCACAAAGAGACCTGTGACATCACTTACCCCTCAAATGGTCCCTTCCCCTCCTAGGACTGATCCTGATCTATAAAGGCTGGGCACGGCACTAGGCGGGGATGGCACAGTTTCCACTGGGTGTGCTGCTTCTGGTTGATTATAGCACCTGCCTGTGTTAAGAAGGATCCTGAAGCTGTGCCCAGGCTCCACACAGCCACCGCGGGCGTGGGAACCAAGGCTGCCTCTGGGGAGACAGCCCTCCTGGGACATAAGCAGCCTTTTAAAAATTCTGCTGGAACCCAGCCACATAAAGCTGAGGGCTGCAGTGTGCATTAACTTGGAGAGTTAACCCAAAGAGTTTGTTATTCAGACACCACCTACTCCTCCTTTCAAATATACCTCCTTAAAATGGGCCAGTGCATGAGGTACCCGGCCACAGAAACAGAAAGTAGAGGTGCGATTTGCAGGGGCTGGAGGAGGAGGGAACGGGTACAGAGTCTCAGCTCTGCAAAGACAGAAAGAGATGGAGGGCAGTGATAGCTGTACAAGACGTGAACCGTACTTTATACTACTCAACTGTGCACTTAAAAACAGCTTCAGCGGTACCGTTTTATGTATACTTAACCACAATTTAAAAAAAAATAGGCTAGTGAGAGTCCACTGAGGAATCCTCTACAAATGAGCCCCAGTCATCACACTGATTTTTCACCAAAATCCAGAAGTCACAAATAAAATGTTTAAAGCTACTTTAAGCATGACTTTTCTGATCTGACTTAAATGTATTTATGAGCAGGGGCTGACTAATAATCTGAGACTATTTCCTGAGATTCAGGAAACAGAAATTTTAAAAGGTGGGGGGAACACCAGAATTCAAATAGGGCTTCCCTGGTGGTGCAGTGGATTAAGACTCCATCTGCCAATGCAGGGGACATAGATTTGATCACTGGTCTCGGAAGATCCCACTTGCTGTGGAGCAACTAAGCCCGTGCACCACAACTACTGAGCCTGCGCTCTAGAGCCGGGGAGCCACACCTACTGAGCCCTCAAACCTAGAGCGTGTGCTCCGCAACCGCAGTGGGGAGCCCACACACTTCAACGAAAAGCCGTCCCCACCTGCTCCAGCTAGAGAACGCCTGAGCTAAGCAATGAAGAACCAGTGCAGACAAAATTAAATAATAAACAAAATTTTAAAAATGCAAATAGAAAATTAAAAAGACTGGAGGTCTACAAGGGTAGAGATGGATGTGTTAGTATTAGAACCTTGGAAAGGAGATAGAAGGAAGGTAAATGTGGAGGTTAAAAAATTAAAAACTCGGGACTTCCCTAATGGTCCAATGGTTAAGAACCCACCTGGCAATGCAGGGGATGCAGGTTGGATCCCTGGCCTGGGAACCAAGATCCCACATGCCACAGAGCAATAAGCCTGTGTGCCAGAACTCCTGAAGCCTGTGCATTCCAGAGTCCACGCACCACAACTAAAGGGTCTGTGTGCTGCAACTAAGACTCAACGCAAATAAATATTTTTTAAAATAAAAAAAGAACTATAAATATATAACAGTATAGAAAAGTTAAAAAGTCACTTTAATCCCAGTGCCCTAACACAATCACTATGACATCATTCTACACAAAAACTTTTAAACTGGGCTTCCCCAATGGCTCAGTGGGTAAAGAATCTGCCTGCAATGCAGGAGATGCAAGAGACGTGGGTTTGATCCCTGGGTCAGGAATATCCCTGGAAGAGGAAATGGCAACAACCCACTCCAGTATTTTTGCCTGAAAAATCCCACAGAGGAGCCTGGCAGGCTGCCATTCAAAGGATCGCTAAGAGTTGGGTACGACTGATCATGAGCCATTTTGGAATGGCAATCTGGCTAAAAAGCAGCAGAAACTTCTGCTTTGGCCTTCTTAAACAAAAGCAGTTGGCAGAAAAGAAAGAGTAGTGAATCAGGATTTCAAATCTTGGTTAAGCTGTGTGACTCCAGTTAAGTCACTTGACCTCTCTGTTCCATCACTTCTAAGAACGTAGTACTAACTGCAACCCGCCTCCCTCAGCAAGGGAAGCAACAGGGCTCTGCACTGCTGAAGCAGTATGTGAAAGGGCGTTAGCAGTAAGCAGGGAGTGCTGAAGAAGCTTTTCTTGATGACTAATGATCAGTATGGAAACTTGATGATGACAGTGATGATGATGTAAGTATTTGGAAGCTCTGATGATACTTAACCAGACTCACCAAGCCCAGCCACCCGGCCCTGACCTTGCAGACCCTTTCAGACTGGAACCTGTCCCAGTTCCCTCCATACACCAAACGCCTTACACCTCAGGATCTTGCCCCTTGCAGTTCCCAATCTGCCCTGGCCTGCCTCCTTCCCATCCTCCACCCCACTTTCCCTGAGGTGCCTTCCCCATCCTCTTTCTCAGCAACTATGTTTCCTTCAGGGCTCTGATCTCAATTATACAGTATCCTGTGCATGGGTACTTGCTCAGATGGGATCTCCAAGCTCCCTGAGGAAAGAGACCAAGTTTGTCTTGTTCCCTCTTCTTCCCCTGGCTCAGCGCCTGGCATGAATGGCCGATTGTTTGGAAAGGGGCGTGGAGGTGGGGGCGGGGAGGAGCTGGCTGGGATGAACCCAAGTCCTCCTCCCCTGGATTGTTCCCACACACTGCTGCGCGTGCCCCCTCTGAGGAAACTGCTGTGGTACAGTAGCGCTGGCTGCCCTGCCTTCATAGGTACTGTCGGACAAGCCCAGTTCCTCCCACCCTGCAGGCTGACACCTCCTGACTGCTACCACTCCCTGTGCTGGGCCGACAGCACCTCATGCAGCCTGGGAAGGCAAGAATGCTCCAGGAGAGCCTGGATCTTGTACTGTATTCACAACACATAAGCGCAGACTCCTCAACACAGCCTGAGGAAGCAAACTGCCCAATGGAGTGATGACCATGCCGAAATAAACCCTGGCTGAGTGCCTGGTGGACTCTGACGGCCCTGAGCAGGCTTCTCTAGCCTGACTCAGATCCCCAGGCCCCTGGACAACCAGCCCCTGCCTTCTCTCTCCTACCCTAGGCACCCTCACCTAAAAATCTCCATCCACTTAGAGTTTGCCCAGCTTTTGAGGTCCTCTCTAAAGCCTGCCTTGATTGGCTTCATCTTCCCCATCAGAGCCCCACACTCGACAAAGAGCCATCAGATGACCAACTCCTCTCCAAATACCAGGTGCATCTGAACTTTTTCAGGCATGGGACAGGGATGGTCTTTAAATATTCCAAATCTTCTCTGGATATCAATAAGAGCAGGGCTAACATTTCTTAAGTGCTCCCACTGTGCCCAGCACCGAGCTGAGTGCTTTACACACATACATACACACACACTCACTTTCATCCTCACACTGTGACTCGTGTGATATCAGTATTATCACCTCTATTTTGCAGATGAAGAAACTGAGGCCCAGAGAGGTTAAGCAACTTGCCAAAGCCTCACAGCTCCAGGCAGCAGTCTAGGATCTGGATCCTGGCAGTATGACTCCAGATCTATGCTCTTAGCTAACGGGCTGCACGGCCCCTGGCATGTGGGCTTCGGGATACGGCTGGGCTTTGTAAGCACCCGGTTCTGCCTCCCATGGGAGCAGTACGGTCCAGTGTGGATCGTCAGTGCAGTCGCTCAGCCACAACGTCCAGATCACCTACTGTGTGCTCAGTGTGTGCCCCCCGGAGCAGACTTGAACCAACATGGCTCTGTGCCTGGGGACCTTGGGATTGTGCAGAGGAGGGGAAGAGAGGTGGACAAAAATTCCTATTTGTTGAAGCAACCAAATTGTTACCATATCTGCTTTGGCAAGGCTGAGAGTTTCCTTAGAAAAAGCACAGAGAAACAGGAACTTGAGACCCCAGGTAGTCAGGCAACAGTTCATCTCTGAAACACACGGGCGAACCCAAAGCGTGTTAGAACTTTATCACTAGCTCCCGAGGGACCAAGATCGATTTGGCTGAACGGCAGAGCTAGAAGGATCTAGCTCCTGCCAAGAAACAAATGGGGAACCTGAGATCCAGGGGCTTGTCGGAGGCCACCTATCAACTCCTGGAGAAGCGCGGCTCCTGCTCTCCACACCCCATCCTCTCTAAGCCTCTGGGGCTGGAAGCACAATCAGGACAAAAGGCTTTCAGGCCATCTGGGTCCTTGAAATCGCCAGGGGGTAAGGTAAGTGCCCACAGGGACTGAAAGTTTAAAAGCTTTCTCAGTGGAGACGGGCGCTAGCTCTTACCTTCAGAGAGACTGGAACTGCTCTGTGCAAGCTGGATTCGGGAAGCCAGGGTTGATTTCCCAGGCCAACACGGGCCCAGCTCCAGCCCAGCCTTGCCCCGGAAGGACGGGAGTTTCAAAGGCAGTTGCTTCCCACCTGGGGCCACACCTGGGAGAGGCTGACTTTACCGGGGGGAACCCGTCGAACTGGCTGTCTCCCAGACAGCGTGGGCCCAGCCAGGAGGCCACCGCCTGTCTGCAGCCTGGCGCCTCTCCTGGAGGGGCCCTGCCCGGCCCCCACCCAGCCAGGCCCCCAGAACCAGGGTGGGAGCCAGTCGGAAAGAGGCCTGCTCCCCTGCCAGCGAGGCCTTGTGAGGCCCCCCAGGGCCCACTGTGGCCTGGGCTGGGTCTCGGGCGGCTGCTTCCTGCTTTATCTTTTTCTTTCACTTTGGGTTTTAACCCCAAAGCGAAACTAAAGACGGGGACAACGTGGGAGAGATAGTGAGAGTTAAGGGCTGAACACCTGACTTCTCACTTGGGAGGAGGGCCTCAACCTCAGCTTCAGTCTCCCCACTGATAAAACAGGAGGAGGAACTCGGCTAGTGATTTCAAGTGTCCTAAACTAGAAAAAGGACAGAACTTCCCCTTCCTCATCCCCGCCACCACTGAGAACTGACAAGGAGCTGCAGAAATGACCAGAGGATGACCTTTTGGGTCATCCTTGTGGGTCTTCCTGTGGGCTTGTGGGAGGATGCAAAACTCTGGCTGCCGTGTGGAGACCCTCCCTCATCTTCCTATCTTGTCTCTCTCCAACCTGTCAACTTTTTTATCCTGAGCAGCCCCTGGGACAGAGTAAAGTCAGGAAGACCCCAGAGATGAGCCCGACCCAGTCTTGGTACAAGAGGAAACACCAACAGCTGCCTGGAAACTCCTGACTCGAGGGTCAAGGCCATCTGCCAAGAATGACAGCAGCCCACCCAGGGTGGGTCCAAACTTCACTCTCTGCTGACCCCGGGGTGCCAGCCACGGTATGGCTAAGACCACTGCCACCTGTTTTTCAGAGTTTTTCCCCCTGGCTGGTTTACCACATCTCCCCACTGGTGAGATGGAGCCTGGTGACATGAGAAAGGCAGGGAGGGGCCTCCCCATCTCTCAGATGAGGAAAACTGAGGCTCGGAAAGGCACAGAGACATAGTGGCCAAACCAGAACTGGATTCAGGAGCTAAGTAAATATTTGCTGGACCAATGAGCTCACTGGCCTAGCTGCTGCCAAGCAGGTGTGGCACACACCAGAGAAGCAGAGAAAGGAGGAGTGTGAGTGTGTGTGTGTGTGTGTGTGTGTGTGTGTGTGTAGGGGCAGTCATCTCTCCCTGGAGACCAAGTCACAAACAGGTCCCCAGGTACCTATAACAGCATCCCTCCCCCTATCCTGGCTCCACTTCTGATGTGTCCCCCAACCCACCTCTTCCCTTCATTCCGCCCCCAACCATCTGAACCTTACTCCAGAGACATCTCACTGGCTGACCACTGCTGAGTGACACTGGTCGGCCTCCCCCTTTCTGGGCTGGATCAGCATCAGTTCAGTTCAGTCGCTCAGTCATGTCAATACCTAACCACAGTGCTTTATAAAACATACAGATTTTCAGGATGCAAAAGAAGGTAATAGAATTTTAGGTGCGCAGATTCTTGGAAACAGCAATTCCACTTGCAGGAATGGCTCCCACAGTGATGCCTGCCCACATACATACGGCCGAGTGGGGAACGGTGTTCGTAACAGCAAGGCTGGGAACAACATAAAAGTCCCTGAGCAGAGGACCAGATAAACAATGGATGGCCCATCCACCAGCGGACTGCACGGCCACGCACAGGAATACCTACCACAGAGACAGTCTTGCGTGAAGACGACAAGGAACAGAACAGCAGGGGCAGCAGGCAGTAAAACCGGATGTACTGACGGACACAGCTGCCCGCGTATGCAGAATATTTCTGGAGGAAAACACCAAGCCTGTTTGACAGTGATTATCTAGGAGCTTGGGTGGGAGACAGACAACCGTCACTGGACATTTTTTTCCCCTACAAGTTTGAAATGTTTAACCACCTACGTGGATTGCTTTCTCAAGAGAAGCATAACTTTTGCACATAAAAAAAGAACTCCAGCAAAATGTACCCAGGGAAGCTTTCTTCTAGGTGACAGACGTTGCATTCCCTGGGGGCAAGGCCCAGACATCTGGATTCTGAAGCTTCCTCAGGGCTGCTGGTCGCCGTGCAGAACAGGTGGTCAGCCTCCGAGAGCAGACGGAGGCCGCCTGGACACCACAGGGCTCTGGCAGGGGAGAAAGTAGCAGGGAAGACTCAGGGGGAAAAAACTTGGCCTTAAGGCATAAGAAAGACTTGAAGAGGGTTTTGAATGCTCAACAGGTACAGTTGGGAGGGGGGAGTTCCTCCAGAAGGACTGGGGAAACTAAGCTGGGCTGGTAAGACAGAAAGGGGGAAAAGAATCTCTCTCCATATGGGCTACTGGCAAGTCCCTTCCCCTCTGATACATGGTTCCCACTCATGGGAAAGTGAGGAGGCTGGGAGAGTTCCTTCCAGACTGATATCCTACGATATGCCTTTACTTTGTCTCATTTAATATTAAAGGAGGCAAGGAGGGTCCCCAGCTTAGCACATGGCCACAGGGCTCCACATCTGTGCAGACTGTAATCAAATATTTGGAGGTGGCAGAAAATTCAGGCCAGGATCTTAGGTACGGCCGCCCTTGGGCGACTTCCATCCCCCTGGGGAGAAGCAGATGGCCTTCTGTAGAGATGCCCTCCCTCACCTTCTTGTTAATAATTAAGTCATTACCAAAGACCTCCTTTGTCACTCCTGAAGTTCAGTTTGCGGAGACTTGCTGTCTTGGCTTGCTTTATCATGACGCTCCAGGTTGAAGGCTCACAGGCTACAACAATTTAGGTGTTAAGCCTCATGCCCAAATTCCAGGGCTCTGCAGTGGAAAGAGCCCAGGGTGGGGGGAAGGAGCACTGGGGTGGATCCTTGCTAGACCCTGAAGGTTCGGTGGACTCTGGGAGGTCAGAAGCTAAGTCTCTAGATGGCTCTCCTGGTCACTGTATCCCCAGGCCCAGCTCATCACCTGGCACACAGCAAGCACTTAATAAATATTTGTTGAAGAAGTGAACAACAGCTCAGTCAGTAAATCCCAGAGTGACCTTGGTCAAGTCACTTTCTGGAAAATGAGGATGACAAGAACAGTAGTGATCTCCGAGGGCTAGATAAGAATCTGAGATAAGGTGGGTAAGTTCTCTGCAAATCAAAAACGGGCTACACAAACATTAAGGATCCAAAACTATGTGATGTGAACAAAATAAAAAGAATGAATATACCTGAGAATGATCACATTTACCACAAAGCACCTGGCAAGTGGTAAAGCACTGACCAAATGAATGACTACAATCGAAAGGGACAGCACAGGGGTGCTCTAGTTCACTCCTCCAATGTCTGCATAATTTCTCAGGCTTCTCAGGCTCAGTCTGTTTCAAAGGAGCACAAAAACCCCTCATCGAAACTCTTACCCTGCTTTCTGATATGAAAATTGTGGGAGCAGTTACAATTGTACCCTGTAAACCCCAAGGCTCAGAGAGTACATGCCAATGTATTCCCTGGTGGCTCAGTGGGAAAGAATTAGCCTGTAATACAGGAGCCGTGGGTTCGACCTCTGGGTTGGGAAGATCCCCTGGAGGAGGAAATGGCAAACAACTCCAGTGTTCTTGCCTGAAGAATCCCATGGGCAGAGGAGCCTGGTGGGCTGCAGCCCATGGGGTTGCAAGAGTCAGATAAGACTCGTGACTTATCACTAGCACTGGCACAAGGGTCCCAGGGGTGTTTACTGCAGACAAGGGAGGAGTGGGGAGCGGGGCATGGAAGCTGTGCCAAGACCCCCAGCCAAGGCTCTGCTCAAGGGGACACACAGAGGGCTGGCCACTGGTTTCCAAGCCGCGCACTGTGACCAGCCACCGCTGCCTCCCCTGGTAGCCACTCACCCTCGCCTTCCCTCTGCCCAGTGGGCATCCCTGGCTGCAGCCTGGGAGAGGAGAACTGGGTTTCATCACCTGGCTCTCCTGTGGTGAGAGGACCTTGGACAAGTCCCTTCCTGCCTTTGTGGCTGGGCCAGGGAACACTCTCTCTCAGGGTGGGGAAGGAGGCCAGAGGAGAATTCCAGTGTGCCCAGTCATGGACGTGCCCACAGTTGGACCAGACACAGGAGGCCCAGCTCTGGAGGCTGCTCACAGCCTGGTGAATAAAACGGCTGATGTGAAGGCCCTTCAGTTCTCTGAGGCTTCCACCTTAAGGAATTCTGAGCTGGTTCTCAGGCCCAGTCTTCCAGGTCTTTAGAAACCACGGGGGGTGTGGGCTGTAGGGGATATATTTGTGCATGCATGTGTGCTAAGTCACTTCAGTCATGTCCGACTCTTTGCGACCCCAAGGACTATAACCCACCAGGCTCCTCTGGCTGTGGCATTCTCCACGCAAGAATACCGGAGTGAACTGTCGTAACCTCCTCCAGGGGATCTTCCCCACCTAGGGATCGAACCTAGGTCTCTCACATTTCCTACATTGGCAGGCGGGTTCTTTACCACTAGCGCTGCCTGGGAAGCCCAGGGGATGTATTAATTCAAGGGTCTCAGTTCAAGGGTCAAGAAGGTTCAGATTCCCAGGACCCTAACAGTAGGAGGTTCCTTTCTAAGAAGGCGAGCTGAACTGGGAGAGCCAGTGTTTGCAGTCAGCCTTGGGTCTGAGCCACACGTTCCTTATCTGTAAAAGGGGGATGGTAAGTCTGTCTGCCTCAGGCTTATTTAGAGGATTTCACGAGAGCACCCATGGAGGCCCTGGCACAGAGCCTGGCACAGAGCAGGTGGACGAGCAATGCGCTCAGACTGTTATTTCCTGCTCCAAATAGCAACACCCAGCATCTTTCCCACTGGCCCATCAGGCCCCTAGTTGGGCTCTCCTCAGAGAACACACATCCTCTGCACCCCAACTGGCCCTTCCCCCTCCCATGGGCTCCACCTGCACCCCGCCCTCTCCCTTCTCCAGGATGCTTGCAAAGCTCCTCCCGTCACCACTTTCACTCAGTCCCACTCACACAGCCTGACTCATCTTGAAAAAAAGCCTCCAGTTTGCTGCTCTGGCTCTAAAACCTTCCATGGCTCTCCAAAGCCTCTGCTCTTCGGCTCAAGTTCAGTGCGGCCTACAACCTTCTGGGCCTCCCAGAGCGGCAGCTAAACTTGTCTACTCAGTTTCCAAAACACGTGCTTACCACGTCCAGCCCCCGCACCTCTGCTTTAGGAGAAACCATCCCCAGGCACGCCAGCCCCAATGCCAGTCTCTGAATCCAGTGCCCCTCTCAAGGGCTCTTGTTTCCTCTGGCTCACGCTCACTTCTTCCTCCTCAGACAATGCCCTTCTTCAGCAGATGCTTAATTACAGACTGTCACACAGTCTCTCATAATTGTAGGCCTTGTCTCCCTTGTCAGAGCCTGAGTTCCCAGGGGCAGAGGCCCTGTCTGTCTGGTCTTTCCCATCCTCTCGGAGCCCGGCCCAGGGCTGGGAGGGCAAATCGCTGGTCAGAGTGTTTTCCAAGCCCAATTCAGCTAAGCCGGGTCCAGCTTCAACCACTTGGGACCACTTTTCTGGCTCTTGTCCTCTACACTGGCCAAATGGAGCCTCCGTGCACCAGCTCTCCCCAGGTGATCCAGGCCAGGGACAGAGAAATGTGGGAGACCTGGGCGGGGAGGCAGGGCGGTGGCTCTTGCCTGGCCCTGACATGGTCTTCTGGAGTGCTAGGCACCCCCTGTCCCTTCCCCTCCCTGGGACTGCTTCTTATAGTGAGACAAGCAACAATAATCTTTTAACTCCAGAATATAGATTTTTGTCTTCCCTGGTTCCCAGGAGTGGGCGGGTGATATACCAGCTGATTCCAACACAGGCTGAGGGACGGGAGGCAGCTGTGGCTCCCCTCCCACAGGACTGGGAAACCTGAGAACCTGAGAGGCACGCACAGCACACACCTGGACAACCTCATTCAATTCCTGTTGCTGACTGCACTGCACTCCTGCCCAGCTGTTCAATTTCATAGCCCCTACCCTGGCCAGGGCTGACGGCGTCTACTGCAGGGACTGAGCAGGGGAAGTTGGTAACCTCTTTCTGGAAACAACCAATCCTGCCTGAAACAAAGAGCACGATGAGGCACCAGTCTCCCCACTTGTCAGTTCGGGATCATATTGAGACCCGTATCACAGGACTGTTGCAATAATGCAGCACGATAATGCCAGAAACCGCCTAGCACAGTCCCCAACACCCAGTGTGGCAGACACGCTTCCATGTCTTGCAGGACCTTTCTGATACCAGTTCACGTTCTCAGAGCAATGTGGGAGAAATGCATTTCCATCCCTTTCTGACCCAGAAGAAAAGTGAGGTGCAGAAAGTCGATCAGTCCAAGGTCACACAGCAGGGACAAGCCAAACTGTGATCCCAGGCCAGGAATCGCTCAGTTCAGTTTTTCCCTGAGTGCAATCCATAAGCCCTCAGCATCAGCCTCCTCCAGGGGGCTGGTTTAAAAAGCTCATTCCTGCCCCCAGACCTGTCAACTGAGACCCTTTGGGGATAGGCTCAGAAGCCTGAACTGTGTCAAGATGTGGAGCCTAAATTTTATGAGGAAACGGAGGCAGAGAGAGGTGATCTTCAAGGTCACACTTTCATCGAGTGCAGACTAAATTCACAATCTGACTCCAGCCAGAGGCAGCAATCACAGACTTCTTGGAAGAGGAGGCATGTGACTATGTGGCCTCCAAGGGAAGCGAGGTACCACGGGGGAGGGTAGAGCACACAAGGGCTAGAAGCAGGAGAGGCCAGGCAACAACTCAGTGTGGCTTGTGCTTCCAGAACCCCTAGGCGTGAAGAAATACATATGGAGCCTCCCTGCAGCCTGCCCTCCCCGGAGAGCCCAGAGAGCGCCACCTGAATTTCTGGGAGGAACGCCTGTTTTATGCAGGGTCTATGACCAGCAGGTCTACGGTGGTGGCCCTCTGGACATGTGTGGCTGCAGCTCAGGGTAAGAAAGTGGAGGAAGGTGGTGACTCAGTCCCCACCCGAACTCAAGCTAGTCTCTTTAAATCTGAGATGAGCTCAGAGGCTGGGGAAATGTCAAGCAAACCCTCCTGGCAGAACAAATGCCAGATGGAGAGAAGGTGGCCGAGGGGTAGGCTACCAGGCAGCAGTAAATGTGGAGCAACACTGTGGTTGCAGGGGAAGAAAAGTCAAGAGGCCTGGGCACAAGGCCCTCCCTGGGCCCCCTATGCTTCATTCACCTGTGAAACAGGGAGAACTCCACTGGCTTCTGACTTCCTCCCAGGACTGTTGTGGGGAACAATGAGCAAGGAAAGAGCCTGGCAGATTATACAAGGTCTCACACAGCGAGGGAGAGATTAGAGGATTACTGCTATTATACATCAGAACAGCCAGAAGGTGCTTTCCTGGTTACCTGAACCCCAGCCACCGGGGGGTAGTGGGAGAGGCTGGGCCTCTGTCTTGTTCCCACAAAGGAAAAAGGGATCCAGATATTACTTGGAGGTGAAGGCTCCCATTTATTAAATGCCTACTGTGTATTGCACACGTGCGCAGTTGCTAAATCGTGAAGGACTCATCGTGATCCCATAGACTGCAACCCACCAGGCTCCTCTGTTCATGGGATTTTCCAGGCAATAAGACTGTAGTGGGTTCCCTTTCCTTCTCCAGGGGGATCTTCCTGATCCAGGAATTGAACCCATATCTCCTGCACTGGCAGGCGGGTTCTTTACCACTGGGCTACCTGAGAAGTCACCTACTGTGTACTAGGTATTTTTAAATATAGAAGCTCACTTAATCCTCACCATGACCCTGCAGTGTAAATATGATTATCTTGAGTCCAGATGAAGAAGCCGAAGTTGAAAGAGAGTAACTAGACCAAGATTACACCTGCAGTGAGTGGAGAACAATTAAAACCAGGCATTTTTGACTCAAAACCCCACACTCTTTCTTTCGTTTGGAACAGTTCCTGTAAGAGGCAGAACGTGTTGGGTACAGGGGCCCAGCTCAAGCACTGCCTCCTTCTGGAAGTGTCTCTGATCTCTTTGCCCGGGCAAGGTCTCTCTCTGATGAAAGCCCACAGTGTATCATCAGCACACACCTGGCAGCGCTCAACACATTCTGTTATTTTGTGATCACACGCACTTTTACAGGTAAGACGAGATGTAGGTACAAATAGGTGGCCCTTCAGTTACCTCAATATCCTCAAATGTCATTCATAATTAAAAAAATTAAAAAAACCACAGGTGTTTAAAAAAAAAAATCCTCAAATGTCAGAGCTGAAAGTACCTCCAAGACCACAACACCCAACTTCCTCATTTTTTTGAAGGAAAAATACAGACAGAGGAAGACACTTGTCTGAAGTCACACAGCATCTTAGCAGCAGAGCCGAGAATAGAACCTTGGCAGTCTGCCACCCAGAATTTCTTTAGGGATCCATGATTTCAGAATGAGTCTGAGGACAAGGAAGATCATTCCCATGTTGCAGATATGGAAGCTGAAGCCCAGGGAAAAGCAGCCTCCCTGAGACGGTGCGATGTGGGGACCACACCCTGATCCTCCCACTTCTAGACCAGAAACCAAGCCCTTTCTCCTCCCCACTGCAAGAAATCTGTGTACCATGTCAAGCTCAGGGCCCACAATAAAAGGTCAATGGATGTTGGAAATTGTCATTATACACCAGTAAGCAGGTGACACCCGCCTGACTGTGACCAGTCTGGCAGTGCTACAGAAGAGGATGCAGGAGTCCTGGCTGAACCCTCTGTGCTCTCTGGACCTTGTTTGTAAGACAAGGGAGCTATCATAGCTGATCTGATCTCCTGCTCCAAAGTTCTAGGATGTCTGAGGCTCCCTGACAGCGGACCCCAGCTGTCTGCGAAGCATCTCTCAGCCAGGGCCTTTGTTCCCCTGCTCTACTGGAAGCCGGCAAAGCAGGTGGGGCTCACAACCACAAACTGACTGACTTTATTCCCAAGTGCCACTGGACAAGCAGGACCACCCTTAAACAACAATGGGATGGAACACGGAAAGTCCGACAGCCTCCCAACACAGACATCCCACTGGGCACACCACCTACCTTTACAAACTGAAAAACAACAACTGGGAATCGGGGCATAAATGGGGACAGCTGGTTCCCTGGCCTATTGGCAGGGCAGGTGTATTTCTGAATAATAGGTGGCAATGGACTTTGGGGTGAAGAACTCTGGACCAGGGCGTCCCAGGCCGAGATCCCCGTCCCAACTCTGCCATGAACTAGCCTGTGTGCCCATGAACTAGCTGCTTCCCCTCTGTGGGGCTCAGGTTAGAGCTAGGCTGGCAGTTCCCACAGTGTCTTTACAGATATTTCATTTGATCTTCATGACAACCCTGTGAGACTGACACAACTATTCCCTTTTTACAGATGGAGAAACTGAGGCTGGGAAAGGTTGAGGGTCTCATTCAAGGTCACAAGGTTTGAGGCTGGCAGACCCATGGCCCCAGAGGTCTTAGACCACCACGCCCAAACCTCAAGGGTGGTCAGGTGAAGAACAACTCCTTTCTCCCCTCACCCTGACCTACGGTCTCGGCAAGACCAAGGCAACATAAACCCTGGTTCACCTGCCCAGTCTGGTGGCTTACAAGTTCTGGCCCCAAACCTCACAGCCCGGCTGCCTAGGAGGCCGCACCCCCCTGCAAAATTTGATTACTCAAGTTGGCAAGAACGCAGCCCCCACCCCCAGTCGGGTCTAAATAAACGCCCAAGTGATATCACATCCTGCTGGCTCCAAAATAGCCCAGGCCTTCCCACAAGCGATTCCAAAATGCCAGGCCATGCATGGCCGAGCGGGCAGGGATGCCCAGCCCGTGGCACGGTCCACACACACACAAGCAACTAAAGCAGAAGCCTCAGAGCAGGAAGGGCCCCCACTCCCACCTCTGCCAGACAGCCCGGCCCCTCTCCCCTTGCCCTCTTGGTGGGGAGTCCCCAGCGCCAGCCCTCGCCCCAGCGCCAACCCCATGGAGCCTCGGCCGCGGCCAGCCTGCGGGCGGACTCCGGCCCGACCCGGACACCCCACCACTCACATTGCTTCAAGAGCTCCAGACACAAAGCCATGAGGGCCGGATGGGGGTCAGAGACCCAGAGACCGGCAAAGACAGAAAAGGGGAGAGGGAGAGACACAGGAGCGGAGAGAAGGGGAGACAGGGAGACGGGGCAGAGAAAGCGCGGTGGGGGGTGGGTGGGTGGGGGGCAAGAGACCCCGGCAGAGGAGAAGCCTCAAAAAGGGGTCTGCAGCGCAAGAGACATCGAGCGGTGACACCAGCAAGACAGATGTGAGGACAGGGAGAGACAGGGAGAGCAAAGCAGGGGACCCCGACCCAGGGGGCTGGGGGGCGCGGAGTCCTGACAGAGAACAACGACTGGGGCACAAACCAAGGAAAGGCAGGGAGGGGGTACGGAAGTCAGGGAGCTGGGGAGCTTCGGGGTTCCCAAGGAGAGACCCCAAGGGATCAGAGGTCCCAGCGTACAGGGGGGACACCAAAAGAGGCAAAAGCCTGCAGAAAGGAGGGCTAAGAGGAGGCAAGACCCCCGGGGTGTGGGGGACAGATGGGAGGATCCCCAAGGGATGTGCGGGGAGTATGAAAGGTGTTCTGAAAGAAAGCCCCCTCCCCACAAGATGAGAGGGCGCTCAGAGAGGGAGTCCCGAAGAACAGGGGCGCTCCGAGAGGGAGACTTTGAGGGATGAGAAGAGCGCTTTGAGGGGGACCCGAGATCGGGGAGCGAGGGAGGGGCTGGGAGGCAGCGCGAGGGCAGAGACAAAGAGACAGCGAGCCAGGGAGAGACAAAGCGGGCGGAGCGGGGAGATGGGCCCCAGGGTCGGTGGCTGGACAGAAGGACGGAAGCGCGAGCGGGAGGGAGGACGGACGGACGGACAGACTGGGAGGAGGGCGGGGGCAGGGCCGGGCGGGGGCGGCGCCCGTCTCCTCGCGGGGCCGCGGCTGCTCTGAGAGGCGCTGGGCGGGCCCCAGGCGTCCGGGCTGAGGCGGCGGCGGCGGCGACGACGTGGACCGGACAGACCGACGAAGTGACGGACGGGCTGGCGGCAGCTGCGGCCAGCGGCGGGCACTCACCCTCCTCCCTCACGCGGCCCGGCCCGAGGCTCCGGTTTTGTACGCCCGAGGGGCGGGGCCTCTGGGTTAAAGCCCCGCGCCGGCCCCGCCCCGCCCCGCCCCCCGCGTCAGACGCGCGCGCGCGTCGCTCGGGACTCCCGGGGCGGGCGGGGGCGCGCGCGGCCCTTTCGGCACGTGGCCCGTCGCGCGCGCCCGGCAGGGCGGGTGCGCAAGCGCGCGGGGCGCTCAGTCCAGCCCACGCCCAGGCCGCCCAACCCTGCGAGGGAGCGCGCGCCCACGTCAGCACGCGCGTGCCTGAGCACCCGGGACTCCGCCCCTCCAGCCGCCCCCACCAAACCGGTTCCAGCTGGAACGAGACGCATGCTCCCTGACGAGCGAGGGGCCGGGGAGTCTGTACCAGTTTATCGTGGCTACACCTGGATATTCCCCAGGGGAAGCAGAGGCTCCGCACAAGCGGGTCGTCTCACCTGTGTGTGGTCAAATTAGCCTCCCAATACTATGGACTCTACGTCCTAAGGGTTTCTAGTGTCCCCACCGCTCCCTCCTGGTTTTGCTGTGCTCATCTGGGGTCTTGCAGGTTGGGTTCTAATCCCTGCTCAGCCTCAGGAGGGCTCTGTGACCTTGGACAAGATGTTCATTCAACTTCCTGAACCTTAGTGTCCTCTTTAGTAAAATAAAACCATTACATCCACGATACCTTGGAGGGCCAAGTGCAGTAGGAGCTGTGTAAATTCCTAAGTCACTCCCTTCACAACTCATGGAGCTTCCCCACTTCATTGAGTCCCCGCCTTGCCCCTGTGAGTCCCCCTACTCACAGTCCGGGCCCTTGCTCCGGGCCTCATCCCTCTAGGCTGCACCTACAGTAGGTCTACCATCTGCATATCCAGTTTCTGCTCCCCGACCTGCCTTGCTAAGTGACCTAGACAAGCCCCTGCCTTTCTCTGCACCTCTGTTTTCCAAATGTAAAATGGAGAAAAATTTACTGAAGATGATACAGTCTTTCCAATACCACTGTTGTGATTTTTGCATAAAGTTATAATGATAACAGCGGGCTGCCCTGGTGGCTTGGTGCTAAAGAATCTGCCTGCAACGCAGGAGATGCGGGTTGGATCCCTGGGTTGGGAAGATCCCCTGGAGAAAGAAATGGCAACCTGCTCCAGGATTCTTGTCTGGGAAATCCCATGGACAGAGCAACCTGGCGGGCTACTGCCATAGGGGCACAAAAGAGTCAGACATGGCTGAGTGACCAAACAGCAACAACAAAAATATTAAAAGCAACTGTTTGCTTTTAATATTGATGCCAGGCACTGCCCTAGGCACTTTGAAAAATACTAGCTTACTCTGCCCTTCTCACAGTCACTGGGCTACACCTATATCATTCACTTATTCTTTAGATTGATTACGTAGGAAAATTCAGGAAGCCCCAAAGCACAGCCTGCCTGTCTTGCTGTGTCCCAGCCACACCCAGCCCTGTTTGGCCTCCATCAGCTACTGAGCCCTCCTGCCTCTGGGCATTTGTACCACTCTTCTCCCAGCCTGGAGTACCCACCTCTACTTCCTCCCTCACTTCCTTCAAGAGTTTGCTCAAACATGTTTCTCAATGAGGTCTACCCTGGTACCCTATTTATGCTGCAATATCCCTCCCCTCTCCCTGCTGGCACTCCCAGTACTCCTTGCCCTACACTGCTTTCCAATAAGCCATGTACTTAGGGGACATCCCTGGTAGTCCAGGGGTTAAGAATCTGCCTTCCAACACAGGGGATATGGGTTCAATCCCTGGTTGGGAGCTAAGATCCTACATACCAGGGCAACTAAGCCCACAATGTGCCCTGCACCACAACCACAAAAAGACCATGCCACAATGAAGACTGCAACCTGACACAGCCAAAAGAAAGAAATATTTTTTTAAAACCCCATATACTTATTTGCGTTATTTATACTGACTGCTTTGTCTGTCCTCCAACCCGCCCATCTGCACCCAACAAGAGCATACTCTCTATGAAGGCCAGGGTTTCCATTTTGTTCACTGAGGTGTTCCTGGTCCTACACCACCACTTGGCTCATGGTAGGGGATCAGTAAACATCTAGTCAATGAAAGGGATGCCCCATGGCAAGGCTCCTGTCCTTCATCACCACTCTAGGGCCTCCATAGTTCAATGTAAGCACCTTAGTCTCTCCTCCTTTGGCCTGACCTCTCTACCCTTGAGGGAGTGAGGGATATTTTTGTCTCATTCAGAAACCTGGGGTTCCCAGCCTGCCCACCAGCCCAATCACTGTTTCCCTGAGAAGGTTCTACAGGTCTGCCTAAAAATGGGACTTAGGAGAGTGGCTCAGTTAACCAGGGACTTCCTGGTCCAAGGCTGGGAGGAAGGAAGGCCCAAGGAGGTCCAAGGAGGGAGGAAGGCCCCATTCTGCCCAGTGCCCTCTGTGGAGAGGGCCCTTGTTCAGGAGGCAGGAATTCTGGCTCCTCATCACTCACTCTAGGAAGGTCTCCTGGACACTTGCATTATTCTCTGACTATGTTCCCTGCCCAAGCTCCCTGGGCCTTGCCTGGGCCACTGCACAGCCTCCAATCCATCCTGCCCATGTTGCCAGATGATTCTTCTTGAAACTCCTGTGACCACACTGCAGCTCTTTACCAGAACCTTGGATGAGCACCCCTCAACACCCACAGAATAGTGGGGAACTCAAGTCAGGCTGACCCGGGGCAGGGGAAGAGCTCCTTGACCTACTAACTGGGTTACCCTGACTTGATACTCACCTCTTCTAGGCTACAGTTTCTTTGTAAAATATCCGTCAATATGTATGTGTGCACACACACGTGTGTGTGTGTGTGCGCATGATTAACTGGGCTAAATCAGGAATGTCAGATAAATGCAACTCTCCTGGCCAAAGCAGACATCACTAATCAATGGTGCCACACTTCTCTGCTTAACTCACTCTCAGTCCTGAGCTCCAGGGATCAGGAATGACACGTGAGTTGAAGCCTATTTGCATCACTGGACATAATGGTCTTTGAGGTTCCTCTCTGCCCTGACACTCTGGTGACTGGAGTGTCCAACCTGACAGGAGCCTGTAGCGTGATAATCAGAGACTCTGGAGGGTCAGGCCTGGGAGAGGGCTTGGGGGACGAGGCCGCCTGGAAGGTTGGCTGCTTACTGGAATTTTGTCAGCCTCCCTTCCTGTGTCTGTGCAGAAGAGAATGAATCAGAGAAGAAACTGGGGGAGTTCCGGGGGAGGGGAGAGGGAACAAAGAAAGGAGGACAGAGCATTCTGTGACTCAGATAGGAGGTGTTTGGTGGTCTCCAAATCCAAGCCTCAAAACATAGACGGAGAATCTGGGGCACAGGAAGGGGCCAGGACCCACCCAGAGTGACTTAGCAGAGCAGAAACTAGATCCAAAAGGATCCAGGATGTTTCCCAGGCCAGCAACCTATCCCAGCTCACCCTAGAGCCTCAAGCACCACCAGAGAGTGACCCCAGGTGTGTGGACCTCTGTGTGTACACACGTGTACCCACGTGCCCGTGCAGAGAATGCAGCTGGCTCAGGGCAGGGGCAGGTGGCGGGCATCACCCCGCAGCCCACCACCATCACAGCTCCTGAGTGATGTCACAGCCTCTCTTGTGATTCAGAGAGAGTGCGAGAGAGACAGGCTGGGGAGGGAGAAAGGCCAGAAATGGAGAGGAAAACAGGAGAGAGGGTGGTGGGGAGAAATAGGGCTGAGGGAGACAGACAGAAGGCTAAGATGATGGTGGGGAGGGGAAGCTGGGAGAAAGGGATGGAGGGAGGGTAGGGGGGAGGAGAGGAAAGGAGGTGGGCAGAGTCAGAGATGGGAGGAGTGAGAGGGAGGGCGTTCTCTGTTCTTTTCTTTCTCAGAAGTGCAGAAAGAGGACGGAGGATGGGGCAGACTGAGGGGTACCCAGGGGCCTTCCCGGCAGGTCCTGTGACTGGGGAGGGGCATGTGTAGGTACCTAAACATGTATCTGCTGCTTCCCCCACCATCCCAGTAGGGGCTGACCCCCACCTGCCAGTCACCTGCCAGAGCTATTTCTGGAATGTGGAATCTGGGTCAGAAAGGGGGAGGGAAAGGGGGGGGTGTCTGTGGAGGCAGCGCTGGCAGCTGGGAAGTTGGCCAGTTCCCAGCGGGTGGGTGGGCAGCTTCATGCCTTGCCCATGGCCACTGGGGAGGGGCCCGCCACTGCCAGGCTCTCACTGTCTCAATAATTGCCCCTCACATCTCCCACTCACCGGCTGATGGCCCGAGAGCATATGTGCCCACGTGACAGTGACAAAGAGCTTTCATGCCCCTTAGCAACTTGGGGGCTCAGAAGAGCCCTCGGTGGGCTCACTTCTTGGAGACATATGCTGAGGACAGGGGGTAGCCTTCTGAGCAGGAGACCCCTGCAGGGAGACAGTAGCTGCAGGAGGGGGTGCCTGTGCATATTAGGGTGTGTCTGTAATGAGGGAGGTGGTGGCCGGCAAGACTGCCATGTACGGTGGTACAGGTTGTACACAGATTAAGGATGCCACATATAGGAGAGGGTGCTATTCACAAAATAGACATAATTGAATTATACATTTATTATGACATGTTTGTGGCAGATGGCAGTACAGGATCTAAGCCTAATAAAAATTGTGTGACATGATAATTTTGCAACAGATGACAGTTAAGTGTCTTTCCTAACCCAGCACTAAGGTACCTAAGGGACCAATTGCAGCTCTGGGCAGAGGTCTGAAAATCTGGTGACTTTGCTTTTCCCTGCAAGACAGGTGAGTTTACCTGCTGAGCATGAGGGAGTCAGAGGTTAGCGTAGAGAGAAGCAAGAATGTAGTGGTCACTATGGAGACTTGGATGGAGGGCTGAGTGGGGAAACAGAGCGGCGGGGAGGGGGGAGATGTTTTTGGTGGCTCCAATCTGGTAGGGGCACAATTTCCTCACTGGTGTGGAGGTGGCATGAGCCTTGAAGAAGACATACACACATATGTGAGAGCATGTGCAACTGTATGTAGAGATTAGGTGTATGTGTGTGCATACATGTGAGAACACCAACGTGTATATGCTTTTATATGTTTTCATAGAGGTCTAAGGGTATAGAATCTTATATATGTCCACAAATAGGTATATATGTGCACACATGTCTGGGCAGGTATCAGATGTTGCTACCAATACTTTCTTTTTTTCTTTTTTTAATTTAAAAGTAATTAATTAATTTGGCTGTGCCAGATATTAGTTGCAGAACACCAGATCTTTAGTTTTGGCAGGCGGGATCTAGTTCCCTGACCAGGGATTGAACCTAGGCCCTCTGCATAGGGAGCGCAGAGTCTTAGCCACTGGGCCACCAGGGAAGTCCTCCCATACTTTCCTGAGTATCTTGGTTTGGGCTTAAGTCCCCAAATTGAGAATAATTGAAGTCCTCCCTGCTCCCCCCAGCCATCCCCTACATTTAAAGCCAGAAGTGCTGGATCATTCATATGGGAGGTGCTGAACGAGCTGTGACTGAATTTTTGGCCTCAATCCTCAACCCTTCCCTGTGTTCATGCCCTTTGCTACATAACTGCAGTTTCTCCCACAAAAGGTCGAGTGTATTTCCCTGGACCTTGGCTTTGGGCTCACGTGACTTGCTTTGACCAACCAGATGTTCACAGGAGACTTGAAATGTGCTTGTACAGTGGGCTTAGCCCTCTTATACTTCTGCCACCGCCGTGGAAAGCACATGGCATGGCTTGGGCACTGATTCCAGGAATGCACTTTCGTCCCAGGAGGAGAAGGATATAGGACGTGCAGAGCAAAACTAGGTGACTGGAAAGCTCATGAATGAGAACAAATGTGTATTATTGGGTGCTGCTGAAATTAGATGTGCTTGCTTGTTCCATGGCATTATTGTGATAATAGTTGATAGATACAGAAATTGGTACCAAGAGTAGGGTGTATGAGCAATAAAAATAAAAATATGTAGAACTGTCTCTGGGACCAAGTGGTGCGCAATGAATTGTTACTGGAGGCTTGAAAAAAGGTGACCTTGCACTATGGAGAGACAAATGCTTGGTAAAACTGTCCATCTATAGTAATTTGAAGAGAACCAATGGATTTGGGCAAGACGGTTTCCAGGTAAATGCTGAAAGCAAGAGCTGGTGCCTCTGGGCTGGATTTGAAAAGGACTTACAAGAAAGAGTGGAATTCCTAAAAGATATAGTGAGTGTTGAGTGTTTAGAGGGAATACAGAGAGCCCAGAACTTGGCTGAGTTGGAAAATAAATCAATCAACACTTCTCCAGCCAGTAAATCAGTCTCAAATTAATATGCAGCCTGGGGACAAAGACCAAACCAAGGTCATGACCAGTTAAGATATAACATATGGGCCAGATCCAATCAAGAGCACGGTTACAACATCTTTTATTAATACTTGAAAATAATAAGGTACCATTTAGTAGATGTTCTCAGCTGCTCAAAAGGGCTTCCAGAAAGTTTTAGAGCATGGCCCCATAGAAGCCTGATGTACCCAAAGTAGTCATAATTGAGTAGAGAGAGACTGTCATAACTTAAAAATTAATGGTGTAGTTTTTGCAACATGGAAGTTAAGTGGAATACAATACATAGAAAACCGATAAAGTGTTTGAGGGAGGTGTGTGGCCAAAACAATGATCGCTTAGGCTAAAGAGACTGAGACCATTCAAAGTGTAAAAAGACATCTGGGTCCCTAACTTCCTTCAGGCAGGAAGCAGGCAACAACAGTTCATCAACTGCCCAAAGACCTATATTCTCCAGTGCTTCCTTTAGACAAGGCCAAAAAAGGCTAATGGAAAAGGAAGGGCTTCCAGAGAGCTATAGAAAAACATGGCTTAGGGAATCAACCCCAGGGAGCAAGACCTTGGGCCTCATCAAGAGATATTCCCTCTCCCAGAGTATTTGCCCAACATTTGCCAAGAGGGACTTCACAATGGCCATGGATCAGTAAGTCTCTGAGCCTCCTCCCCTCCTTCTGAACAAGAATGTGACCTGCAAGTCATCCTGTCCCTATTTCACCAATGCATGCTGTGTGTGTGTGTGTGTGTGTGTGTGTGTGTAGAGGAGGTGTTTGGGAGGTGGGAGGTAGATACTTTTTTTTCTTTTTTAGGTTTTAGGTTCCTCAATCAAGAGGAGCCAAATCCAGATTTGACACAGATCATGAGATCTTTTTTCTTCCTTAAAAATATATTTATTTATTACTGAAGAATAGTTGATTTTCAGTATTAATTTCAGGTGTACCATGACATCCTGATGTTATGGTTGAATGAGACTTTTCAGGATCTTTGGGATAAGGGTATTTTCTGTAAGAGTGACAGGACTAAATGTGGCCAAGAAAGTGGACCACAGTAGATTGAATTACTGACCCTGATTCTTCACCCCTTCCTCAATCCTCACACTTTACCATATAAATCAGTTTCTTACACAAAGGTGGGAGGGTATTTCTCCATCCCTTGTCCTTGAGCTTAGTCATATGACCCCCTTCAACCAATAAGATTTTTGTAGATATTATGCAAGCAAGGACCTTGAAATGTGCCTGTGTAGTTAGGCTTGCTGTCCTCCGCTTCTGCCAGCACCACAGGAAGAACATGGCCTGCCAAAGCCACTGATCCCAGGAGGACACTTTGGTCCCGGGAAGAGGGTGAGAAACATGTGGAGCACATTCCAGCTGACCACAGAGGTGCAAAAGAAATAAATGTTACTTTTTTTTTATACCTCATTTGTGGTTGTTATGCAGGAATGTTGTATCAATACTTGACCAATACAGGGTTCCAAACAGTTCTGAGTCATGTAGCCCATCACCCAACCTCAGCCCATTTATGAGTGAATGAGGTAGGGGGAGATTGGTGAATGAGGGTTTATTTGAACAAAATCGTTGGAGGTGCTGTTTGATTCCCCACGCTCACCTTCTGCTTAGAGAACTTCCCTTACAGGACTTCCCTGGTGGTCCAGTGGGTAAGACTCTGTGCTTCCACTGCAGGGGGCATGGGTTCGATCCCTGGTTGGAGAACTAAGATCCTGCAAGCCACATAGCGTGCCCCCACATGCACCCCCACCAAAAAAAAAAAAAAGAAAAGAAAGAGAACTTCCCTTGGGCCTGGTGATGTGGAAAATCTGATCCTCCCACCCAAGGCTCTTAGAGGACTGGAATGGAGTACCTGGGAGAGTCGGGCAGAGAGATTCCCTGGATTTGGAGGCCAAGCAATGTGAACCCCAATGCCTGCTTGAGACTCCTAAAATGGAGAGGCTGGCAGGGTTAGCTAGAAGGAAGGGGGTAGCAGACCACCCTGTACTTTCAGAGTTTTGCAAGGCACAGGCCCCACTGTCATATAGATTAAGTCGAGCTGAGGAGACAGTAGGGCTGGAGTTGTCGTCAGAGGAATCTGTCCAAGAAGCCTGCCTGGCAGGGGCAGGTCCCCTGGCAAAAAGAGGCTGAGTGGGGAGGAGAGGGACCACTGCATGGAGAAGCTGAGGGGGAATAAGCAGCAGTGGCCTGGAGGGGGTCTGCCCAGGCCAGGAGAGAAGGCATCATGAGGGCCTTCAGGCCCTCTTTCTAAGAGAAAGACCGGCAAGTGGCATCTGTCCCACAGAAAAGTCCTGATGCTAGACAACCCCTGCGCTAGCGACCTTCCCCTCCCACTGGAGGAACCAGCAATGGCCACTGGTGAACAAGGAACCCAGGAGACACTGACCACCATGCCCAGCTCCCCACTGTGGGCTTTCCAGCCCAGTCAAGCCCTAGCTACCAGGTGCATGAGGTCTGAAGTGGATGAGCCTGGCATTTTGACATGAGGCCAGACTCTCAATATCTGAAAACGAGACTGTTCCTTAAGGTCTAAAAGGAATAGGAAAAGCTCAGGAACCTGCCCAGATATCACCCATGATTTGAAAGGCAATAGTGAAACACAGTGGTTTCTTGCTCTGTCCCCAGCCAAGTTCATTCCAGTCAATAAGCTGGTTTCTTGTGTATAGAATTCCTTGAGATTCAGGCTCATTTGATCATATTAAACACCAACTGAGCACTTGAAGCAAGTGTCTTCTCCTACAATAATCCAACCCCAAATGCCTTTGATTGTCAGGAGGCTCCAAGTCAAGACTGAGAACCAGTAATAACAACTACACTTGTCAGCTCCTACCACGTGCAAGGCCCTACCCACCTAAGCCTCCCCAGGCACAGACTTACTTCATCTGCTGGAGAGCTCTCTGGGGTCTGGTTTATGCTTCAATTTATAGATGGGGAAACTGAAGCTCGGGGAGGAAAAGTTGCTGCTAGAGTGAGATCAAAGTTCTGTCTACTAAGCTAAAAACTGTACTATGATTTTCCTTGGTCTTGATATCATGGCTTGCTCTGGGAGAGAGGGTCCCCCTTTTCTCTGATCATCCCTGGGTTATTGTCAGAGAACTCAGAACAGGTATCAGGAAGGACAGGTTGTCCCTGATTGTGAATATGAGAGACACCTGCAAACTCACCCCTTTGAAATGGCTCAGTGTAAATCCCATTCTCTTCCCTGCAGGGTCCCACTCTCCCCACAGGTTTGCCTACCTGAACTAATCCAAACCGGTAAGTAGGGCTTCAGTGAGCTCTGCCTGCCAGCAGGAGGCTGCTCTGAATCAGGGTTTTAGAGACCCAGGGGCCACCAAGTACCTCACAAGCTAGACCTCTTCACCCCACTCCCAGTGTTGACATCTCTCTCTGTGACCCCCTCCCCCACACCCCATTTGAGCTCCAGTTTACCAATTGGTGGGAAGTTCAGCCCCAAGGGCTCCTGCTTTGCCTAACCACCCCTCCACTCCTGGCTTGCCCACTATGGATTCCTATCCACCTGCAGTCCACCAGGCACGGTCCCAGGGGCCCCCTGGCAAAACAAACGAACAAGTCCCGCCCCCAACTCGGTACTCACTCGGAAGCGTGCGACTATTGCTGAGGCTGCCGGTGCTGGGCGGTGGGGAAAGGGACTGCAGGGAAACACTGTCCTCCTCCTGCGAGCAGCCCGCCTGGATGGCGCGCAAGTAGCTGTGGCTGCGGGAGCGGAAGTAGCTGGGCAGCGGCAAGTCTAGAGCCTCAGCCGCAGTCGACTCCGCTTCACTGCAGGCCGACTCGCAGGCCGCCTCGTACTGGTCGCTCAGATCTGCCTCCCGGACCTGTCCGGGCAAAAGCAGGCATCAGGAGCCATCTCCACCCATTCTGGAGGGATGGGGGTGCTTGGTGGTGGGCTCAGCTGCAGAGCTGGAGTCTGGTGCTGCAACTCAGCCCACCTTCCTGTTCCCATCTCACTCAGGGCATGCGATGGGCAGAGGGAGCCCTTAAGAAATGGGCAGCCCCTCTCACCTCTCTGGGCCTCAATTTTCCCATCTCTAAGATGGAGGAGAAACTGTTCAATATACTTTCTAGGATGTTAACTAGGTTATATCTTATGTGTTCAGACTGATTAACTAATAGATTTTGAGGTCACATCTGAAGTCAACCAGAAAGAAGGCTATACTCAATTAGTAATGTTTGCCCTGACGGTTGGAATGGGGAGGTGGCAGTAGATGTGCTAGACATTTACCATCTTATGGTCCAATTCCTTCATTTTTATAAGCAAAGAAACTGAAGGCAACTGAGGGGAAGATACTTGCCAGGTACACCCAGTGAGGAAGTAGCAGAATCAACACTCCAAATGTGTATTTAAGGAAGATTAATCTAGCCCTGTGACATAGAATGGATGTTGGATAGAGGGTGTGGAATGGAGGCAGAGGCCAGAGACGAAGCGATGCAATAGTCTGGTGGGAGAAAATAATACTGGAATGAGGGTCGTGGCAGTGAGGATCGATTAGTGATGTCTGCCACGGGCAATATGGAGAATGGTGGTATATGTGCTATTTGCCATCTCTCCTTTAGCTCAACCTCATCTGGATGGTTTCTAAGTGTCCCTCTAGAGAAAACCATTCAAGATCCTACAAATCTGCAGCTGGAGTTGTGAGCATAGAGGGGCCTCACCATACATATACCCTCCAAGAGTTCTGGAAGGGTCTGTCTGACCCATGTCTCAGGCCATCTTGGTACCTGGGGATCACAAAGTATGAGCTGAGGAGTGAGTTGGCCAAAGATGGACACTGGTTAGGGGTCTTGGGAGACACCTGGGCAAGAAGGCAGGGGGGCAAGAGGGCAGGGGGGCAAAAGTTTCCTCCACCACGTGGAGGAAAAGATGAGGCTGGGCCTGGGGCCAGCTCTGCCCTGGACCTGCTGTGTGACCTCAGGCCAGCACTATCCTTTAGACCAGTGTTTCCTCCTCTAAATGGAGTGGAACGCCTGTGAACTTATCAGGTCCTGCACCAGGTAAATTGGCTAGTGGGATCATCACCCAATTTAGAGTATATGTTTGGAAAGGGCTAAATTTGCTCTGTTCGATATGGTAGCAATTAACCATGTGTGGCTATCTAGGGTCAAGTTAAATATAATTTTTAAGAATTTCAGTTCCCTAATTACACCAGCCACATTGCACTTGCTCAGGCTACCTTTATTGGACAGCATGGATTATAGAACATTTCTAATTATCACCAGGTTCTATCAGACAGCACTGATAAATTAACATGTAGGCCATGTGACATATCCAGAATTCACCTGGAGGGGGTATTAAAGAGATAGGTGTTTATCCTCCAAAATTGCAACCTGAGGGAGGTATACTGAGAGACCCTTGTGATTGCCAAGGGCAATGAGGTCTTGCTTTGGGATTGCACAGTAATGGCCCAGCTCTGGAGCTAGACGGCCAGAGTTTCACTGCCAGGTCCATCATTTTCTCACAATATGAATGTGGGCGAGTCACTGAACTGCTCTGTGCCTCAGTTTCCCCATATATAAAATGGGGGCTAATTGGAGACCAGATTTCACAGAATGATGGTCAAGATTAAATGAGATCATTCATATCGCATGCTTTGAAGAGTGTTGGGGGGAAAGTAAATACCTGATAACCTGTATCTGTTATCACAGGAAGCTCTGTGGGGGTGATTGCAAGGATTTGTGAGTGTTGGTTAAGATGCTCCCAAGCTCTTGGGGGAGAGGCCAGCTGGTTAGTGCCGTTGGTATGTGTACCACTAAGGGTACACTGCGTGTAGGGAACCTCCCCTGGAGGTTTTATATGTGAAACATCACACCCTTATCACGAGGCTGTTGAAGGAAGGAAGAGATCACCTGGCCCACTGTGGGCTCCCCAAAGACCCTCTGCATCAGTGCGATCAAGAGGAACTCCGAAATGAAGGTGGGAGGTGCATCAGGCATCCACGGCTGGAATCAGGAGATGTAGGGCCAGTCCTAATTCTACTCTGTAGGGCATGTGGCCTTGGGGATGGGGCATGGGGGGAGGAAAGGACCACTTCCGGGGGTAAGATGTGTGTGCATCCTACCCCCGGGCACCCTTAGGACAGGCAGGCAGTGCCAGTACCAGCATCATCTTCACCAACTTTGGTAAACTTGAAAAGTCTCTGCATTCATTCCAGAACCCTAACATCCTTAAAAATCTTGATGGAATTCAAGAAAAGAGATAAGTCAGAGGATCTGGGGCCTGGAACATGGAGACCAATGTCCCCAGCCCCTGATCTGTCCAAATAGAACAGTCTTGCCTGGCCTTTCCCAGGCTTTGGGGGAAAAGACAAGGAGGGAGCTAGAATCTCTCAGGATATGCCTTCCCTTATCCTAGGGTTACTCTTTTTTAAAAAGTAGAGTTGATTACAATGCTGTCCTAATGTCGTGGGGCTATTCTTGCCTCATCCATAGAACCTAACTCATTCTTTTCCATTTTTGAGAAGAGGAAACTGAGGCACAGAGAAGTGAAGTGACAGGGCCAGGGAGTGAAAGGTCCAGGTGCCAATATGAGCCCCAATTCCATCCTCCTTGGAGGAGGTTTTCCTGGCGCTAGCTCTGCTTGCAGCTGTCCGGGTTAGGGGCCAGGACACTGAGGTGCCTAGGCCCAGCCCTGGACTCTGGGATGGGGCGGTGAGAGAATGGCAAACATACTGACCTGCTGTTCGTGGCCAAACAACTGGGGGATCAGGGAGGCCTGTCCAAAAATCTGCAGGAAAGAGATGGGGAGGGTTATGGGGAGACCGAGGCTGGGGGCTGGGGAGGGGTCTTCAGGCTCCGCTACAAGAGAACTTGGGGCTGGTCTAACCTCCTCTCCAGACTGGCTGGGGCCCACTTACTAGGAGGTTTTGGTTTCCTCCAGGGATAGGAGGCTCACTCCTTCTGAGACTGGGTTTATACATGTTTCTCCTGGGTTGGCTTCTGGGACCATGGATGTCCTCTCTGCTGCCTGTCAGCTGGGCAGGTAGCCTCCCAGGATCTATAGATTAGGGGAAGAACCTGGAGGCTTCTCTTCCCTGGTCAGGGCTTACCCAGTCCAGTGCCTGGTGGGAGGGGAGCTTCTCCTGGCAGGAGTTGAGGCTCAGAGATACAGACAGAATTGGACATCTCTGACTTTGAGGCCACATATGTGGCTCAGGTCACTCAAGCTTCACAGGGTGAGGGTTTGGGGGTTCAGAGCACTCTAGGCCAGAAGAGAACTGGGGCTAGGCAGGGGGTAGTGGGAGAGACTGGTGGTGTCCCCAGCCTGGCTGATTCCATATACCTTTTTGTGTGGCCAAAGGACAAAATAGTGTTTCCAGTGCCAAGGCCAGGTGGGGGATGGAGAGGGTGCATGTGAGACAGACAGACAGACCCAGAGAGAAACATGGAGATGAGACGTACTGGAGAGAATCAGAGAAAAATGTGAATGAGAGGAGAGAAAAGCAGAGGGACACAGACAAGACAGCTGAGGGATGAGAGAACAGACAGGATGGGAGAGACAGGGAAGGGCACTGTCCATCCAGCACACACCTCATGCCCCGCACCACCTGCTTGGGGACAAGACAGCAAGGGCCCCGTCTGCAGGGAGCTCCCAGTCTTAAGGGTGAGACAGACACCAAATAAATAAGCAAACAAATATAATTCCTGATAGTGCGAAGTGCTGTTGAGACAATGAAGCAAGGTAAGGGAACAGGGCCCCAGGCACCCCTGAGGTGGGAAGTGATACTGCAGGTCTCTCTGAGGTGACATTTGAGCCAAGACCTGGATCACACAGAGGAACCAGCTGTGCAAAGATCTGAGAGAAGAGTGCTCCCAGGGAGGAACAAGCATGGGGAGGCTGGGGCAGGAATGAGGGATGTGAGCAGCAAAAGGAGGCCAGTGTGGCAGGAGCAGGGCCGGTGACAGAATATGTCAGAGATTACCTCTGAGAGGGAGGCCAGGCCTCGCGGGTCTGGCTTTCCTGGGGGTAGGCAGGAGCTATGGGATGGTGCGGAGCAGGTGACGTGATCTGACTTCTGCCTTTTGCTAGCTCCCTCTGGCCACCGTGAATAGGTTGGAGGTGACAGGCACAGAGGCCAGCACAACTGTTCAGGTGAGACTTGGTGGGACCTGGAGGATGGGAGGGGCAGAGGGTCCCCTGGCTGGGGTGGGGGGGCTCTACCTCACCCCCCATCTGAGGTCAGTCTCCTTGGAGTCTGGGAATGACAGTCCTGAGGGTGGGGGGCTGGGGAGAGCTTGGCTAGGCTAGGAATAATGGTGTGGTGGGGATCTGAGGTCCAAAAGTTCTAAGCAGTCCATTAGCCCGGGCAGTGGGGCTGCACGCAGTGAGACCTGGGGCCTGTTCCTGCCTAGAGAGGCAGCTGGGTCTGCACCTGACTGTCTCTGCTGCCTCACCGTGCTACCGTTGGCAGGTGTCTGCCCTCTCTGGGCCTCGTCCCCCCATTCACACTGTGGAGGGAGCCCTCGAGCCTTGCCTGGCTATCCCTTTGCAAATGGTAAAGTACTGTGCACAACACAGTAGGGACTGAGGTCCAGGTTTGGGCCTGACAGTCCATCTCTGCCCAGTTTCGCCTCCTCCTCCCCATGTGATCCTACCTAATTGGGCCTCAGTTTCCTCATCTGTGAAATGGGGATATGGATATGGACCCTCTGGGGTGGTGGTGAGGGATCCAGGAGCTGATGGTTGAGAGAATTAACAGCACAGCATGCTTACCACTATTACTGGCAGAACTGGCCGGGTCCTGGAAGCCCAGCTATCCACCAAGCAGATGGGACATGGGGGTCCAGAGTGGAGAAGCAACTTGCCGGAAGTCATACAGCAAGATGGCAGCACGAACCATCAAGGTAGCTACCCTGTGCTGAGCACACTGTGTTTATTATCTCACTGATGCCTCACAACCCTTTCAAATAGGAAAGATTACCTTCTGGTGATAAGTCAGGCAACTGAGGCTCCAGGAAGGGGGGCGGGGGATTTGACCTGGGTTTACACTGTCAGTGACAAGACTGGGACTGAAAGCAAGGTCTCCAGTTCCACGTCCTCGGTACTTCTGGGTGGACAGCAGTAGTGCAACCCCTCCCTCTGTGGCCACAGCTCAGGCCATCAGTGTCGGGCCCTGGGGTTGCTCTCCAGGCACTGGACGGTCAGTGAGGAAGAGGCATGCACAGACAGCTTCAGGAACCAAGACTAAACAGAAGCACAGGGCAGACATGCTGGGACTACTCAGCAGAGGCTGGACCTGGATGTTGGTCCTTCCCCTGGGTGGGAGTTGGGGCTCTCTCCAGCCCACTGGCCTTCTGCCTCCCCACCGCCCTCACCTGGCTGATGCAGCTGGAGTCGTTGAGGCTGTCACTGACAGGGTTGTATTCCTCCTCCCAGCTCGGACACTTGGAGGGCAGCAGCATGTCCACGGAATCCAGGCGGTCCAGACTCCTGGGGAGGATGGGGAGCAGATGGGGCTCAGTCTCCTCTTTGTTTAGCCTGGGAAACTGAGGCCCAGAGGTGGGAAAACTGGCCAAGGTTATCCAGTGGTAGAGGGGAAAATGGAAGTCACTGCCAGCCTGGGTAGTATGAGGGGTGATGAGCAAGGGGAGAGCTCCTAGCTTTTGGATGCCTTGTGAGTCTCGTAGGTGCAGGCGGCCTTCATTGGTCATGTCTGCTGTAGTCACGAGGTGGCAGCACAAGCTCGCTTTTGACTGTTTCAAACCAGAGGCACTCCACACCAGCTCAATTCTACAGCGCCTTCCTCTGCAGGCCTGGGGCAATTCCAGAGGCTGGACAGAGGAGACTGTCAAGGCCCACAAGCCTTGACCTCCAGCCAAGATTGCCCAAAGGTCATCAGTTTTGACAGAACGTCCAGGTAGCCTCCTCCAGGCTCCTGAAGACTCACCACTTTTCCCCCACAGTCCTGGTGCTTCAGTCTTTCTCACAACTACCTGACCACGAGTCTCCTCTGCACCACTGCTCTCAAAGTAAGATCCAAGCTGCCAACAGCTCAGCCCTTGATATAGACAAACTTAGACTGGAACCCAGGCTCCTCCCAGGGTGATCTTGGGTAAGCTGTCACCCCGTAAGTCTCAGTTTCCTCACCTCTAAGTGGGGGTGTCACCATGCCTGTCTGCTGGGGCTGTGGGGCGGTTTCAGAGATGCAGGTTAAAGGGCACTGGGGCAGGCAGAGAGCCCAGAGAGCAGCAAGTGCTAACAGATGGCCCCCATTACTGTTACTACAGGCATACTCCTTTTATTGCAGTTCCCCTTACTGTGCTCTGCAGAATTTTTTTTTTACAAATTGAAGGTTTGTGGCAACCCTGAGTTGTCAGGTGATGCTTAGCATTTTTCAGCAATAAAGCATTTTAAAATTAAGGTATGTACCTTTTAAAAGACATAATGCTATGGCACACCTAATAGACTAGAATGTAAACATAGCTTTTACATGCATTGGGAAACAAAAAAATTCATGTGACTCACTTTATTGGGATATTCTCTGTATTACCGTGGTTTGAAGTATGCCTGTACTACTATTATCAATTTGCTCTCATTCAAGGCCTGTACCCTGGTCCTGCCCACCTCTCCCACCTCCATGCCCACAGATCATTCAAGAATTGTAGGAGGTCAGGACTAGAAGGGATCTTAGAGATCATCCAGCTCAGCCCCCTTTCCTTAAAGCTAGGGAAAAAGGCTCAGAGAGGGTGAGACCTAGAAACAGCCCATGGTGTCCTGAATTCCCACCTGGAGGCCATTCCCTGCCTTCTGTCCTCGCCAAGGAGACTCCCTGCTCCTGTCACCTGCTCTGCTCTCTTCCCATGGCTGCAGTCCTCCCAGCCTACCTTCTCAGTGAAGCCTTGGCTGTTGCCCCCAGGAACTGAAGAACTAGGACTAACCTCGTTTCCTTTAACCCTTCCAAGTCTTTTGTCTGCTTCTGACTTGTTTCTCTTCCTCAGTGGGTTCTGAATCGCCTACAACTTTCATCTGTGTTCTACTCATTCTTTTCTGTTCTAATCCCCACTGTGACTTCTGCATGTGAAAGCTCACTTCTCTAACATGTTAATTGTTGCTTTCTGTGTGAGTGCATTTCATTTTTCACACTTTCACTAACTCTTTCAAGCCTTAAAACAATAGGTTTGGGCCCCATTCCAGGAATTCCAGGCGAGGTAATGGGCAGGGGAAGGCTGTGTATCACTCCCTTTGACATCTGGATTCCCCCCCATCCTCCAAAGGGCAGGGCTCTTCTAGCCAGAAGAGGGTCCCCTGGAGAAGTTCCTGGGGCTGTGGGAGGGGAAACCACCTTGGGGGTGTGGCTACTCTGGGCAGGGTTTACCTGGGCCAGTCTCTAGAGAGACTCCCCTTACGCTTTATCAGAGCATAAGGCTCACCTGTGGCCAGGACTTAACTGGGGGGTAGGGGGGTAGTGGGGTAGCTCACCAAATGGCGGGGCTGTCCGGAGTCAATTCATCAAAGAGAAGGGGCCAACCTAAGGAGGAGGATCTCAGGAGGGGGGCTAAACTGAAGGAGGGTTCACCTAGGGTACCTGAGTCTGAAGCTGGAGGGCAGGATTCATCTGCGGGGCTGCTTCATTCATTCAGCCGGCGGCCGAAGAGGAGGAAGGCGAGGTTCTCAGGGGTTGGGCATACCTGTGAGGGGCTCACCTGGAAGGCGAGGCTTGGAGCGGGGGTTGCAAGCAGGTAAAGAGGCTTTCCCAGAGGCTAGCTCGCAAGTGGGTGGGGCCCGGTGGAGGCGGGGACAGCCGGGGGGCGTAGCCCACGCGGGGCGTGGCTTACTTTAAGGGCGTGGTCCTTTTAGGGAGCCGAACTCCGAGTGGCCAGGGCTTCTGGTGCGGGGCTCCCGGGGGCGGAGCTGGCCTGTGGGCGCGACTCTAGAGCCCGGGCTGTGTGCTCACCTGCGGGGATTGCTCTGCTCTCCCAGCGACTGCTGAGTGGCCCTCAGGTAGCTCTGGCGCCGCGCCGCCGTCTTGGGGGAGGGCTTGGGGCTGCCGCCGGACTCGTCACTGTCCTCGTCGCCCATGGCTTTGATGTAGCTGCCGCTGCGCATTCGCCGGCACGGGATGGGGCCCTCGGCCGTGGCGTCCGCCTCGCGCGGGGACAACAGCGAGGTGGTCCACTCGCCGCCGCCGCCGGGCACCTGGGGATGGACCGCTTTCAGCGAAGGTGGCTCGGGGGTTGCGGGTGGGCAGCGCACACCCCCAGAGCGCCACCGGCCACCCAGGATGGGACTCATCACCTGGGGAAAGAGCTGCGGGATAGAATCCCCATCCCTAAGACTGTAAAGCTCCCTCGCTCTCCCATCTTGGAGAATTCGGCCTTACCGTCGAAGGATATCCTGGGAAGTTTCACTATGTGACCTTCCCTGACCTTAGATTTCTCCATGGATCCCAGGCTGGGTGCCCCAGCAAAACCGCCCAGACAGAATGTTCACAATGGCTTCCACCCCAGCTACAGTGTAAGCACCGTTACCTTCCTGTCACTTCCCCCACCAACTCAGTGGATGGCTCATGATCTCACTGCACAGATGAGAGCCGCAGGCCTGAAAGAGGTCCCCAGACCTTAGGATGGTGAGGGAGGACAAGTCAGAGGGCCCCAGCCAGAGGACCTCACCTGAAGGATGGGGGTGAGGTCTCTGGGGTCAACCAACATTCCTCACCCCATAGATGGGTGAATTGAGGTACCAAGAGCAGAGGGGCTTTCCCGGGTTGGGCAGCCATGTGGTGAGCTGGAAAAAGGGCTCAGTGTTCCCATCTGAACCCCAGGGACCCCATCAGTGGAAGGGAGCTGTGATAGGGCAAGCGAGGTTGCAGCTGTGAAGGGAGCCTTGACCGCAGTGATTACAATGGCAAACCAACTGAGAGGACCTCTCCTGCCCTCTGAGGCCAGGATCCACCAGCCGCTCCAGGAAGCACATAGTCTACGCCCTCCTTCACCTGATACCCACCGATGTATCCACGACAGTGGATGGTCACCATGTGATGGAGTATGGCCGTACCTCAGCCCAGCACAGGGTGAACACACCGTGCCATGTACACTCATCTCAGAGAGCAGGCATAACCCCCACTCCCGCCTCCCCAAGGACACACCCCAGCCACTTCGAGGTGTGCCCCTCCCTCAGTGAGTACATGATGTGAACACAGAGCTTACACGCCTTCTCACGTGCACACTAGCCACCAGTGTGCCTCGGACCCACCTCAACTTGTCCCCGCCTCACCGTGTCCCTGCCTCAACACATGCAGAGCTCACACTCTCGCTGGGTCTATATGTCACTGTGGACACCCAGGCACACGTTTCTCAGTGCACACAGCACACCGATTCTTGCCCACACCCACAAATGCACACACTTCCCAAATCACCATGCCTGCAGAGTCCACATTCTTCTTGGTCCCTGCATTGCTGGTGGCTGATTCCTGGCTGAGGGAAGGTCCCTGCCTGGGATTCCCAGCCCAGGTCCCCCCCTGCAGACTTCTCATTAACTCCTTCTCCCCGCTGACTGTTCTGTACATTCCACCCCAAACCATTGGCTAGTCCGTCCTCTCTTCCTCACCTGTCCCTTGGGAGGTGGCTTTATATACCCCCTGCTCAACACCTGTTGCTTCCCCAGCTCTTACCCACCTACTTCCTGTGGAGCAAACAGTTGGCATTACCCCAGCGCCCGCAGGGTCACTTTTTCATGGTGTTTCTGAAGCATTTTCACATGATCAGACTAAACCACATTATCTGAGAGGGAGCTAGGTTGCACACCACCCTCTCCTATATTTCTAAACTAAGGAAGGTAGATTGAGAGCCACAAAAGCCTTAAATATATAAAATACTGCCTAGATTTCATTTCCCCCCTTTGGAAAAACAAAAAGAATCTTTCCCCTCCGTAGTCTCACTGTCTTTGGAATTTTATATAGAATGACAAGAATGCAGGGATCTGTCAGACTTTGATGTTCATCTAGTTCAAAATGCATCTAATGTGGTCCCAAGGGCTGGCCAGGCCTGTGCTGACCTGCCCTCTGGGATGAGGCACGCGCTACCTACTGAAGCAGCCCCTCCCATCTAGTGAACAGAAATCTACTTCCTGTCATTTTCACCCACAGCTTGGGCTGTGGCGCTGGGAGCTACCCAGTTCACAGCCACTCACCCTGCCCTTGAGAGGCCAGTGCGTGTGTAGCAGCAGAGATGTCTCTGAACCTTCTGCCACTTTCCAGCAGTGGGATCTTGGTGCATAATAAGTGCCTCAATAAACTCTAGTGTCTGAAAGAAAAAAGCTAGTCCTCCAAAAGGACTTAGGGCCTCTGGGCTCCTGCAGCTCCCTGCTCATCTTCATCACATTCTGCTCTCACTGACAGGACTGTCTGTTCATGTGTCTTTTTCTCCAGTGTGCATGCTCAGTTGCTCAGTCATGTCTGACTCTTGTGACCCTATGGACTGTAGCCCATCAGGCTCCTCTGTCCATGGGTTGCTATTTCCTCCTTCAAGGGATCCTCCTGACCCAGAGATCGAACCCACATCTCCTGCATTTCCTGCACTGGCAGGCGAATTCTTTACCACTGAGCCACCTGGGAAGCCCCTTTTTTCCTCCTAGCATCCTAATAATCGGGAATACTGCTGCTACTGCTAAGTCACTTCAGTCGTGTCTGACTCTGTGCGACCCCATAGACGGCAGCCCACCAGGCTTCCCCGTCCCTGGGATTCTCCAGGCAAGAACACTGGAGTAGGTTGCCATTCCCTTCTCCAATGCATGAAAGTGAAAAGTGAAAGTGAAGTCGCTTAGTCGTGTCCGACTCTAGCGACCCCATGGACTGCAGCCTACCAGGCTCCTCCGTCCATGGGATTTTCTAGGCAAAAGTACTGGAGTGGGGTGCCATTGCTTTCTCCGTAATCAGGAATAGGTCTTATTTATTTTTTGATCTCTTCACTTTAGTGCTCATCTGCTCATCTACCCCTCTCTCCTCTCATGTTTCTTGACCACTTCCTCTATGACAGACTCTGTCTTGGGGCTTGGGGACACAGGATGGCACCAGATATGGTCCCTGTCCTCAAGGAGCACCCAGTCTGGTGGCAGTACCAGGTAGGAGGTTGGCACCAGAATGCCATGCAATTGGTTCTAGGAGGGGATAGATGACTCAGCTTTCAGATTTTTCTTCTCAAGAGCAGGGATATATGGGCTTCCCTGGTGGTCTCCTGGTTAGGAGTCCACCTGCCAACGCAGGGGACGAAGGTTTCATCCCTGGTGCAGAAGATCCCACATGCCATGGAGCAACTAAAGCCTGGATGCCACAACTACTGAAGCCCATGCGCCTAGAGCCCATGATCTGCAACAAGGGAAACCATCGCAATGAGAAGCCCATGCACCACAATGAAGAGTAGCCCCTGCTCGCGGCAACTAGAGTGGGAACCCAGCACAGCCAAAAATAAAAATAAATAAATCTTTTTTTTTTTTTAAGGGGGGGCAGGGATATGTTTTAGTCCCTACTCAGGGCTGGTCTCAGAAGGGTCTTAATCAATGCCTCTTGAGCACATGACCAATGGAAAGAATCTTCTTATTAGCAAGATACCACCAGCCACCCACTTCCTAGGGGAGTAAACAGAGGCCTGAGTGAAACAACTTTCCAAGTCAACCTGTGGTACAGCTGGGTCTCAAATTGGTGCCTTCCCCACAACCTTTCACCCCACCCCTGACCTTGGCAGGGACCCACCTGCAGGTAATGGTAGGCGAGACCCTGGTGGCAGGATTTGGACTTTAGCAGGCTCTTATCCAAGGTGGCCGAGGTCTTCTGGCAGACCTCGTGGGCGTGGCTGAGGGTCAGAGTGGACCAGGAGCCCCGCTTGACATAGTTGGTGTCGGTGCCCACCCCAAGGCTGGGGCAGGTGGCCGGGGGTGCGGGCGGGGGTGGCGGGGCGGTCAGCTCAGTGGTGGTGTTCTTGGCGGCTTTGAGCATGTGCCCGCTGATGGTGTTGTAGGCGTGCATGAAATAGCGGGGCTGGCTGCGCTCCGCCTGGCGGCCCAGTGTCATCAGTCCCGAGGCTGGGCCGCTGCTGCGGAAGGCGCCACCTTCACCATCCAAGTTGTCATCCGAGCTCCACCAGCCGGAGATGTTGGAGCGGCTGCGCCGCTTGGGCTCCCCGGCCTTGGCCCGCTCCTTGCTCTTGCCCCTCCGGCCCTTGCCGTCCTCCAGGACGCCTTTCTTGCCGCCATTGCCACCGACCTTGCCTGCCGTGCCCTCCAGGGAGGGCGCCTTGGTGAAGAAGAGCCGCTGGACAGAATGGACCAGGTGGCGGATGCGGCCAGGACTCTCTCCCCGGGCCTTGGCCTCCCCGCGGGGGAACTGGAGCGTGCTAAAGCCATCACGATGGATGGGCAGCTGCTTCTCAAACTGGTCCAGCAGGTTGGCAGGCAGCCGGTTGATCTTGGTGGCCTGGGCGTGGCTGGGGAAGGGACTCTCCTCTGGCACCTCAAAGTGGGAGTTGTAGTGGATTCGGGGGAAGGTGCTGCTCGGCGGTGGCAGCTGGTTGTTGAGTGGGAAGAGCCCGTCCCCTGGCAGGGCATTCTGCCCGGGGAAGCGGGCCTCGCGGGCAAAGGCCTCTGTGGGCGATAGCAGGTAGGGGTTGCGGTCAGGGCCGGCAAACAGGGGCTCGTGTGGTGGGTCCAGGCTGTCAGAGAGGTGGCGGGGGCGGCTGTCACCGAGGCCTTTCATGATCCCGGCCCTCAGGGCAGGGGCCGTCGCCCTAGCGGGGCGCCCGGGTTGCCTCTCCCGGGCAGCAGCTGACCTGGGGAGAGAAGACAGATAGGCATCAGCTGGATTTGGAGGAGAAGGCTAGCCCAGACGCCCCACAGATCTCAAGGTTGGGAAGATTTCTGAAGACTCCTGGCCTGCCCTTAGCATTGTGCGTTGAGATCAAGAGTAAAATGGACAATGAAAACCCAGCACAGCCAAAAAAAAAATTTATATATATTCTTCATTGACAAGCTTATTCTAAAATTTATATGGAAACACAAGGAATTTTTTAAAGTTCATTCATATCATTTTCTTAATTCCAAATACAAATGATAGCATTAAAAATAAAAGAGTAAAATGGAGACCCACTCACCATGTATGTAAATAAAAGTGACAGCTCAGGCTAGCAAACTGTTAAAATATGTTCTACTTTCCTACCTTGATGAATATATTTTCACAATAAACTGGAAACCCAGGTTCAAACTCAGACTTCTTGTGTGTGTTAGTCACTCATTCGTGTCCAACTCTTTGTGACCCCATGGACTGTAGCCCATCAGGCTCCTCTGTTCATGGAATTCTCCAGGCAAGAATACTGGAGTGGGTAGCCATTCCCTTCTCCATGGGATCTTCCCTACCCAGGGATCGAACCCAGGTCTCCTGCATTGCAGGCATTCTTTAGCACTGAGCCACCAGGGTCTCCTCCAGATTCCATGGCGGCATAACTGTTCCTCACCACAAGGAGCCCCATACATGCAAGCTCACTCCACATGCCCCTCAAACAGCCACCCCTCATCCCTAGGGCTGGTCCCACTGGCAGTGTAGACCACCATGGGAAGATCCGTGCTGGCCCTGGAAGCAGGCCTGCCATCCTTGGACCTGGCTATTTTCATGACCAACGGTGCCTCAAGCCTTCCTCAGCCTGAGACTTGCTCAGAGTCCACCAGGTGGAATTCTCCCCATTCTTTGCTGGAACCTCTCCTTGCCTCTAGAAGCCTGAGGGACCCCACTTCTGAAGTACAGAGCATTTTAATGATGGTCCCTGTGACTGAACAGCACTCCCGGAAGCATCTCTGCTTCTACCAGGTGACTTGTCAGAACCTTTATCCCCAGCCTGGAGAGGAATTCTGCTGATGTGCGTCTTTATCTTCATTACAGCAGCTACATGAGGTGGAGGACCATTGTCTCCATTTTACAGATGGGGAAACTGAGTCTGGGAGAAGCAATTCTAGCCAAAGTGAAGTAAGTAACTCAGACTTCAGCCACCCCATCAGTGTCCCAGAAAATCAAGTATCCTCCTCCACTCCAGCCAGCAGCAGCTCCCTCTGGGCACAAAACCACCCCCGGATCCCTCTTGCTCTTGGCCAAGCTTCCTTACAGCTCCTCAGGGCAGCAGTGTCCTTGGGCTCAGGGGCCAGCCTCCTCGGCTCTCCAGCTGGAGAACTGTGTGTGTAGGAATCTGTCCTTGGTGCCCACTCAAGTAAAGCCAATGATACTGAAAATGCAGAAGAGTTTGCAAACATAGTCCGCTTGCTCACTGGCTCAGCAGGGGTCTGACTCCCTCTAAATACCAGAGGTGGAGTGGGCTGGTCACCAGGAGCAGAAGACAGCTGCAGTCCTGCCCCAGAAGTGCACACTACACTCGTCCTCTCAGCCCTGAGCACTTCTCTCCCGACTTTTCTTATCTTTCCCCTAATGACAGTTCCCACTGTGCCTAAAAAATGATTCAGACTTCCTTCCTGTGGTCTAGGTGGAATCAGCCTTATTCCAGAGCTGCAGGGGTAGACACGTGATCCAGGCCTGGCCAATCGGAGTCCTGCATCCCCGAGTACTGATTGGCTCTGAGATAGAAACAGGATCCTTATTAGCCAGTGAGAGTCAGCCCTGGGATTATGGCTGAACTCTTGGGAAAGAGGCATCCTCAGGCTGCTATCTGAGTGTCAACCTGCAGTTCTTTGTCAAGATCTTGCCTGACATCTTAGATATGAGCGTTAAGAGCCTTTTTGCTTAAGTCTGAGTTGCATTTCTGTGTCTTTCAATAAGAGCCTGTTACTGAACTCATGTCCAATTGGTCACTACGGCAGTGGCTATGGGTACCCCACCCGTATCTCGCTGTGATGCCCAACAGACTGACTTCCAACTGTCAGCACCTGCATCCCTGCTGGAGGGAGCGGGGGCTTTCTCTAGCAGCTGGAGTGCGCTCTGCTCACATGTGGCTGGCAGGAACTGCGGGAGAATTAACAACCCCCTCCCCACCGCATCTTCTGGCTGCAGCTCTCAGCTACGACTGTGTGGTTGGTGTATAAATACCCTGGCTCTTTCCCCTTGGCTGGAACTACAGAGGAGTGGGCTCTACAGTCCTCAGTGAGCTCCAGTTGGGTGGTCACTTGCTTGATAACACTCCCTTCATTGGCCACCTCCCTTCCCTGCCTCACCTCCCCGCTCCCACACTGTGCCGCCTATTCCCCAATAAAGTACTTGCACCTGAATCCTTATCTTGGTCATGCTTCTGAGGAACCCCAACTGTGATAGTCCCAGGGACTCCACCTCAGTTATATTTTTGGATGCCATCCCCTCTCTGTATCCTCTGTCTATGTCACTTCCACCGCTCACCTGGAAAATCATACCAGCCTCCTCCCTGGTCTCTCTACGTTCACTCTAAGACCCCTGCAATCCAGGCTGCAAACTGCAACTGGAATGATACTTCTAAAATGCCAAAGCAGTAGTGTCCTTCCACTTCAGTGGTTCCCCGAAGCTCTTTCATTTTTTTAAAGATTTCTGTTGTTGTTGTTGTTAAATTCATTTATTTATTGACTTGGCTGCGTCAGGTTTCAGTTGCAATGCACAGGATCTTCACTGTATCACAGGGGATCTTACACTGTGGCACACGGACCTTCTAGTTGGGGCTCAGTAGCCCCACGGCATGTGGAATCTTAGTTCCCCGACCAGGGATCAAAACCATATCCCCTGTATTGCAAGGTGGATTCTTAACCACTGGACCACCAGGGAAGTCCCATCCCCATGGCTCTTGGCTGGGTGTTCAAGGCCATTGAGGAGAGCTAGTCTATGCAGACCGCTAACCCTAGGCTCCAGCCACATGGCATGCTGGAGCTAAAGCAACTGTGAGACAAAGAGTGTCAGCCTGGGAAAGGGACAGCATAAGGCCTCATGTCAAGGTCACTCCAGCCTGGAACCCAAGGCTCTTTACTCACAACTCCATTGGTCCTCCTGCACTAGAGGGTCTGCAAAGGAAGAGGACTGTGTTGGGGCTAGATCGCCAGCTAAGGAGTAGAGGGTAAGGAGATTCCTCAGTGAAGAGTGGAGGGCTAGAAGGCCCAGCATGCTCTAGTTTCTACCAGCTTCTCCAGCCTCAGTCCCACTTCAGAACTGAGGCACACCCATCTCCAGCGGCCAAGGACACTGGCTGTTGACAGTTCATGGCCAGGTACCTGTTAGGACTTGCTCTCCGCCAAAGGGCGATGCCTCAGTGAAGGTCATGCTTCCTCCCAGGGGCAGCCTGTGTCTAGTCACTGATGGGTGTACAGAACCCAGGTCTGGCCTTCCTGCCCCGTTCAGAACAAATGGGCCATCCCAGCTCCAGAGCTTCCCCTGGGATTAGCTGAGGCTTTTGTTGTAACTGCATCTCCACCTAACTCTTCATACTGGCCCATCCTGTGCCCCTCAGCTGTCACAGATGTTTCCAAGAGACTTCCCAGGAAAGCTTCAGAGTCTACTTCCTGGGGAATCTGAATCCAAAGCCAGAGTGTAACTGGGTTCTACTTCTTTCGCTTCTTACTGAGGATCATTTGGTGATCTAATCATTCCTCCTAAACCTCAGTCTCCTCTTCTATAACATGGTATGAGGATCTTCACTTTTCAAGACTATGATGAGGATTAATTATGACGTCAGATAGAAAGCCTCTAGGCCCTTGATAAATATCAGTAGTGCTCTGGTCCTCACCTCACTGTGCTTCTTAGGGGTAGGCCAAGGCATCCAGTGTAGGAGGCCACATAGCTTAGTGGAAAATGCAGGCAACTGCACCCAGATTCCAATCCTGGCCTTGCTCTGTACTTTCTGCGACCTTGGATGGTCCCTCTCAGTTTCCACCTCTAGGCATTAGACGGACGGTTTGCTGAGGGTGGTCTGGCCACATGGATCCACCTGAGCTCTCTTGGCCAGGATTCTTGGAACACTGGGTGCCAACCTCTCAGTCACCCAGCACCCAGGGGTGGCAGGAGCCTCACCTTGGGGAAGTCTTAAAATAGGCAGGCCTCGGCCTTGCAGGGGAAGCAGCTGGCTGCCTTTGTCTCCGAGCTATACTTAGGCCCATCCGGGTGCCCATAATTACCTCTCATTAATATAAGCCTCATTGCCCTCCTGGAAACATGGAGGAACCAGCAGAGCTGCTGCCTCCCCAAGAGCCCTCCCTGCTCTGTGGTGCCTCTGTATTTGCAGCCGCTAACCCCATCTGCACAGAGTGGCGCCTCCCTGCTCTATCCCAGCTCACCCTGGAGCCAAAGTTGGCCAGTGACCATGGGAGAGCTAATGAGGGACAAGGCCAAGGACAGAGCCCAGCATGGCCCTTCCTGAAGCAAAACTCACCTGATTGAGCCATCTCCCTAATCTAGAACTTTCTCTGGGTTCTCTTCCCTCCTCAGTCCAAACTCCTTGGTGTAGCAATCAAGAAAGACCCTTCCTGGACTTCCCTGGCAGTCCAGTGGTTAAGACGCTGTACTTCCATTGCAGGGGGCATGGGTTTAATCCCTGGTTGGGGGACTAAGATCCACATGCCACATGATGTGGCCAAAGGGGAAAAAATTAAAAAGGCCCTTCATGATCTAACCCTAAACCTCTTTTCCAACATTTCCCATCTCCCTTTTCACAGTCCCTCCCTCTAAGCAGCCCAGATTCCTTACTGTTTCCTATCTACAACTTTGAATTTGGTGCTATCTGAAACACTGGTTTTGTCTATGGTCACATTAACAGAGAAAGAGTCTAAATGAAGGGAGAAGATAGTTCTGTTCAGTGCTGAGTCCTGTTATTAAGAGAGAGACAGACAGACAGAGCGGGACACAGGAGAGTGAGTTGAGTGATGGAAGGCTGGAAATGGTGTGGATGATGGCTGGATATTCCGGGGATGTTCATGGAAGTCCATGGACGATACAGCCACTGCATTCTGCCTCTGAAGGGCTGATGTGTGGAAGGGGAAGGATGGGCTCTATGGGGCCTCCAGTGCCTCGATGTGGCCCGGAGTAGGGCTGGAGGCAGAGAGAAGCAGGCTGTGTTACAGTGTGACTTCATCTCTGGGTACCCATCCCGTTCTCCTCCCACATCTCCTGCTCTATCTCTGGCTGTCTTCCCCTCCTCTGACCTCTAAATTCTAGAGGAACTGCTCCCCGCTTCTCCCTACACTCCCTCTCCTGCTGATCTCATCCAGACTTGTGGCTTTAAACACCATCTATATCTGACAACTCCTAGATTTACATCTTTCACCCAATCTCTCTCAGACACCAGACTCACATCTCTAACTGTCTCCTTGACATCTTGCCCTGGAGGTCCAAAATCGAATGTCTGATGTCCCACCTACCCTGACCCATTCCTCTGACAGTCCACTCCAATTCAGCTCATGACAACTCCATCCTCCTGCTTGCTCCAGTCAGAAACCTTGGAATCATCCTTGACTCATCTTTTTCTTACTGCCTCCTCCCAACCCCCAATCCCATTCAACAGCAAATCCTTCAAAATCCCACCACTTCTCCCCGCCCCTACTGCCCTGCCTATGGCCAGGCCCCTATCGGATCTCACCCAGACAATTTAAACTCCCATTGACCTTAAACTCAAAGATTATCTTTTTACTCTTCTTTTTTCAAAAAAATATTTATTTATTTGGCTGTATTAGGTCTTAGTTGAGGCATGTGGGCTGTTCATTGCAGCGTACAGGCTTCTCTAGTTGTGGCGCGTGAGCCTACTTGCCCCGGGGCATGTGGAATCTTAGTTCCCTGACCAGGATCAAACCCGCATCCCCTGCATTGGAAGATGGATTCTTAACCCCTAGACCACCAGGGAAGTCTGCTTTTCATTCTTCTTACTTCTTCTTGCTTTCCTGGCCTCACTTCCTGCACCCTCCCTTGGACCTCCATGCTGTTCCTTGGACACAAATCATTAACGCCCCATCTTGGGGCTTTTGCCCTTACTGGTGCCTGAAATGCTCTGTCCCCCTCTGACCATGTGTCTCCTCCTTCACTTTATCCAGATTTCAGCGCACAGGCTGCCTCCACAGAGAGGCCGGCCCTGATTACCACCCAAAGCAGCGCCTTACCTGCCAGCCCTTCGTTCTGTATCACCCAGATTTGTGTCCCATGGAGCCTGAGGTAGCAGGGACAGGGTCTGTCTTTGTGACGCTTGTGTCACTGGCACCCAGCACAGCGCCTGGACTCCGTGGAGACTCATCAAGGCTTCTGCTAACTGAGAAGAGCGGCAAAAGGTCTTGGGGATGCTCAGAAGTGATGAAGAAAGTGAGGCAGCTACAGGGTGGTGAGCTTTTAGCTCCAGCTCATCAAAGCGATCCTTTCTCGAATGCTTTCTGGATAGCAGGATAGCCCATTTGTGAGCTCATTTAATTCTCAGCACAGCTCTTCTTGGTGGGCATAATGAGCCCACTGTGGTAGTGAGCCTCCAACATACACTCCAGTGGTCCCATCTCCTGCTATTCACGTTCTTGTGTACAACCCACCCCAACCTGAACAGGGTTGACTGTGCAACTGATAAGATATTGTGGAAATGACCGAGCATAACCTCTGAGGCAGGTCAGAATGGACACTGCAGCTTCTTCCTCACTCTCCTGGACCACCAGCCCTGGGGGCGGTCAGCCGCCATGTTGTGGGGACACTCAAGCAGCCCTAAGGAAAGGTCGGGGTGGGAGGAACTAAGGCAGCCTGCTGACAGCCAGCTCTCATTTACCAGCCATGTCAGTGGCTGCAGATCCTCCAGCCCAGTTAGGACTTCAGACGGCTGCAGCCCCGGGAACACCTAGACTGCAACCTCCTGAGAGACTGTGGGCCACTGAGGCTGTTTCTGACCCTCAGATACTGTATGAGATATAATACATTTTTTGGTTTGTTTTAATATTTATGTATTTGGCTGCAGCAGGTCTTAGTTGCAGCATTCGGGATTTTCAGTTGTGGCATGGGAATACTTAGTCGTGGCATGTGGGGTCTAGTTCCCTGACCAGGGATCAAACTTGCCTCCCCTGCATTGGGAGCACAGAGTCTTAGCCACTGGACCACCAGGGAAGTCTCTACATGTTAGTTGCTTTTAAAGCCACTGCCAGGTTTTTAAATATATATATATATATATATATATATATATAATATATATAAATATATATAATAAGTAATATATATTTATATTATATCATATTACATATATACACTTTTTACACAGAAATAGGTGACTAATATTAATACATCCATGCTTGCAAAGAACTCAGATGGCTAAAGTCACATGCTCTAGACCCCATAGCTGGTAGGTGTCGGAGTCTGGTGCATATCAGTTCAACTCCTGAGCCCACATTCCAGGCTGAGGTTCCAGGATCCTCCCCATCTATGAAGGATCTGTTATCCCGATGGTTTCAAGGTCAGGATTACCTCCAGCCTAAGTCTGTGTCCATAGCAACTGTTTAGAAAGCATGACATTCAATCAACTGGTTGTTTGGTCAACAAGATGGCCGGCAATGGCTCCAGCAGGTTCCCCTGGATGGGTTGTTCAGGACATGTGGCTGGTCCTGTCCCCATCTTAGGTCCCCTCCTCTGCTCAAAGCCGAATTCCTATGCCTCCCATCCTGGTGGTGAACTCTGGACCCAGGGCCTGGGATGTGGGTGCTGAGCTCCTCTGAGGTGAGGGGCACAGATCTGGAGTTGAGGAGCTCTGGGGGACAGGACTGCTAACCAGGCCTCTCTGAGACCATACCCCATTTAAGTCATCTGTTCTCAGCAGGGGCTTCAGAGGTCACCAGCACACTCCCCACTTGGCACCCAACTTTGTGTGGCAGACACAGAAAAGGTAGAAGGAAATAACCTAGAGCCTCAGAACAAAGGGACTACAGGGGAAGAATCACAAGAGTCATCCTTTCAAAATCCCAAATAGAATAGAATCACTTCATCCAGTTCCCTTCAAGGTTTCCCCTCATTCTCGGGCGAAACCCCATCCCCCGACTTCCCTGATGGTCCAGTGGTTAAGAATTCACCTTCCAATGCAGGGCACATGGGTTTGACCCTGGTCTGGGAAGATTCTACATGCCACGGGGCAACTAAGCCTGTGCACCACAACTAGAGCATCCATGTGTAGCAATGAAAGATCCTGCATGTTGCAACTAAGACCAGACATAGCCCTCCCCAAAGACCAACAACCCCCCAAAACAACCCATCCCCCTCATCCTGACTCAGCCACATTGGCCCCCTCATTCAGCATTTCCCCAGCACCCCCAGCTCTTTCCTGCCACAGGGCCTTTACACATGCTGTTCCCTCTGACTGGAAATTTTCCCTTCCAACTCTTCACATACTGGCTATTTCTGTTGAATCTCTGCTCAAGTGTCACCTCTGCAGAGGCCTTCCCTGACCCCTATGTCCAAGACAGTTCCTCCGTCCCACCCTCCTCTCCCTTGACCTTCTTCTTGATTTCCTTCAAAGCACTCGTCAGGGTTTCCAGCTATCCTGCTTGATTCCCTGTGTACTTGATTAATATCTGTCTCCCCAGTCTCTGTGGGCTCTGAGAGAGGAGGAGGCGGGAACCATGTTATTTCATTTTCAGCTGTATCCCCTGCACGAAGGACAGAGTCATCACACAGTAGGTGTACAACACGCAGTTGTTAAATGAGGTAGTTGGACAGACAGAGCCTCAGAGGGAGGGTAGCTGGAAAGAGCTGGAGCTGCCCAAGGGGCAAGAAGGAAGTTGATTATTGGCTTAACTCACTCCCCTTTCCTGCTTCTTCTCCATGCCTGTATCCCACATAGGCTGGTCTATTTCTAGTCCCTAGAACCTTTCTGAAAAATGCTCTGTTCCTAACCTCCTTCCCTACTTAATATCCTCGAAGCTCAGAAGAGATACCTCCTCCACCAGGAAGTCCTCTCTGACCTTACAGGTGGAGGAGGAAGGCTTCCTCTGGGTTCCCCAGTGATGGGAGCCACCACCCTAAGGAATCGTAGGCAGTCCTGAGAGTTTCTCTATGCCTGAAGCAGGACCCTGCACGGAGCTGGGTCTCATACATGTTCAGGCATGAAGAGGGTGACATACATTGTGGTTTACTCAGATTCTAGCTGTTATCCTGAATTCCTGATGGCTAGTCTCCCTGTTTTATTCTCATAAGTGTCATGATTTAAAGGTGAATCATATGCTTACCCCATGCAAGAAGAAACATGGGGACACAGGCAAAAGAAGAGGTGTCTGTGGCTGAGATGGATTAAATGAGATCTGAGTTTCTGCCCCAACTTCCCAAGCCAAGACCCCCTCAATCCTAGGGGAATCAGGGTCAGCCCACCCTCACCTAGGAAAATCCCAAGTTAGGGAGATGAAAGGGTGATTATCATGACTTTCCCTTCCCCTCCTCCTCCAGGCTTCACCAAAGGCCTACCACTTGGCACTTCAAACCTTGTTGCCCTTCTTCAGCCACTCCCTGAGATGCCCTAGGGAGTATTGAGGATACTCCTCTCCCTGCAGGCAATGCAGTATGGAGGCTGAGAATGTGGGCTCTGGAGGCAGCCTCCCCAAGTTTGAAGCCTGGTGCTGTGTGACCTTGAGCTGGTTACCGAACCTCCCTGAGCCTGGCATCCTAAAATGGTTGTTGGGAAAGATAAATGAAGTTATTAATAATATAGTCAGACGGCTTGGCACAGCACCAGGCGTGGTGAGTGTCCTACATGTATTCACTATCACTGTCCTTATCAACAGGACCCACCCACAAGCAGACAGGGCTGGACACCACCCATGTTTAGCTACTTAGAAGCTCAGGAGGGAATGAGATTTGGCCTGGATCACACAGCATGTTGGTGATAGCTGTGATTTGATCCCAAGCTTCTGACTCCTAGTCTAGTGCACTCTAGAGGTCAAGAACCAACAACAGCTGGGTGTGTCCTGGCCTGTGGGCACTTTCTAAGTGGCCTTCTCCCTTCCACATATCCCCAGAGCCCAACTGTCTAGACCAGCTCTAGACATTTAATTAAACTTAAAAAGAATTAAATAAAAATGAAAATTCAGCTTCTCAGTTTCACTAGCTATATTCCCACTGTGTAATGGCCATGTTTTTGCTAGTGGCTACCATACACACAGTGCAGATAGAGACCATTTTCACCAGTACAGGCAGCTGGGACAGCGAGTGCTGCCTGGAACTGGATCACTGTATGTAGTTATTGATCATGATGGTTATGTGGGACTGAAGGGGGATAAGATGGGGTCTCACCCTTTGCAATGCCCACAGAAGCCTCTCTGAAGCCCACTAAAATGCTCAGCTCTGAATCTGTCGTATCTTGTCCCACCTCCTCATGATACACTTTGCTGACTGGGTTCAGGCAGAGGCTGGGACTTGCCCAAGGTCATATGGCAGGTGGACACTTCAAGGGGCTCAGATCACCTGACTCTGGGTTTGCTGTGCCCCACCACCCTGCTGCTCAGGCTACAGTCAGCAGTCTGACTGAGGTGCTGGTAAACAGAAATGATTTTTTTTTTTTTTTGCTGATGAACAAAAGCCAAAAAAACCACTCTGGGATGGACGGCAGGGGACAATTGGTCACAGCTGCAAAGCAGGTGCCTCTCAGCACCACGGACAGCTCCCCAGGTCACAATGGGATGACTATAGGACTAAGAAGGGGGCAAAGGCAGAACTCATCTTCTCCCCATCCCACTCCAGAGGGGCCTAGAGGGACCTCAACAGCCCCCGTGGCTGCCATGTCAAAACATTCCTTGTGTTGGTGGGGCCGGGGACTCAGTTCTGGCAGACTCACTATGTGGCCTCAGGCAAGGCATCTTCCTTTCCCTACTTTGGTTTTCTCATTTGGAAAATGGAGATGATTATCCCAACTGTGTGGGGCCCCTGTGAGGCACCAAATGGGACTAATTTGGCTAAGAGAGCGTTTGTCCACCAGGAGGTGCTAAGAGAGTTGAATCTCATCTGACTTGGGTTTGAATCTGGCGCTACCTCTTCCCAGTGGTGTGACCTTATGCAGGTCACCTGGCCCCTCCAAGCTTCAGTTTCTTCGCCTGGGAAGCATGGATAAGATACTTCACTTGCTACAATGGAATATTATTTCTCCACAAAAAGAACAAAGTCCTGATACAATTTCCAGCATGGATGAACCCTGAAAACATTACACTAAGTTAAAGGAGCCAGACACAAAAGCCCAGCTATTGTATGATTCCATTTATGTGAAATATCTATAATGGGTAAATTACTAGAGACAAAAAGTAGATTAGTGGTTGCCAGAGGCTAGGAGGAGCAGGGAGTGACTGTTAAATAGGTACGAGATTTTTCTTAGAGGTGATAAAAGAGTTTTAAAGATAGACAGTGGTGAAGGGGGACTTCCCTGGTGGCCCAGTGGTTAAGAATTTGCCTTTCAGTGCAGGGGACACAGGTTCGATTCCTGGTCAGTGAACTTAGATCCCACATGTCGTGGGGTAACTGAACCCACACGCTGCACCTACTGGGCCTGCACGCTCTAGAGCCCGTGCTCTGCAACAAGAAGCCTTGCACCGCCAACTAGAGAAGTCCTCACGCACTGCAACAAGAGGAAGCCGGTGTGCGGCAATGAAGGCCGGCACAGACAAAAGAGAATAGTGGTGAAGGCCGCACAACGCGGTAGGTGGACTTAATGCCGCTGAATCGCACACTTTGAAACAGTTAAAATGGTAAATTTTATGTGTATCCTACCACAATTTAATACATTAAGATACTTCACTTATAGGGCATGTGTGGAGCTTCAGCAAGAGCATGCCTGCAGAGTACCCACAAAAGTTTCTGGTACATGCTTGGTATGGGAACCCCCAAAAAGCCTTTCAAGACCTTTCTAAAGCTTATTTATCAGGGATTTCCTACATATGCACAAGCCCTTCATATGAATTGTCTTGTTAGAGCCTCCAGTAAGCCCTTGGACGAGCATCCTATTGTTAGCCCCACTTTACAGCGGGTACAGAAAGAAGTGACTGTCCAAGGGCACATAGGTGGGACATGACAGAGCTGGGATTTGAACCAGGCAGTTTGGCTCTAGAGCCTGTCCCTCCAGCCCCCTCCCTGAGCTACCTCTCAGCTTTCAGATAACAATGTCCCCTGTGCCACCACCTCGCAGAGCCCCAAGCTGGGATCAGGGGACACACCCTCCAACCGCCTGCTCACCATGACCCTCCTGGAAGAGGTCTGTTAGGGGAAGGTCATCCAAGGGACACACTGCCCTGCTCTCCAGCTTCCCGAGGCCTGACTGTGGGCATGTGGGCCCCAGAGTTCACCTGCCTCAGCCTGATTCATTTTGAGCCCCGCTGAGGGACCATCCTGGAAGGTCGTGTTGGCAAACAACAGAACAAAATGGCCAGAATGCAGCAATTGCCAGCACATTTAATTCAATTCCTTCAACATTTATGGAGCCTGCTCTGTGACTCAGACAGTTCCAGCCCTTACAGAGCATGTGGCCAAGTGCAGGAGGCAGAAATACACATGGCAATTAGACAACACATAAAAATAAATTCCGAGAAGCATCAAAGCCAGAGTGTGCAGTCAAGTGAAAGGAGGCATTAATACTTACTGGGGCACCAGAAGGCTCCCTGGAAGAGGTGGCATTTCAGCCAGATCTCTGAGGACAAGAAAGATTTCAACAGAGGAAAGTGTAGAAAAGAGCATTTCACAGAAGGGAAAAGCATAGGCTAGACATAGTCAAGAGGGGAGAGATGGAAGCAGTGCTGGAAACATCAAGTTATCCTTGTGGTGGGGGTGGGAAGGCAGATCCCTGGGGCCAGATCATGGGGGCCTTGCTGAACCCCAGGGGCCCTAGACTTAGAGCATAGACCATCCACCATCAAAACAGAGCAGGGCCCCAAAGGCCACTGCCACCAGCAATTCCACTTCCAGGAATTATCCAGCAGCCCAGGCTTATGCATGGAAAATGGGGGTGCACAGAGTTCTTACTTTTTTTTTTTTTTGGCCACGCCATGCAGTTTGTGGGATCTTAGTCCCCCGACCAGGGACCAGGCCCAAGCCCTCTGCAGTGAAAGCACAAAGCCCTCACTGCTGGACCACCAGGGAATTCCCCACAGGGTTCTCCTTAAAATGCTGTACTAGCAAAAGCCTGGAGACAACTGAGATGTCCACTAGGAGACTAAATAAGCAAATTATGCTCTAGCACACTAAGGAATGCTATGTAGCTATGAAAAAGAACAAGGCAGTTCTAAGTACTGCCATTAAAAGCTCTTTAAAATGCATCAGTAATGGAAACAGCAAGGGCCTGTCTTAGCTTGGGTTCTCTCAGAAGGAGACCCCTAGCCAAGGATTTAGGTCTATCTAGAAGGTGATTCCAGGAAGCACAGTGGAGAGGTGGGAAGCAAGGAAAGAAAATCAAGGACTCATTCCTGTGTGGTGAGCAACTGAGTGCAGGCCCCCCACGGACCCTGCATAGCAGGGAGAACTCATATCTCAGAATCTCTGCTCCTAGGAGAGGGCCAAAGGAACAGGGGTGCTTACTCCCCACTTCCGAAAGCCCCAGCAGAGGGCTGCCTGGAGGCACAAAATCCCAGTACTTCCACCCTTTCTGTGCAAGCTGAAAGAAATCCCTCAGCTGGAGAGTTGCAGGTGTTTCCAGGAGGAAGCAGTTGACATGAACCAGACAGTGAGATGAGACGGTAGGGGCAGGGCCCCCACGGCATGTGCTGCAGAAGCGTACTGATTGACTGCCTGAAAAGGGGACATATTCGCTTATCTGTGGATGGGTACCCAAAACTCTAGGAACAGAGCGGATGGAGGAAAAGGTAGGAGGGGGGCTTTTCTACTATGTTTTTTGAGAATTAAAAAAAAAAAATTAAGCCTTTTGTTTTGGAATAATTTTAGATTACCCAGGTTGCAAAGAGAGTTCAGAGAGTTCCTGTATAACCCTCACCCAGTTCTCCCAACATTAGCATTTTACATAACAATAGCACATTTGTCAAAACTAAGAAATTAACATAGGTACATTACTAGTAATGAAATTCCAGGCTTTATCTGGAGTTCACTGTTTCCATTAATGTCCTTTGTCTGTTTCAGGATCCCATGCAGGATATCACATTGCATTTAGTCTTTAGAATTCCGATCCAGGTGTGTATATTATCTATCCCAGAACTGTATTAAAAATAATAAACTGCAGCTCCGAGGGGTGGTCTGAAGGCTTCTGAGCCGGCATGACCTGACCCAGGGGTAAGTGGACAGAGCCTCAGCACTGGGTGCCTGTGGGAAGGTGAGCCCGGGCTGTGCAAGTGGCACCCGAGAGCTGGGTTTCCTGGCACAGGCACTTTGCCGGTCCCTTTTCCCCAGAAGATAATAGAAGGATGAGATATGCCACAGACGCTGTCAGAGCCCTGCCCATATCCGCTGGGCACTCACCTCCACCTACCAAGGCTGCCTCCTGCAAAGACTGTGACTCTGTCTATAGGAGCAAGCTCAGCCCATGCACAAGGCAAGCAAGACATATCTGGGAGCAGATGCCCACAGAAGTAGCATCAACCCACGACGGATGGGGTGTGGGTGGAATAAACCCCCTGGACTCCTCAACCGTCCGGTGCTGGTAACTCTGAGATGTGTGTTCTACTCAGCCTCCCAGGGTCCCCCATCGTCCACAGCAGTACCTGCCTAGATAGCAGTCCTTTACTGACTGCCTTTTCTTCCATTCTTCACCCCAATCAGGCTTTCTTAGGAACACCCTGCAAAAGATCTCCCTACAATCTTTATCACTGGATCTCCAGAAAAACATCAACCAAGTTAAAAATCAAGGCCCATGGCCTTATTCATAGGCTGTCCGCACACCGATCCCTGTCTTCCACCCAGAAGGCACACACAAAAATCCCTTTGGGGTGCCCCCAACATGATACTTTCAGATGTCCCCAGCTCTGCACCTGCTGTTTCCTCTGCCTGGAGTGCCCCCCTCTCCCTATTGCCCAGGAAACTCCTGCTTATCTCAGTGGCCCAGCCCGAATACTGTCTCCTCTGGGAGTACTTCTCTGACCCTCAGGGGCACGTGGTCCTTTAGTCACCCCTCCAGCAAATCTGGATTCCTCTTTCCTATATCTTGTGAGCTCCTTGAGGGTAAAGCCACTCCTGACTGAGTCTGATCTACCTCCCAGAGCCTGGTATACATCAGGTGCACAATAAAAGCCTGGAAAATGAATGAATGGGGTTTCCTTGATGACTCAGATGGTAAAGAATCACCTGCAGTGCAGGAGTCCCGGGTTTGATCCCTGGGTTGGGAAGATCCCCTAGAGAAGGGCGTGGCAACCCACTCCAGTATTCTTGCCTGGGGAATCCCATGGACAGAGAAGCCTGGCAGGCTACAGTCCATGGGGTCGCAAAGAGTCGGACACGACTGAAGCAACTTAGCATGTGCTCACGCACTACTGACACCTGAAGACTTTCCACTGTCCCCCTCAACCGCCAACCCCCCTCTAGCAAGCTGGAGCACAGAGCCTGCATCTGGCCCTGGCTGAGCCCCTAACCCCTGATGTGAGCTCAGGCTGGCCCCCATTGGCTTCTGGACCTCCATTTCCCCATCTGCACAACATAGGGGCTGGCTGGAATAGGAAGACTGAGGTCTCTAAGACTCATATTCTGAGATTCCAGTGTCCTCCAGCTGACTGCCCTGGGTGAAGGGGATCTGGCCCTGTCCCCTCCTCCCTCAGGGATGGGATGGTATTCCAGGGTTAAGAACCATCTGTGAGCTACACTCCCCCCACAGGTGCTCCATCGTCCCTTCCAGCTCTGAGACCAAGACAAACAGGGTGTCTCTGCCCTCCAGTGCAGAGGCGACTCATCCATGACTTCGGCCATGAACCTTTCACTGCCACCCGATCCCTCGCCAAGATGAGGGGCTGAACAGGTAGGACAGGGGTTGAGTGCCTCACTGTGGATCCAGCTCCCAACAGTGACCTCCATGACCTTCACTGGGGGACCCAGCCTCCCTGTGGACACCAACAGTTTGCTTCAGCTGTTTTCCTCAAACCTTTAAGGAAGCCTCCTTGGGCCCCATGGGCTGTTCTTACCTTGGGCCCTTCTCTCAGGGACCAGCCTGGGATGTTTCCTGGTACCCTGTCCGTGGAGGCCCCTGGCCTGATGTCCATTTGGATCTAGATGTCCCAATATGGCTGTATCAACCCTGGGGTATGCTCACTCTACCCTCTCCCTGTCTTCCACATATAACAAGGTCATCAGGCCTTTCTAGGGTGGCGGCATCTAACACCCTGATCGAGCCCTTTCCCCGTTCCCCACATCCTCTGCATGACTGGACCCTCATCAGCTCTGGTCCAACCATTCCCCAGTCCCATCGGACCCTCCCTGTCCATCCGCCATCATTATGAAAATAGCACTTGCCCAGGATGTGTTAAAAAACAAACAAACAAACAAAAACCAGAAAGTTTCCCCCAACTTACACCCCCTCATGGAATTTCCCACGTGGTCTTTCAGAAATGGCCTCTGTCTCTCTCACATGTGTATGCAATGCTTACAATAACTAACACTTAAACAGCCTCACCAAGGGTTGGACTCTGTTTCAAGCACTTTTAGCACATATTCTAACTTGTTTTAACCTCCAACTGTCCCGTGTGGCACTTAACTATTATCAGCACCTCCATTTTACAGATGAGAAGCTGCCCAAGGTCCCAGAGCCAGCTGGTAGTAGGGCTGGGGCTTGAAGTAAGTCCAGGGTCCTTGCTCTTAGTGACTCTATGTGTCTTCCTGACTCCAATCACATCTCCCTTTACCAAAGACCCTTCCCTGGCTGCCCTGCTCCCCTGGCACTCAGGGCCCTTTGCAGTCCTGCCACTGCCCACCTCTGCAGCCATCTCTCCAGCCCACGCCACCTGCTCTTCCCAGGACACACTCCCTCCAGGCTGTCGTGTGTGCTGTTCCCTCTGCCTTGAATGCCCTCCTCCCCCAGATCTGGCTCATATGTTGGTCCTCCAGAGGTGCTCCCTGATCTGCTTGCCCACCACCCCTCTCACCTGCAGCCTGGTCAGCTGTCTCTCCCTCTAGGAGCTCTTACATGAGGCTACTGGAACATCTTGCATCTTCCAGAATGAGCTGTCAGGGTCCCTCTGGACCAGGGGCTCCCCACAAGCTGGGGTGGCAGTATACTCAGTCCTGTATCTCCTTCATTTATTCACTTAACAAACATTTGTAAACATCTCCTAGGGGCTAGGCCAGTTCTCACCAGCAGAGCTGTCTCACAGGGAGGCCAATATCTCACACACAGAGCATCATCTATGCACGCCCTCTGCATAGGGGAATGTCCCATCATCTCCTCTGCATCCTTCACTCCACTCCGCCCCTTCATATACTGTCTCTCTGGAGAAGCCTCCAGAAACAGAGCACTGGAAGAGGAGATGGAAGATATAGGAGCTGATCACTGCAGGATTTTTGGGGGAGTGGAGGAATGTGCCAGTTGCAGCCTGAAAGTGAAAGTGGCTCAGAAGGTGTCCGACTCTTTGCAACCTCATGGACTGTAGCCTGCCAGGCTCCTCTGTCCATGGGGTTTCTTAAGGTCAGAATACTGGGGTAGGTAGACTTTCCCTTCTCCAGGGGATCTTTCCAACACAGGAATTGAACCGGGGTCTTCTGCATTACAGGCAGATTCTTTAACAACTGAGCTACCAGGGAAGTACACCTACCCCTAAGCTGTAACCTGGTGTCTAAGGATGGTGCCCTCAGTGGAACATCTTACAATCCATCTTGGTACCCCTCATGGACTCCGGGGTAACCATGGCTCACTAGGAGGAGTAAATGAGTTAATGTAATGATGATGACAGCATAATAACACCCGCTCTTTCATTCATGGGGCACAGACATTAGCCCATTTAACAGTCCTGCAGGCAAGGTGAGATCATACCTCATTTTTCAGAGGAAAACTAAGCCCAGAGAAGTGAAGTAACTTGCCCAGCTGGTACGTGGTGGAGCTGACATGTGAACCCCATACAACTTCCCAGGTCGAGAGAGATCTTGGGTTAGGGGCAGTTCCTTTCTGCTAGCCTGTTCTCATCAGTACAGCCCCAACAGGGAACCTGGACCCAAAATGTACTGACTCAGTGCTCTTCCCACTGGGGTAAAGCGAGTCTTCCTGGCCCTGCTCAGTCACAACAGTGAACAGCCCCACAGTTCATCTGCTGAACAGATATGTAGCATGACTCTGACATCCTACTTGGCCCTGGCGCTGTGTCCAGCATCTTCTCACATCTCTCTCCCCACTGCTCACTTGGCTCCATCCACAGTGGTGTTCCTGATCCTCAGACGCATCAAGGGGTTCCCTACTTCAGGGCCTTTGCACTTGCTGAGCCCTCTGTTGGGAATCCTTTTCCCAATTCAGATCTTGGCCTCTGGGAGACCTGCCTTGACCTTTCAGTCTATAGTATGTGCTCCAACATAGCATACTGACTGTATTCTTGGCAAAACTTATCTCCTGCAAAAGTGGTGTTGGTTTCCATGATGATTTCTGCCTCTTCCTCCCTGATCACGAACTGTGCAAGGGTGAGGATCAGCCTGTCTTCTTCACAGCTATGTTTTCTACCACTAACCACGATGCTGGGCACAGGAGCTACTCACTGACTATTTGTCTGATAACAAACACAAACTTCCCATGTGCCCAGCACCTTGGTCAGCACTCCGTGGGGGAGGATACAAGCAGGAGAGGAGGTTTTGCAAGTCTGTTTTGCGAGTGAGGCCGTGCAGTTCCCCGAAGGAAAAGCGATGGGTCCGAGGTCACCGGAGGGCTAAGGCAGCCGCACATGGCACAGACTGAGGGCCCCATCTCTTCATTCAAACCACCTTCTTGGCCAGGACTATCTGGACCCACCAGGGAGATGGCTAGATGCTGCTTGATATTCTGCCTGGGACCACTTGGAACGAAATGAAATATTTATCTGTGGCTGGAGGTTTGCAGAGGACATTTGAGATGGATCGTGTTTTCATGTGCCTGTGAAATCTAATTGGATTCATTGTAGGATATTTGATTTCTCAGAACAGACGCATCATTTTCCCAGGGAACAGAAGCCTCTGCCACCCGGGATTGGGTGGGAGCTGGTTTGGCCTCAGGCTGCCTGATTGGCTGGGCCCGGTTTGGGTCTCTGGTTGCTCTGGGGGCGGCTGGCAGGAGGAGATCTGTCTTGCCTCTCTGTGGGGTGGCCTGATTTCCTCTGGCATTCCCAGAGACGGCCAGGTTTTCCAGCAAAGGGAGGAATTCCTCAAGAAAGAATTAAAAGCACATGCCCCCCACCACCCCCTTGCCCCACCCAGTCCCCTGTGACACACGCCTGCCTGGCCTCCAAGCCATCTCTCCACTCTGCATCTCATCTCCCTTGCTCCAGCCAGCCCTCTCTCACTCCCATTCTTCTGCCTCAGGCACTTCGTTGATCTCCTGCCTCCCTGTTCCCCCTACTCTAAAGGGAGATAAATCTTCCTAAAGCGTGAGCTTCAAGTTCTGCCTCCCACAGGCCATATAAACACAGGCAAGCCTCTTCTCTCCCTGGACCTCAGTTTCCCCATGAAAGGCTGCAGCTGGGCTCCAGCAGTAGTTCTCAGCATCATCCAAACCAATCAGACCCCAATTTCCATTTTTTCCCCCAATTTCCATTTTTATAGCAAATATTTGGTAATGTCCCCCTTTACCATCTCTGAAATGAAATTCATAGGTAACACTGCCCACCTACACACATAATTTAAACAAAATTCAGGGACTCCCCTGGTGGTCTAGCGGTTAGGTCTTTGTGCTTCCACTGCTGGGGGTGCGGATTTGATCTCTGGGTTGGGAAAATTCCCTGGAGTGAGAAATGGCAACTCACTCCAGTGTTCTGTCCTGGGAAATCCCAGGGACAGAGGAGCCTGGTGGGCTGCAATCCAGGGGCTCACAAAGAGTCAGACATGACTGATCAACATTACGCACACGCACTCGCAGGGAAATAAGAGAACTAAGATCCCACATGCCACATGGTGCGACCGGAAAAAAAAAAAAATACAAAGCCTTAACAGAAATATAATGGAGATGTGAAAGGCAAGTAATTTATAATAGAGTATATTATGAAGCATAAATGCTGGGCCACAACTCCACTAGAAGGCATAATGAAGGAATCGGATGCCGGCACCTACCCATACATAATCAGTGACAGCAATGAATGCAGACAGAGAGAAATGTGCTATTGAATCAGTTACTCAAATACTATATGTACCAAAAGCTAGAGACGGTGAAATTTTTCTCAAATGGCGACCAACTCTTGGCAAAGTTATGAACAAGCTGGCAAAGTATATCATTTCCTTTGTAGATGTAATAGTTACCTTCCTGGAAAATTCAGGGTATGTTAAAACTATGCAGAAAATACTTCATGCACGTATATGAAATATAGTGAGGGGACAGGCTCAGTGAATTAGAAACATTTTTTAGCCTGCTAGAATGACTACTGCACGCGTGCATGCTCAGTCGCTTCAGTCATGTCAACTCTTTGCAACCCTATGGACTGTAGTCTGCCAGGCTCCTCTGTCCATGGGATTCTCCAAGAACACTGGAGTGAGTTGCCATGCCCTTCTCCAGGAGATCCTCCCAACCCAGGGATCGAACCTGTGTCTCTCGGGTCTCCTGCATTGGTAGGTGGGTTCTTTACCACTAGTGGGTTCTTTACCTGGGAAGCCTGGAATGACCAGTAGGACATTTGACAGTCATGTGGGATGCAGGTGGGACAATTCTTCATTGTGAGGGGCTGACCAGAACCTTCCGTTTTCCGCCCTCTAAGTGCTAGCAGTGCGTGCACAGCCTGTGGTAACAACAAAGAAAGGTCCCTGGAGGACAGAGCCATTCCCTTGAGAGCCTCTGGACTAGAGCCTGAATGGCAGACATACAGCTTGCCGCCACTGCTGTTTCCTGCATCTGAGGCAGACATGGCTAATCAAAAGTTCACTTCCTTGCTGAATCCTCAAACTGGCACTCTATGTAACCCACTGGAATCTGCTCACGAGCTGAAACTTAGCTCAGTGTAGAAACTCATTCAACTCTTACGAATATTTACTGAATCAACAGACTGGACGGAGGATCTGAGTGGTCTTTTTCAGTTTCAGGCTCAGGATTTCCTGCCCTTCCCCCGCTCAAGCCCACCCAAGGCATTCCACCACTGACAGAAGGCAGCTCTGCTTCCTTGGCCTGACATCCTAAGCTCTCCCTGAATCAGTCCAATGACACACATGTGCAGAGCACTTTAAAGATTGCAAAGCACACAGGATCATATTTGATCCTTACATATCAGGCTCTTTGAGTAGAAGTGACTTGCCCAGAGTTACAGAGCTGGGAAGCAGTCAGCAATGGAATCCTGCTTAGTTTTGTTTTTAGTAATAACAAGACTTTAATTTTTAAATTTTTTAACATTTATTTTTATTATTACTTTTTTATTTTTGGCTGCACATGGAAATTCCCTGACCAGAGATCGAACTTGGGCCTCCTGCATTAGAAGCACAGAGTCTTAACCACTGGACCACCACAGATGCCCCAGAACCCTGTTTTTTTTGAGTGTAAAACCCTCATCTTGTCCAGCCTGTGCTTCTCAGCTCCACCCGATCTCAGGTAATCCAAGGCCCGCGACAGTGGGCCGCAGGTCATTCCCCTATGGCCGCATCATACCTGGGAAACAGCAGTGCAGTGGCTAAGATTGCATGGGAGCTACCGTCAGAGTGTACCTGGCTGACTTCAAGTCCTGGCTCCACCACTTGGAGCTGTGCGACCTGGGGCAAGTTACTTAACCTCTCTGGTCTCTGTTTTCTTATCTGTAAAATGGAGATGACAATGGTATCTATTTCACTGAACTGTTGAGAGGATTAAATGAGGGAATCTACATAGAACCCTTAGCATAGTGCTGAGCAAGTAGTGAGAGCTCAATAGATGTTAGCCGGAGTTAGTATTATTACTCTCAGAGTTCCTGCTACCTGACATTCCCTTCTACATGGCTACGTTAGTTGAAACTGGACTCATCCCACCATCTTAAGATCAATATGTCCTTCTATAAACATCACCCCCTGACCCTGCCACCTCAATCAGATTCATCTTATCTCTCCTGGATTCCTAGCAAGTTCTATCGGTGTTTCCTTTTTTTTTTCTGCAAGTTATTCCTGCCTCCTCTTCTTTGCCCATGCTGTTCCCTCTGGATGGAATGCTCTTCCTGTCTTGCCTACCAGGTTAACACATCTTTAAGTAGCATCGCGTCCAGGAGGCTTTCGCTGAGACACACAGGCTGTGTCAGGAGTCTCCTCTTGGTTCCCACAACCCTCAGTTCTCTGAAACACCAGAACTGCTGCTGAAGATGCAGAAAATTCTGACCCCAATAATTAGAAAATGTATATTCTTTTCAAACACACATGCAACATTTACAAAACTCAGCCATGTTTTAGGCCATAAAGCAAGTCTCCTTTCCCACCCCGCCCTTAGGCATATGGGATCTGAGTTTCCTGACCGGGGATCAAACTCATGCCCACTGCATTGGAAAAAGTCTTAACCACTGGACTGCCAGGGAAGTTCTGCAAGTCTTAACAAGTACCAAAGAAACAGTATCATACATACATTAAAAAGAAAAAAAAAAAAAACACCACAAAACAGTAACAAAAGATAACTTAAAATCACCTGCATGTTTGAAAATTTAAAAATACATACTTCAAATAATTCATGCATTGAGGAAGAAGCCAAAAGGGAAATGAGAAAGTATTCAGAATGGAGTGATAATGAAAATACAATATATCAAATTTGTGGGATGCAGCTAAGCAGTACCTAGTAAGACATGCACTGGCTTAAGCTCTTAACACTAGAAAAGGAAAAATAAGACTACAAAATAATATAAGCATCCAAGTCAAGAAGTGAGAAAAGAACATCAGAATAAACCCAAAGAAGGTGGAAGGGAGGGAGGGAGTGCCTGCTAGCTTCCACGTCTGTGTTCCTCGAATGCTGGGGGCATCGCTGGGTCTGGCACAGGCTGGCCCAGGGCTCAGTGCTGGAGGACTGTAGTCAGAGTCAGGGGAATGCGTGCTGTGGGGACAACAGTTTCAGTTTCTCATTATTCCACTTTCCGTGTCAGTGTTTTTCAAGCTGAAGTTCCTATCCCTCGTGGGGTCCTGGGGTGTGTGTGAATGAGTGTGTGTGTGTGTGTGCGCGCGCGCGTGTGCTGGAGGAGGATGTTAGAGCTGAGAGGCCCCTGGCCCCACACTTTCTGGTCATTTTCTTAAACACAAAAGAGGTCTCAAGTGGGCTGAGTGACCTCCCGAGATGCCAAGGGGCAGATGCTGACCCAAGGTCACCTGGCGATGAGGAGGTCAACATAAGACCAGAATTTGGGGCTCCTGTTTCCGGGGCCCACCTTTCTCCTTGACACAGAGCCACCACCTTCCTCCGTGGGCTGTAGTGCCTGCTGCCAGGATGCTGTATCAATGGGGCTCCCAAGACTGCTGCATTTACAGGTGGTGACCTTGGGGTTGGCAGGAAGCACTGGCTTGGAGCTGGCACTGTGCAGGCCTGGGCTCCAACTCCAACAGCCTGGCCAGCCTCAGGGACCCCTGGCAACTCGAGAAGCCTCACTGCCTCCTCTCGGAAGTGGGGATAAGAACATCTGTGCTTCCCTCCCTGGACTGACTGTGAGGTTCACAGGCAGTAAGGTGTGTGGAAATGCCCAGCACAGAGCTAACCAACACTCACTCGAGTGAAGAATGGCATCAGCTATGAGAGATACAGTCCCGATCACCAGGGGCCGGGCTCTAGCCTAAGGGCTGTAAGTTCACTCACTTGTCCCTTTAACTGATACTGGCTGTTGTTGATCAGTCACTCAGTCGTGTCTGACTCCTTGCGACCCCATGCACTGCAGAATGCCAGGCTTCCCTGTCCTTCACCACATCCCAGAGTTGGCTTAAACTCACAACCATCGGGAGAAGGCGATGGCACCCCACTCCAGTACTCTTGCCTGGAATATCCCATGGACGGAGGAGCCTGGTAGGCTGTAGTCCATGGGGTCGCTAAGAGTCAGACATGACTGAGTGACTTCACTTTCACTTTTATGCATTGGAGAAGGAAATGGCAACCCACTCCAGTGTTCTTGCCTAGAGAATCCCAGGGATGGGGGAGCCTGGTGGGCTGCCGTCTATGGGGTTGTACAGGGTCGGACATGACTGAAGCGACTTAGCAGCAGCAGCAGCAGAAGCATGTCCATTGAGTCAGGGATGCCATCCAACCATCTTGTCCTCTGTTGTCCCCTTCCCCTGCCTTCAATCTTTCCCAGCACGTGGATCTTCTCTAATAAGTTGGCTCATTAGATACTGACTGAGCACCTACTAAGCACCAGGCCATCGAGACTTTGGGGTTCAGCAGTACAGACCAAGTTCTTGTCCTCACAGACCTTATATCCTGGGGCGGGGGTCGGGGTATGGATGGGCAAATAGCAGAGAAATGTACATATTGTAACTCAGGTAACAATAGCTTCTTGGAACCTAATCAGAGATGGTAAAGAATGGGCATGACACGTGGTCAGGACAGGCTTTCTGGAAAAGCAGTGCTTGGGCAGCAGTGAGGGGAGAGCCTGTGGATACTTAGGGAAAGGATATTCTGGGCACAGGAATGGCAGGTGCCTAAGTGGGTGTGCAGCTGGCGCTGCGAGTGAGAGAGAGTGCAAGACAGTGAGTGTCAGAGTATGTGAGTGTGTGTTGGGTGAGCAGCTTACTGTGAGGGGTCAGAAGGGCAGGAGGGGCGATGCAGTGTGCAGAGGAGGACAGATCCTGAGGGTCCCGTGACTGGGTCCCTCGGGTGCGCCGACATCATTTTTTAGCCATTCACTGGGGTAGGGGAAGAGGGTCCAGCCCAGGCAGTCGCACACCAGCACCCACTCTCCATGTGGTTTCCAGGAGCGTGGTTGGTCCTGAATGAGAGGCGCGTCTGGGGAGGGGCCCTTGAACGCCGAGCGTTCAGAAGTGAGACCCCTGCGGATGTGGGAGGCGAGGTGGTTCGAATCTGGTCGTGGAGAAGCCAGGAGGGGAGCCAGCTAGGGCGGCAGAGGCAAGCCACTAGGGGCTGGGGTGGTGGGGGCGGCCTCTCCATGGAGACGGTGTTCGGAAGCCCCACTGGAATTACTCACGGAGGCCCGTGTGCACACGTGTGTGTGCACCTAGGGCCATGTGCACACACACGCACCTCAGAACCCACGCAATCCCAGCTCATCTAAGAAGCCACTTAATGATTGACGTCACACCCCAGAGGAGACGGGGGCCTGGTGTCTGTCTCAGGAGACAGGTGTCCAGTGGGACCAGCAGGGACAGGGCTCCTCTGTACCCTGGCAGCCTCGCTTCCCCACAGGGCTGGGGTGCTGGGCAGCCCCCCATCAGAGCTCTGGAGCTCTGTTCTGCATTAGGCCCCATGGGCACCAGGAGAAACCTGGTCCCTGCCCTTAGAGTCTCTCAGGGAGAGAGATCATAAACATAACTACAGAGATGGTTGAACACTGACCAGACCTGCAGAGAAGGAATGGGTGGATCACAGAGCGCATTTAAAAAGAGAGAAAGTGTAACAAAGCTTTCTGGAGAAAGTGAGGTTCAACCTGAGGTCTGAAGGATGAGTAGGAATTGACAGGATAAGGTGCATGTATGTATGTGTGTGTTTCAGGCAGAGGACAGTGTGTGCAAAGGTCCTGGGGTTAGAGAAAGAATCACAGGTTTAGGGAAACAGAGAGAAGACCAGTGTGGCATGGGAGACAGAGTTGTGTGCCACCAAAGTCATCCTTCCCTGTGTGTGTGCAGGGCCCAGAGCTGGCAGAGAGACAGGTCAGGGTTGGAATGCACCCATTCACGTGCAACTTTGAGCAGGTCACCTGCCCCTCTGAGTGTTGGTTCCTTGTCTGAACAATGGAGACTCCAACCATGCTGAAATTCAAGATGGCACGTTTAAAGTGCCCTGAAGGGTGCGGGCACGTGGTAGCTCTTGGCAAAATGAAGCCTATCTCCTGTTTACTTCTCTCTTCTGTGCTGGCTTCCCCCCTCACTTCGCTCCCCAGCTCCTTAAAGGGGCCAAAGTCTTGTCTGAGACTGGAGATGGGACCAGCTTAGCCCGGTCAATGCTCACAGCGGCCGGCCCACCCAGACTGCTCCCACTAGGCACGCCAAGCTGGGCTTTCTCCCCAAGGGCTCTCTGGGGTCTCCATCTCTGGAGACCTGGGGGCAGAAACAAGAATAGAAATCCAGACCAGCCCTGCTCCCCAGCTCAGCCAGAGGGCCTGGGCTTCCGGGTCACCAGGTCACCCCCTAAATGTACAGTCCTTCATAGCTCAGCAGCCCCCTTCTCTGGGGACAAGGATTACTGCCTCCATCTAACAGAGGAGGAAGTTCAGAGAAGGGAGACCTACCTAGGCCGGGGATCGGGGTGCTAAGTCGAGGTCTTCTCACTTCCAGGTCTCCTCAGGCTCTTGGCCAGGCCAGTGTTCCCCATTCAGACTTCTTCTCCCATCTCGCACCTGGTCCCCCTCAGAATTTTAATCAGGCATTCTGTCCTGATGACTCCCAGCTCCCAAGTTCCACCCCACCCTTGTCCCTGAGGGTTTTTGGGTTTTTTTTGGCCACTTCAAACTGTGCCCCCCATAGTCCTAACTCCTAGACCACCAGAGGAGTCCCTGCCCCTGAGTTCCGCCTCTTTCTGGGGAGGTCACAAAACTCCTTCCTGCCCGTCCTCACCCCACAGCCCTTCCCACCTGGTTCCCTCCACCAGGAGTGCTCTGCCCCAGATCCTCACGTGGCTCCTCCCTTCCTTCATTCAGGGCTCAGCCCAAATGCCACCTCCTTAGAGAGGCCTCCCCTGCCTCCCTCCCCCACTCCCATGTCACCCAGGTTTATTATCTTCAAGAGCACTTGTCCATTTATTTTGCTTACTGTCTGTTTCTTCCACTATAGAGAATCCCTGGAGAGCTAGCGCTGGGTCCTGTCCATTTCAATATCCTGAGTCTGATACGGTCCCTGATCACAGGAGGTGGAGTGGATGAACACATAAATGAATGAGTGAATGAATGACCAGTAGCCCTCAGGATGCATCACCTCCAGGCCGCCTGCCCTTACATGTCCACCCAGCATCTGAGACTCAACATGTGTGAACTGAATTCTAGATCTCCCATGGCAGACTTGTTCCTTCCACGTCCCCATCTCAGTGGCAGCCCCCAGCACCTGAGCTGGACACTGAGGCGCCCCTGCTCCCCTTCTCATGCTTCAAAAATCCCCTCTCCTGTAGCCAAATCTGGTGTGCCCTCTCTGAGCCAGCTCTCAAATCTACCTGTTTATTTCCATCACTGCTGTCTCAGCCCTGGACCTGGCTGCCATCACCTGTCAGAAAGGTCACAGCAGCCAGGCTCCTTCAAGTCATGCCCCCTGATCATGGCTCCTTACCCCTCACTGGCTTCATAGTGACCATAGGCTGAAGCCCAAACTCCATGGCCCAGTAACAAGGGTCCTCTGTGACATGACTCAGGCAGTTTCTCCAGCCTCAACTGCCACTGCACACCCAGGCTTCAGCCACCACGACAGCCCGTGGGTGTCATGCCTCCAGACCTCTATTCAGCAGTGCCTGCTGCCAGGAAAGACTTTCCCTTTGTCAGCCTGGCCCATCACATCCCAGTTTTGCCCCACCTTCTCAAGAGCTATTGTCCTGGCCAATTGTGGGCCGATTTTCCCTTCCCTTAGGCAGGTGTCTATTGCATCCTGGGCCAGGCTGCCCTCAGCCCGTACCCTCCAATCCAACCACTATCATTTTCCCAATGCACGTCAGCCCCTCAGAGTCTTGCATGCATCACTTCCTGTGACCTGCACAGCAGCCCACTTTACAGATGAGGACACAGGTTAAGTGACCTGCCAAGATCACATAGCAAGTAACACATGGAGCTGGGATTAGGATATGAGTTCATCTGACTCTAAAGGTGGATTATGAATTCCTCAACAGCTGGGTCATGTTAGGCTTTTTCCCATGGGGCTTTAGAGCCCAGTGCACAGGACTGGGTTCAACAATCACTGTTTCAAGCAGAAGAATCTGGGTAAGAGAGCAGAAGTTACAGGGAGAAAGATTTGGGCACAATCTAAGAAAAATCCCAACGGTGCAAGGAGCTGCCCGGGAGATGGCGAATCTGAATGCAAGCAGAGGCCAGAGGAAGGCTGGTGGAAATTTGAGGAGGGGCTTCTGCCCTGGGAAGAGGTATCCTGGAAGACCTCTGAGACCCCTGACTTACTGGTGAAGGTGGGGTTACTATGGGGGACCGGTCAGGGGCATGACCCCAGGCCACTGCCTCCTATCACCCAAGTCCTGAAGCCCACCACGGAAAGTCAGGAGCCTCTGTAACTCATCGGAAGGAGAGCCCTAAGCTGCCTCCTTCCTGGGATGATCTGTGTTTTAACTGAGCTTTCTAGACAACCCGAACGATTCACCTTCAGGCCCTGTGACAGGCTGTGGGAAGGGACAGTAGGGCCTGTCCACTTGCTCACATGGCACGGGTCATGGTGGGAACACGTCTAACACCAGGCAGATCGTCTCTGCCAGGCCTGCACCGAGCACTCTGCCCCTCACTGAACCCCACTCCCAGCCCACGGACTCGGGGGCCAATGTCCCATTTGCAAGACAAAGAGCCGGGCGCTGAGAGGGGTAGTGACTCACTGGCAGATGCACGGGGTCCCCAGGGGAGCTGCTGCCCCCTCCCTTGCCCCGCCCCTTCCGCTCCAGCAGGGCTGGCGGCTGCTGGGAACAGTGTCCTGAGCCTGGTCGGGCCTGAGAGAGGGGGCAGCTCTGAAAAGCGGGAGCTACGGCTTCAGCTGGACTGTGATGCAGGCCTCTGCGCTGCATGGTTTGAAGTTTAGGGGCTTGGGAGAGTGAATAGAGCGGCTCTGGCCTTGGTCCCTGGGGCTGGCTTGATCATGAAGGACACGGATTTTATAAATATCTCAGCCCTCACATGTATCACACGGCATGGGGAATTAGCTAGGAGGTGAATTAGGAGGAAGGGGAGGAAGGGCTTCAGCTGTGCTGGCAGCCCGTTTGGAGATGCAGAGTTCATGGTCAGAGCAGACGGGGCTGAACGGCCTGTCCATTACCCATGGATACCGGTGCCCAGGCCACTGAGGCCAAGGCCAGGGTATGGGGAGCAGGTCTTTGAGACAGAACCCTGGGGGCACAATCTGAATCAGGAACCACTGCCTTTATTGGGAGGGCGGGGGTGGGGGCGTGGAATCCTCAGCTGAGTTTCTGGCAGTGATGGGGGGCTGATCCCAGCTCTCCATGAGCTCAATCTGGAGAAGGGATCAGGGTTCAGTCTTCCCAGTGTGGGTCTAAGGTGAAGAGATCGACTGGGATCAAAATCGGGGCTCGGTGTGTATTCAGGACCCCCCAGTGGGTACTTCACTCTTTTTATTTGGCTGCACCATGCCTCAGGCAGGATCCTAGTTGTCCAACCAGGGATCAAACCTACACCCCCTTCACTGGAAGGGTACAGTCTTCACCACTGGACTGCCAGGGAAGTCCCCGTTTCTTTGGGGAGGTGGTACTTCACCTTTCATAGCTGAGTCTGACTGAGGGACAAGGCAGTTCTGCAGTGACACCAAGGCCCGGGATCCAGAACTCCACTCTGTCTTAGGGAAGGAGCTGCGACCATGCGAAATTCAGCTAGCCTAGAGGGGAGGGCCGTGGAGGCATGCCCCCCCTCCTTGGGGCTGCTATTCTGGGTCTCTGTAAGTCACAACGTGGGAGTTAAATATAAGGGGACGCCACGTGACAGGCAGTAGGTGGTTAATGACCCTGCAGAAGGCAATTCAGAACCCAGAGAAGGCGCCATGGGGGGTGGGGGTGTGAGGACAGGGAGAACTAGCCTTGGCCAAGGAGACAGGAGGCTTGGCTTTGAGGACTGCAATGTCCCTGCCTCTGTGTGTGACTTCAGGCTCATCCCTGCCTTCTCTGGGCCTCAGTTTTCCCTTCACGGGGCAGGCAGTTGAACTCAGGTCTCTACATCCTCTTTATCTGTGAGATGCCGTGAGCGGGCACTCCTTCCCTGGGCAGGACCGGGTGGGGATCTCACCTCTACCACCTTCATCCCCATGGGTTAAAGTCTGAGCTGGCCTCAGAGGCCCCAGGGCAAAGACCACTTCCTCTATGAAGACCTCCCCTACGGGCAGAGACAGTTAGGGAGTTTGGGCTGGACATGTACACACTGCTGTACTTAAAATGGACAACCAAGGGGGACCTGCTGTTTAGCTCATGGAGCTCTGCTTGGTGTTACGTGGCAGCCTGGATGGGAGGAGAGGCTGCGGGAGAATGGGTACATGATTTCGCTTGGCTGAGCCCCTTTGCTGTCCACCTGAAACTATCACAGCATTGTTAATTGGCTGTACCCAAATACAAAATGAAAAGTTTAAAAAAAAGACACTCTCCACTGAAATTCACTGCCCCTTGGTTCAGTTTGCATACTTTTGAACCCCCATTTCAGCCTGGAGCCCACTTTGCCATGCAGTAGGGTGGGTGTGGTCCTGGCCGTCTCCCCCACCAGACTGGGAGCCCAAGAGTTCAGAATCCATCCACCACCCACCCCTTGGTATCCTGGCCTTCAGGGTCCCACAGCCATGGTTCCCAGCCCCTCAGAACCTTCAGAGACTAGAACTGTAGCAGCCCCCATGGTTACTATACTTGTCGTATGGATGGCATTGCACACATGGTCATTCCCCACATACCTGAGCAATTAATTGCCTCCTCTTTCAAGGGTGCTATGTGAGTCATGCTATTCCTTGTATTTCTCTTTTTTCTTTGTCTATTAAGAAGGTCAGAGGCAAATGTACAGCCTCCCTTTAGCAAAGTATAACCTGGAATTATCTCATTTCTGTCTCTATTGATTCTTCTTCTGATCTCTTATTTCTTTTTCTTAATTCTATAAGGAAATTTTAAAAAAGATAAAGGAGAGAGGAAGAAAAGGAACACAAGGATGAATTGGGAAATAATACCTTAGACTCTTAGCTGTAAATGATAAATATTAGTTCAGAGTATAAGAGTGTTTTGCCCATGACAGGCCTTAGCAAAGCCTATGACTTGGCATTTATTATCTCCTCTAATCTCCACCATTCCCATAAGGGGCAGGTGGTATACGTGTTATCTCTCTGTTGCAAATGGACAAACAGAAGCATAAAGACAGGAAATAACCTGCCCCAGGACCCATGGTGAGAAAGAGCAAAAACGGCAACTTCAACTATCTGACTCCCAAACCAGTCTCCTTCACCACTGTGCTTCCTTATTTCCCAGCCACAGAACACTGGAACCTCTAGGTGGGAGGGGTCCTCAGGTGTCCCTGCAGCTTGAACTCAGGCCCTGCTCAACACCTGACTCAATAAATATTTGCTTTCAAACTTTTCAAAGAAACTTTAAACCCTCGGGTAGAGGCCAAATATTAAAAATGTGAGCCTGGAGTTGCCATTAGCTCCGAGGTGAGCCTGAGAAATTCCATCTCCTGCACAAGAAGAACTCTGTGAAATTGCTCATGATACAGTGAGTGAGAGAAGAAGGCAAGAAACACCCAGTCTCCAACAGTAGGAGACTGGGAATATAACTGCCGTCCAGCCACACTGTGGAATATTATGCAGCCATGAAAAAGCAAAAGGTTCATTTCTAAGTACTGACCTGAGAAGAAATCTCTAAACCATAGGATACATGAAAAAAGCTGGCTGCAGATAAATTAAAGTATGGTTCCATTTATGAGAAAGGAAGACAATAAAACACCTATGCAAATGCAGAGAAAAAGCTCTAGGAAGATCTTTTTACATCTCCACCTGGATCCCTCCCCTGAACTCTGGACTCATGTACCCAGTTGTCCACTCAGCATCTTGGACATCTAACTGGCATCTCTAACTCAACATGACCAAGGCTGCAACCCTGACCCTACAGATCTGCTCTTTCCAGTCTCCGCATCCCAGTTTCTGGTAGCTCCACCCTCCTAACTGATCAGACCCAAACCGTGGTTTCAGCCTTGACTCTGCTTTGTCATCCTCACAACCAGCCCAGCAGCAAATCCTGCCATCCCATTTTCCAGACAGGAGAGGCCATGGTGGTCTCAGCCCTGGCCAGAGCCCACCCAGGCGCTCCTTTCAGCGCTGGGTGCCTCTCCTGATGGATGGACATTGGACAGTGGCCATGATGAGAGTCACTGATGGAATAATCAGTGACTATTGATTAGGAATAATCACAGGAACAATGTTAACAGCTATCACTTTTTTGGCAATCCATTAGGCCCAGGACTTGTCCTGCTCCGAATCCTTTATATCTCTCTTGACCTTGTCCTTGCCTCAGAGGACCTTTTAATAAATGGGCACAGAGAGATTAACTGGCTTTCCCAGAGCCACACAGCTAACAGGTAAGAGAGCAGGAATTCTAACCCAACGTGTCCAACTGAAACTCCAGAGGTGCCTGACAAACTGTCATGTTATGGATTCCATTCCTGGCAGCAAAGCAGAGTGGAAAGAGATTATGAGAAAGAAGAATCGAGAAGGGGGCAGGGGCTTCTCCTATCAGATATCAAAGCACATTCGACAGTTATTTGTGGTGGTTCTTAACAGCAGGTGAAACTGTGCTCTTAGGGTGTATTTGGAAATGATTGGGGCATTTTCCATTGTAACAACGGCTGGGGACAAGGGAGCGGTTCTAGCGGCATTGAGCACCAAGGTCTGAATCTGGGGTCCTAAAGAACCTATAACTAGCTGGATAGTTAAGCCCCAAAAAGAACTGTTCTACTCCAAATGCCAAGTTCTACTCCAAGTCCCTGCTGAAAAAAGAATGAGACACAGTAATTAGTGTAGAATTAAAATAGACAAAGGGGAAGACAAGGAGATCAATGAGACGAAACAGAACTCCCAGAAACAGATCCATAAATACACAGGCACCTTAACAGAAAACAGATGATATTTCAAATTAGCAAGAAAAGGATGGAGTGTTTCTAAAGCTGCTGGGACAAACTATCCGGGTGCTAAGCTGCTTCAGTTTTGTCTGACTCTTCGCGACCCTAAGGACTGTAGCCCACCAGGCTCCTCTGTCCATGGGATTCTCCAGGCAAGAGTACTGGAGTGGGTTGCCATGCCCTCCTCCTGGGCATCTTCCCAACACAGGGATCAAACCCAAGTCTCTTTCATCTCCTCCACTGGCAAGCGGTTCTTTACCACTAGTGCCACCTGGGAAACTCCAAAGATATGCCGTATCTCCTTCTAATAATTTTAAAGGTTTGTTTTTCCTTTATGTTTCAAATTAAGCCTTTAATCCATCTGGAATTTTGTCTTTGCATGTGGCAGGAGGTAGGGAGCCTAATTTCATGTTTATATGGATAGTTTTGAGCTTCCCTGGCGGCTCAGATGGTAGTCTGCTTGCAATGCAGGAGACCTGGGTTTGATCCTAGGGTTGGGAAAATCCCCTGGAGAAGGGAATAGCAACCCACTCCAGTATTCCTGCCTGGGAAATCCCATGGACAGAAGAACATGGTGGGCTACAGTCCATGGAGTCATAAAGAGTTGGACACAACTGAGAGACTAATACACACACAGATAGTTTGGGGCTTCCCAGGTGGCGTAGTGGTAAAGAACCTGCCTGCCAATGCAGGAGATGAAAGACACGCAGCTTCAATCCTTGGGTCGGCATGGAAACCCACTCCAGTATTCTTGCCTGGAGAATCCCATGGACAGAGAAGCCTGGTGGGCTACAGTCCATAGAGTCACAAAGAGTCAGGTAAGACTGAAGCAACTTAGCATGCACACATGCATAGCATATCTTTATGACCTCAGGTTTGGGAAACTGTAAATAAAAGCAAATAAAGGGGAAAAAATGATGCTTCATTTCACCAAAAATCTAAACTTCTAAATGAAAGAGACACAAAGATAAAAGAAAAGCAAAACACTGGGAGAAAATATTTGCAACAAACATAAAAAGGACTAAGATCTACATACATAAATGTCTTTAACAAGTGACTAAGAAAAGATAAAAAGAAAAAACTGGGCAAAGTATATGAACAGGAAGCTCAGCCTCTCTGATAGTCGGGTGATGCTAATGAAGATAGCTGCTTTTTCTCAGCAGACTGGCAAAATTGAACAGTGATGAATCAACTGATGGGGAGGGAATGAGGAACTCAGATACCTCGCTAATAGGAGCACAAAGCATCATAACCACCTTGGAGGGCAATTGGCAGTGTTTGTTAAAACAGAAAACCCTGCTTCCAGGGAAACGTGAAAACATGTCTACAAGGAAGTTCATGGCAATACTGCTTAAGATGAAGAACTGGAGATGCTGAAATGTCCACCAGTGGGAGGATGGGCAAAATGTGGTATCAACATCTAATGGAATCCTGCTCAGCAGAAGAAATGAATGAACTTACAGACACACTTGTACTTGGGTAGATGTCAAAAACAGGGGAAGTGAAGAAAGCAAAATGCAAAGATAATTCACTTATTATGACATAATTTATATAAGAAAATCATTCAAATAACACCCGTGAGCTTGGGTTTGTGAAAGCTCCCTCTAACATCTGGAAAGACTTTCAGCATTTCCTCCCTCTCTTCCTCCCTTTCTCCCTCCTCCCCTCTCTTCCTTCTTTCCTTCCTTCCTCCCTTCCTTCAACCTTCTCTCTCTCCCTTCCTGTGACATGCTTGCTCTGTGCTGACAGGTGCTGGAGATGAGGCCAAGGCCCCAGGTTGTAATCCCTGCCATGCAAAGCATCCCACCATGACCCCCAAGCCTGCCCTAGACTAAGCGTTCACTGCAGACCTCATGTCACATATCTCTTGGGGTCTGTGACGTGGACATGATCCTATGTCCTGCTGGTTTCCCAGGCTGTTGAGAGCTCTCCAGGAGGGTGTGGATGAGCTGAATTTGTGTCTTCCAAAGTGCATCAGCTGACACCAGTGTCACCAAGGAGAGTGGCTGGTGCGTTAAGTTCCTTGCCTTCCTTTCCCACTGTCCTCTGTCACCACTCCCCATGTTTCCTTCTTCATTTGCTTTAGTGCCTGGAAGCCAGAGTAGAGTGTGGGGGGAGAGGGCAGCCAAGTCTTTGGGTCCAGGAGATAATCTCTCCTTGCCTGGGCTTGGGCATTAATACCCTAAGGTGGTAGGTGGTCATAAGAGCAGGTGGACACCTTGTCACAAAAGCCAAACAGGTGCCAAGGACAGCAGCCATGATCATGTCCAGAGCCTCAGACAACCACAACAGGGCCCTGGAGAGAGGGTGGTGGTGGACAGACTAATTGGGCGTGACAGCAATCCTGTGAGGCATATTAAGCATGGAGCTGTTAGGGTGGCTGGTGGAGGAACAGCCAGAGCTGGCCCAGCCACTGACCCCTACAGGGACACTTGGCTCTGAGGCCCAAGTCTGCCTGCCTGAAGGAAGGTCTATCAGCTGGGGCCGCCAGGTGCTGTCCCTGCCTGGCTGCCAGTCCTGCTGGGTAGTTCAGGGTGGCAGGGCTAGGCCCTTCTCTGTAAGTACATTCTAATACTTGCTGTGCTGCCTTAGGGGGCGTCTTTCCCTTCTCTGGGTCTTATTTCTACTAACTAAACTGTCAGCCCTTTCCACCCACTGTCTCTTCTGATTCTCAAAATACAAAAACAAAAACCCCACCCTGTAAGGCAGTGATTCCATGTGAACATACTAAGTTACTTCAGTTGTATCCAACTCTTTGTGACCCTATGGACTGTAGCCCACCAGGCTCCTCTGTCCATGGGATTCTCCAGGCAAGAATACTGGAGTGGGTTGCCATGCCCCCCTTTTCCATACAGTCCCTCTTTCAGATTTGGCTCATATATAACATATACCATTCAGGAAAACTCCACCAGATTCTAAGAGCTTATACTTAACAATCCTTTCACGCCTTCCTCTGTGTGTAAGACCAAGGTCACCCCTCCACATATCAGTTTACAAAGCCTGGCCCCACCCATTAGGCTGTGTAGTGCTACCAGCAACCTTCCTATTATGACTGAGGAAACAGAGGCTAGAGAGAGACAGAGTCCTCAGTCCACTTAAATTCTCTAGGCTTCAGTTAGCTCACATCTAGAATGGGGAGGGGATACATGTTAGTACCTCTCCTGTAGCTTGATGTTTGGAAATAAACAGCATAATACATTTCTTAGTTCTTCAAAAAGTGTAAACAATAACATGGACCCAAATCTCACCTCAGATACTGTTAGGGTTTTTTAATGCCAAGGCCAAAGACTCTGATCTCCCAACTGGGTTCCCAGTAAAGCAGTCCTGGAAATGATTCATGAGAGTCCCTGAAGATGGAACCACGGACAGCGTCCCTAGCTGCTGGGACGGAGCCAAACCCTCTCTTCAGTACCATGGACAGCACTCCACTATCCACCTCGAGGACAGGGCAACCACATCGTGCACACCCTATATACCCAGTACCAAGGTCAGTGGCAAAACCCCCTCTGCCCATGCTATGGTGGCATTGAAAGCCTCTTTTTTTTTTTTTTTTTCTCAGCTAGTTACCTCTTTCTCTATTTTTAAGGCCCAGAACAGGCTACTTTTTTTTCCCCTGTCCCTATATGTAGTTATTAATTGCCATTGGCCTGTTTCCCTGTTTTTCACCCAATGACTGAGGTACCTCAAGAAGGCTTTCTAGGGGTATTTGACTGGGAAAATCCATCTCCCTAGGCCAGGAGAGCCTCCCAAGCCTTCTCTTTTCTCACTCTTGGCCTCATTTCAGACACAAGTTAGTGATGGCCACTGGGCAGAGTGTCACAAGCCAAGAGTGGCAGCAAGGGCCAGGCCCATTGCCACCTCATCTCAAGGACTGGGCTCGCTGCCCTGTTCTCAAGATACTGAACAAAGAGGAAAAGCACTTCTGAGTGGAATAGATGCCTGTCCCCTCCCCCCTCCTCCCACATCACTCATCCCTGAGTCCATCTTTATTGGCTCCTTGCCCATTTGATGAGGGCTAGATTCCTGCCCTGCCCACCTCCATGTCTGACTTCATAGGCCACCTACATGGTCTCAGAGAAAGCATCATGAGCTGCCTCAGGCCCTTCTTCAAGGACCTGCAGGGCCTCTGTTAACCAGGGACTGCAGAAAAGCCAGCAATATCCTTCTAAGACAGCAGGAGGGGAGGATGAGGCCACAAAAGAATACCAGTGTCCTCCTCTGATAAACAGGAAGAAGTCTATCTCCTCAGAGCTGTGATAAAGTGAGGTGGTGTGTCCAACACTGAGCCTGGCTACAATAGGGGCTTAGTAAATTTCCATTCCTCTTCCCAAGAAGGAAAATACAGTGATGGTAATAGTGAAAAAGTTGGCTTAAAGCTCAACATTCAGAAAACTAAGATCATGGCATCCAGTCCCATCACTTCATGGCAAATATATGGGGAAACAGTGGAAACAGTGTCAGACTTTATTTTTCTGGGCTCCCAAATCACCGCAGATGGTGACTGCAGCCATGAAATTAAAAGACGCTTACTCCTTGGAAGGAAAGTTATGACCAACCTAGACAGCATATTGAAAAGCAGAGACATTACTTTGTCAACAAAGGTCCATCTAGTTTTTTTTCCAGTGGTCATGGTTTTTCCAGTGGTCATGTATGGATGTGAGAGTTGGACTATAAAGAAAGCTGAACGCTGAAGAATTGGTGCTTTTGAACTGTGGTGTTGGAGAAGACTCTTGAGAGTCCCTTGGACTGCAAGGAGATCCAACCAGTCCATCCTAAAGGAGATCAGTCCTGAATATTCACTGGAAGGACTGATGATGAAACTGAAACTCCAATACTTTGGTCATCTGATGAGAAGAGCTGACTCACTGGAAAAGACCCTGATGCTGGGAAAGATTGAGGGCAGGAGGAGAAGGGGACAACAGATGATGAGATGGTTGGATGGCATCACCGACTCAATGGACATGGGTTTGGGTGGGCTCCAGGAGTTGGTGATGGACAGGGAGGCCTGGCATACTGTGGTTCATGGGGTTGCAAAGAGTTGGACACGACTAAGCGACTGAACTGAACTGAACTGAATGAGGATCACTACTGATACTGAGTGCCTACTACATGCCAGGTGCTGGGTCAAGGTCTTCAGGGGCAGAGGAGGCAAGGATTATTAGACCAATTTTGTCAATAAGGAAATCAAGGCTCAAAGAGGTCAAGAAATAGGCCAAAGGTCATACAACCAACCAAATGACAGAATCAGATTTTCACCCTCAAATTCCAGGCTGCTTCCCTATCTCCAGGCGCTCTCTGATAACTACAATCATGCTTACTTCTCACCTGGGGGACCTAGCACAGCCTACTCGCTACTTGCTCATGTACAGTGCCGGCAGCTCCATGCCCAGCTACTTGGCAGTTATCAAGCTATTGGTCCCAGATAGTGGAGCAAGTGAGGATGGAGGCAGAGCCCATACCCCTTGCCCTCCCAGGAGAGTTCAGGGGTCTCAGATGCAGTCCCCTCCCATCTCTCTCCTACTGTGGCAAGCTGCCACTAGCCCACTTGCCTATGTAGTGCTTATCACCCAGCATTCCTGAGCTTCCACATGCAGCCTCTCACACCTGTCATACGGATGAGAACCCTGAGGCCCAGCAAGGGGCAGCACTTACTCCAGGACGCATGAACAGATGTGATCTCAGGACCCCAGGCTCCTCCAGACTTCTGCTCCTGCCCCAGACTGCAGGGTCAATGGGGCAAGCGTCCAGCGCGCTTGTTCACTCCTAGGTACCCAGCATCCACCCCAAGGCCTGGCCTGTAGCGATTTTATGTGGAAACGGGTGATGTGTCACCCATTTTCTCTATATGGCCCAAGGAGCCATGCACACAGTAGGCCCTTAACAAATACTTCTGAAATGCTTTCATTCAGAATGCTTTATTGAGTTCTTAATGTATGCCAAGCACTGCTGTTGGTGGTGGGACCACAGCAGTAAGAAAAAGTAGATAGGAGTTCCCTGGTGGTCCAGTGGTTAAGAATCTTCCTGCTAATGCAGGGGACACGAGTTCAATCCCTGGTCTTGGAAGTTGCCACAGGCCAAGGAGCAACCAAGCCCGTGCACCACAGCTACTGAATCTGTGCTCTAGAGCCTGGGAACTGCAACTTCTGAGCCTGCGTGCTGCAACTCCTGAAACCCTTGCTCCCTAGAACTTGTGTTCCGCAATAAGAGAAGCCACTGCAGCGAGAAGCCCGTGCACCGCAAGTAGAGACTAGCCCCGGCTTGCTGCAACTAGAGAAAGCCCGTGCGCAGCAGTGAAGACCCAGTGTAGCCAAAAATAATAAATGAGTAGTTTCTGAATGGGAAAAAAAGTCATAAGTAAATGGACATTCCAGTTCTTCTGTGACACGGATTGGAGTAAATCTGCCTGCTTCCTTGCTCATTTTCCCTATTCATTTTAGGTACTAAAAAGGGTAGGGACTGCCCCTATCACGTCTCCAAGACTGTATACGTGCCCAGAATACAATATACACTTGCTGAATCAATGAATTGAGTAGTGCAGTATAATAAAGACAGCCACCATATACTGACAGGGTTCTCTATTTGGTGCTAAATATTAAACTTATTTAAAAACTTTTTTGACGTGGACCACTTTGAAAGTCGCTGTTGAATTTGTTACAGTACTGCTTCTGTTTTACATTTTGGTGTTTTGGCTAAGAGGCATGTGGGATCTTACCTATACAACCAGGGATTGGACCTGCACCCCCTGCAATGGAAGGCAAGCTCCTAACCAATGGACTGCCAGGGAAGTCCCAGGTGCTAAATACTTTATACACACTAATATCTTCCCAACAACTCCTGTGAGGGGCCGCTTTGCAGTGGATGCTGCTAGCTATTTTGCTAGCCGTTTCTCCTCTTGCCTAATTGGCGGAAGTGCCCCGTCAGTGTTTATTCACTCCACCAGCTGCCCCTGAGGCAAGGATGGCCAGGTGACCACACTGATAAATGAGATGTAGGCAAAAGTCCACTGAGTAGGTCTTCTAGGAAACCTATTGTTTTCCTGATAAGAAGGGTAGACTCAGAAAGCATACAATCTTTATTTCCTTTGTTTTGCCTGGAATTCAGATACAACATCTGGAGGTGGAGCAGCCAGTTTGCAGCCATGAGAACAAAAGACACACGCCAAGGATGGCAGAGGCTTGGGCCCTCGATCGCTTGTTTGAAGTGCTATACTGGCCCTGGCCTGCTTCTAGGATCCTTGTTATATGAGAATAATCTCCTGGATGTTTGTATCACTGTTACTTTCTTTATTTCTTCTGTTAAACGCAGCCACATTCAATTCCAATTGATTCAGTATTATAACAAGTGAGGCCCAGAGAAGTCAAGAGATTTTCCCAAAGTCACATAGCAGGTAAACAGGTCTGGATTGGCCTCTAGGTCTAGTGTGAGTCAGTGCTTCAGCCTATGCCCACTCCCTCACCTGCGTGCTATCAGTTCCAGCCTGATACCCCACACCCAGCACCTGGCTCTCCTTTGACTGCTCTGGTGTCTGGCTTTAAGTTCCCTGATGTCTCCTCTCTTAACTGACTTCACCTGCCAGCTAAATATAGGTTTGGATTCTCCCTTCAAAACTTGACCCTTCTGACTGCCTCCAGCAGTGCACACAGCAGGCTGTCAATCAGTCTTTGCAGGCACATTTCCTGGTTCCCAGCTCTTCCCCACCAGAATCCTATGCCTAGCACCAGAATGACCATCCTCAAGAGCAGTTCTGACTGCACCCAGCATTCAAGGCCCCTAGGATCTGGCTCCTCCCCAACATTTGCTCTTACTGTTCCCTCTGCCCCTGCCCCCATACCCTGTATTTGCAGGTCAGCTCCAACTTCAGGTCACAGTGAGGCCCTCTCTGCCCACCTGCCTTGAGTAGGTACCCACCACCACCAGCCCGCGCACCCTCCTCTCTCAGCCACTTGGTCAGTTTCAGCACACACAATCTTGTTAATTTGCTGTCTGCCATCTATACCCTCCCCCCTGGCCCCACCAGAACTAGAGCTTCTTGAGGGCAGGAAGCAGGCCCATTTTTCCACCTGTCTCCTCATGCCTGGCACAAGCCCAGTACTAGAGCTCAATCGGGACCTGCTGAATGAAGCTCAGGCTAGCTTCCCACACCTTCCCGCCTCCCCCGTTCTACTCCAGCTGAGCAGCACTACTCAGGCTTCCTGAACCTTCCTACTGCTGCCGAGACCCAGAGCCTCCCCTCAACTCCGCCTCCAGCCAGGCCTTCCTCTTCCTCCGTCCATCAAAATCAAGCTGTTATGTGTCTCGTGCCCTCAGGATGTTGCTTATAACTCAGCCCCAACAACATTCAAACAGATGGGCATTCCAGACTCCAGGGTGTGAATGAAACTTTGGGACAGAGTGTGTGTGTGTGTGTGTGTGTGTGTGTGTGTGTGTGTGTCTGTGCATGCATGTGCACGTGCTGGAGTGTCTGGCCACCAACACTCTACCCTGGATGTGGCAGCTTCTCTATGTTCCTTTTCTTGCAAGTCTGTCTCTGGTCACCTCTGTCTGAGCTCATTTTGAGATGCTCCAATGTAGCTAGGTAGCTACAGCTGTAAGAAAGGAGAAGAGAAAAACACCAGTGTTTACTAAGCCCCTACTATGCGTCAGGCATTGTTCTAGATCAAATAATAATGATATGATGACGATGATGACAGCTGACAGTATTTGTAGAGCACTTTAGCATGAGCCTGACACCATCCTAAGGGCTTCTACTCAGATAGATGCTATTATTCCCATTTTACAGATGAATAAAAAGAGATTCAGAGAAGTGGAGCCACATCTGCCCAAGGTTACAGACACACAAGTAGTCTTGAGTTCAGGTCTCTCTAATCTGAAACCTGCTTCTCTGTGAGGTTAAGTTGGGCGACGCCCAGGGGTCTTGAAATACAGGGAGGAGGCTTCCTCTTGAAAACTCTCGCTGCCTCTGAGCACAAAGCTGGAAGCCACCCTTCCTGACCAGGGGCTCTCCTGGGGGCACGGCCCAGCTGGTAAGACTTACCCTAATCTGCAAGGCTGTAGCACGGGGCTCTGGCCCCCGAGGAGCAGGCCGGAGGAGTCGTGGGGTAGACGGAAGTCAGTGAGCCGGGGCTTTGCTTCCTCGGAAAGGCTAAAGATTTTCCCAACAGCCAGGGCCAAATTTATCTGCCAATCCCCCGAAGAGCTGATTCCAGCGTCTGTCTGGAAATGTCAGCCCGTGTGGTTGGAGGAACGCAAGCAGAGTTTTCCTCTAAATAGCAGGAAGCATATGGGAGGCGGATGGCGCCCGCCACCCCAAACTGCCAATTCTCACTCAAGCAGGAGCTAAAAGGGGCCCAACAAGGGTCTGGAATTCCTACCGACCCTGAGGGGATGAGGGGAGGGGAGGAGCTGGAGACACAGACAGTGGCAATGAGAAGGTCAGAAAGCGGATCCTGAAAGGTGGTTGGGCAGGACCACCTGACCCACACGCTGCAAGTGGAGGTCCTCGGATGGAAGTGACACACCCAGGAATTTAGCGTAACGTCAACGGGGAAAACCATTCACAGAGCACTTGCTCTACGCCAAATCTGGGTTAAACACTTTATTTGGATGATTTCACTTAAACTTTGCAATCAACTCTAAGACAGGGCTGCTATTTCCCTCCATATTACAGATCAGCAAACTGAGGCTCAGAGAAGAAAAAAACATGAACTCAAAGACTCTCTGAGCTAGAAAGGACCTTCCAGATTCTCAGCAGAATTACAAATACTCTACAGACTTCTTGGTCAAGTTGTGATGCAGCTGATGCTTGAATACTCCCATTGACAGAGAGCTCACTATCGTCTGAGTTAGCCCATCTACAGATAATTCTTTGTATCCAAAATATTTCCTAACCTTAGCTGAAATCTCCTTCCCTGGAGCTTTTTCCCTGGGTCTGAGTGCCAGACCCTGCCCCTGCCTTCCCTCACAAAGAGAAAAAGGCAGGGAGCAAGGCCCCCTCAGGGTCTCTGGATTCCCTTCTGCAGGTGACACACCCAAGTTCCCTTGGCCATCTCTGCACCCCTGACCATGATAACCAGAGCAGCCCCCAGTCACCAGCACTTAATGTGTGCCGGGTACTGTGCAAAGCCCACCCACTCCCAAATCCTCCTCTGACCCTCCCCCCAATTCCTGGGGAGGGACTACCATCAGCCCATTTTACAGAGAAGCAAAATGATGCTATGCTTCATGGGAGGAAGAAACTTGTCTCCGACATTCAGCGGGGACATGGGGACCCTGGAGGTCTCACCGGGTTGCTCCTCTAAGTCTCACAAAAGTGGAAGAGGTTCCTATTGGTCCCACCTGGGGACCATCTCACTGACACTGAGCCAGTCTTTGCCAGGATTCTCCTCCACACTGGTCCACAGTGCCCCCAAGACCCACAGCCCCCTCCTCCCAGGATTGAAATGAATCCCCCCTCCCATTCTGCAGCACCTGCTAAGTCCCCAAGTCCTGTTCAGTCTCCCTGCTAACCGCCCCTCTGAGCCATTGCCATGGTCCTGCCCTGCCTCACTGTCACCAGCTCAATGTGCAAGTTTTTCTAACATTCAAACTGCCCTGCCCTTGCCTCCCTTCTACTCCAAGGATCAAATGCAACCCCCCTGGCCCAACAGCTGAAGCCTTCCTTCCTGGGACAACATCTCCAACCCTCATGCCCAGTGGCCTAAGAGCTTAGCAGGAGCAGGTCTGCAAAGACCTCGCCTTTTCCTTTACTTGGTTCAACCTGCTGCTGAGTCACTTCAGTCGTGTCCGACTCTGTGCGACCCCATAGACAGCAGCCCACCAGGATGCCCCGTCCCTGGGATTCTCCAGGCAAGAACACTGGAGTGGGTTGCCATTTCCTTCTCCAATGCATGAAAGTGAAAAGTGAGAGTGAAGTTGCTCAGTCATGTCCGACTCTCAGTGACCCCATGGACTGCAGCCTTCCAGGCTCCTCCATCCATGGGATTTTCCAGGCAAGAGTACTGGAGTGGGGTGCCATTGGTTCAACCTGCTCAGTTGTTTCTCCTGAAGAACCCCTATGCATCCTTCAAGACTCTGCTCAGAGGGACAGAATCAGTGCTCTCGCCCCAGACACCCCTGAGTGATTGGCACCTCCCTCTGATCTGCCATGTGTTGCCTGCCATCTGTGAAGGAGGCATCGCTGTCCCCAGCTGAACTGTGAATTCCCCCTGGGCAGGGGCTGCCCTAACGTACTGGTGTAGCCTGGTGTCTAGTATAGCGCCTGGCACAAGGCAGGTGCTAGCAAATGTCTGAGTGTGAGAAGAAGTGATTAAATGGGGACCATGGGGCACAATGAAGTATTAGAGATGACCCATAAATATGGTTCATGCATGTCACAGCTCTGATGTATCAGAAACAATAAATGCTGCTGCCACAATAAACAGGCACACAAAAAAGTGTGATTAATGAAGACTTTGCTGGCTGCCTCTGAATTTAGAAGGGTATCGAGACGATCTGGCATGGTTGGAACTTCCAAAAAAAAGCTGTTCAAGTAGATGAAGTAACTGGGGCTCACTGAAGGATGGAAGGAAGGCCATGGAGGTGGCAGGGGTGAAAGAGACTGGGTCCACATCTCAGACTTGCCTCTAACTTGCTCTGTATTGTTGTATGGGTAGCTGGGCCTCTCTCAGCCTCGGTTTCTTGTACGTAAAATGCAAAGAGGGGTTTGGAGAACTGCTGAGGCAGATGTTTGTCCTAAACACTCCTCTGTGACCGGACTGATGTGACACTGTTTGCCTGCCCCCTCCATTCAAGCTGCCAGCAGAGTGTGCAGACGCTCAGGGCTCCTTGGCTTTAGAACCCTCTGGCCTGAAAATGCTATGGTTTTTCCAATAGTCATGTATGGATGTGAGAGGTGGACCATAAAGAAAGCTGAGTACTGAAGAATTAAACTGTGATGTTGAAGAAGGCTCTTGAGAGTCCCTTGGACTGCAAGGAGATCAAACCAGTCAATCCTAAAGGAAATCAGTCCTGAATATTCACTGGAAGGAATATTCCAGTGATGCTGAAGATGAAGCTCCAATACTTTGGTCACCTGATGTGAAGGACTGACTCCTTGGAAAAGACCGTGATGCTGGAAAAGATTGAAGGCAGGAGGAGAAGGGGATGACAGAGGATTAGATGTTGGATGACAACACCAACTCGATGAACATGAGTTTGAGCAAGCTCCGGGAGTTGGTGATGGACAGGGAAGCCTGGCATGCTGTAGTCCATGGGGTCGCAAAGAGTCAGATATGACTGAGTGACTGAACTAACTAGAGTCTGAAAATATAGGTCCCTGGCAGCCCTCCCAGCAGGTCATTCAGGAGACAGACCTCCGCACAGGTGGATGAGCAGTGTTCTGGGTATGCCTCAGGCAATGGCAGAACTGTGGACTTGATCCAGTGTGGGAGATGTTTAACTGGAGGTAGAGGGAACAGGGGCTTCCCTGGTGGCTCAGATGGTAAAGAATCCTCCTGCTAATGCAGGAGACCCGGATACGATCCCTGGGTCGAGAAGACCCCCTGGAGAAGGGCATGACTACCCCTCCAGTATTCTTGTTTGGAGAATTCCATGGACCGGGGACCCTGGTGGGCTACAGTCGATAGGGTTGCAAAGAGTCAGACATGACTGAGTGACTAACATTTTCACACTTCAGAGGAAACAGAATGAGCTCCCCATCTCTGGGGGCATGCAAGCAGTGACTGGATACATTGGGACAGGAATAGAGGGTGACCCAGGGTGGGGAGGAATTCAGACCAATAGATATCTAAGCCCCCCTTAAGGGGCCACTGGGTCTCTTCTCTCCTTCCCCACATGGAGCCTCGACCTGACCCCTTCAAGGCTGTGCTCTCAGCAACAGCCAGACTGAACTTGCTCACATTTCCCTCTTCCCATGACATCCCTCCAAGGCTCCCCATCACCTTCAGGATCAAGTTCAAGCTCTTATCCTGGCATTCAAGGCCCGTGTGATCCAGGCCTGCTGCTGTTCATTCAGTTGTTGTTCTCCTACAACACAGGCCTCCAGGGGCCTCATGCCTTGTAACTCATGGCCTTGGACACATTGTTTTGTCTACCTACAATGTTCTTCCTGTACTCCTGGCTATTTAGCTTAGGTGTCACCTCCTCCAGGAAGTCTTCCTTGCTCCCATGCTAGGCATCATGTTCTCTCAGCCCCAGTTCACACACCCACATTACAGGCGAATCATCTGTGGGCTCCTCTCACTCCTCAGGACAGCTCTCCTCCTGGCCCAGAGTGACTCTGACACAAAGCCAGTCGAGGTCTCCTGAACCGAACTGCTGCTTTACAGATTCTGATGTTCTGATTCCAAAAGCGTCCCCTCAGAGAGATTAGGACTCCTTTTAATAGCTACACTTTTTTTTTTTTCCCCTGATTATGAAAGTCACACATCTTGGGAATTTAGGTAAGTACAGGAGGGGGAATTTGCTGTGTTTAGTTATTGCTGGGTCTACTTCCCAGATGGCGCTAGTGGTAAAGAACCTGCCTGATAATGCAAGAGAGGCAGGAGATGTGGGTTCGATCCCTGGGTAGGGATGGTCCCGGGAGGAGGGCATATCAATTCACTCCAGTATTCTTGCCTAGAGAATCCCATGGACAGAGGAGCCTGGTGGGCTACAGTCCATAGGGTCGCAAAGAGTCAGATATGACTGAAGCAACTTAGCATACATGCATGGGTCTACTTCAGGATCAGACTTTGGGGAAGCTATGCTTCCCCATTCTCCACTGATAAAGTTCTAGTATCAATTCCCTCTCCAGCTGAGGGGTGGTGGTGCATAGGCCCAGGATGCCAGTCAGAGGACTTGACTGAGGAATGGGAACACCCACAAATGAGACTGATCATCACTAAGACTCTGTTCTGGGACTTGTGTCTGAGCTATCTCGGAAGAAGTCTTGCATGCTCCTCTGGACAGGCATCTTATTATCTGTACAAGAAAGACCTATAAGAACATAGGAACAACTCAGAGGGAGCAGACTTGAGACACGGTGACTAAAAATCAGGTCCAGTGGTTAAGTCTCTGTGCTTCCACTGCAAGGGGCACAGGTTCGCTTTCTGGTCAGGGAACTAAGATCCCTCAAGTCGCATGGCATGGCCAAAAAAATAAAAAAGTTTAAAATAAATAAATAAACCAGCAGTAAAAAAAAAAAAAATTGGGTCCTAGTGACAAGGTTTGAACCCCTGAGACCAGCCGAGCCTGAAGTTGGATTTGCCTCTAGACTTCACATTCACAAATCAATAAATTCCATTTTTGTTTAAACCCAGTTTGGGTTGGGTTTCTGAGTGATACAAGCAAAAATAAAAATAGAATTTGCCTCTATTTCACCATTTAGAGGAAACCACTATCAACAGTGAAATGGTTGTCCTTCTGGGCAGGAGCATGCATATATTGATATTTCTTAACAAAAATGAGATCATACAATATACACCATTTTATAATCTCCTATTTTTCCTTCAACAATGCACTGTGGACATGTTTCCATGTCAACAAGTATAGATCTATGGCATTGTCTTCACTGCCACTGAGAACACTATTGTCTGGCTGGACCGTAATTTATTTAACTATCTCTTGCTGATAGATGATTGGGTGGTTTCTAATTTATCACTGTCTTCAGGAAAGGTGCAGTGAGCTTACTTGCAAAACGCATATGCTTGCTCTTGCTGGATTATTTATGACTAAGATTCCGTGATTTCGAGAGTTTGACTTCACCAGTGTAAGTTTCTCTGCTTGAGATTTCAGATTCCCTGAGTGTCTGGAAGGTAGCATCTGTCTTCCCAGGCAGGATAAATGGTTATCAAAAAAGCAAATCCAGGGCATCTCCATTAAGAGTGTCTCTGGCGAGAGACTTCCCTGCTGGCACAGTGGATAAGAATCCATTAGCCAAATGCAGGGGACTTGGGTTTGATCCCTGGTCCGGGAAGATTCCACATGCCTTGGAGCAACTAAGCCCGTGCGCCACAAGTACCGAAGCCCTCCGCAGAGCCGGTGCTCCGCAACAAAAGAAGCCTGTGCACCGCAGCTAGAGAGTAGCCTCCACTCACCGCAACTAGACAGCCCGCACAGCAATGAAGACCCAGAGCAGCCAAAACTAAATAAGTAAATAAAATTACATTAAAAAGAGATGTAAATGTGAAAAACAAACTTTAAAAAAAAGTGTCTCCAGCGAGAGTGCTTATTGGCAGACCCGAGTGAGTCGGTGACGATGTAGTTGGGGAGCGGGGGTCCAGGGTGCTGCTGGCTTGCAGTCCAGCCAGCCATGCGCACCCTGTTGAGCTGCGTGCCTCCCTGCGCCTCATCCCCTACCTGGGTCTGTCTCTCAGTAACTGAGGGGAATGGCGAATGCGGGGACCAGCCAGCACCGAGGGTCCCAGTAGGATGTGATGAGCAGATGAGCACACAGGAGGTAGCTATCACCTCTGGAGGTCACAGTGGGAAAAGCAGCGGCCACCAGGGATCCAACAGTGGGACTGTTCCAGACTTCTAGTTCTCCATAGTTCACTGAGGCCCCACAACCCCCGTCTGGTGCCATTATGCAGGCATCCTACCCCATTCATCTTTATAATGTCACCATTCATTTCCTTCAGCGCAATGATGGAGTCTCTGCTTATTCAGTTAATTTGTTTGGGTGTCTGTATAATATCTGTCCCTCCCCAAGGCTGAGCGCTCTGCGCGGGGCACAGACTAGCAGGGACTAGTCCTCAATAAGGGCTTCCCAGGTGGAGCTAGTGGTAAAGAACCCGCCTGCCAAGTCAGAAGACATAAGAGATTCGGGATCGATCCCTGGGTCAGGAAGATCGCTTGGAAGAGAGCACGGCAGTTCACTCCAGTATTCTTGCCTGGAGAATCCCACGGACAGAGGATCCTGGTGGGCTAAGGTCCATAGGGTGGTGAAGAGTTGGACGCGACTGAAACAACTTAGCACAACACAGCACAGCACTCCATAAATGTCCCGGGAATAAAGAAATCTCTAACTAATACAATTATGTAAAGTTTAAAAATAAAATAAAATTAAAAAAAAAAAAAAGAAAAGAAATCTCGCTGGGGCTGGTGCCCTGTCTGTAGAGCAGGCGTCTCTGCTTCTGGGCTTGGAGACACCTTCTGCCATGCCACCCTCTGGACCACATCCCCAGCGCCTGTTTGGGGACCCACAGATCTGCCTTAGAACTTGACTCTGTCCATGGGTTGCTTGGAGCTTCTGTGTCAGGTGCCTGCCCTGCTGGGACCCCCTGTCCCGAGTGGCGCTTACTGTACCCACAGGACACTGGGCCCTGGAGATGGCCAAGCTGATGGAGCAGCTCCACCCCTCACTGGCAGTGTGGACTTGGGCCAGTCATCGCCTCTCTGGAAGCCTCAGTCCCCTCACCTGTAAAATGGGGTGAATTCCACTAATCTCTCGGGGTTGTTCCAAAGATGAAAGGAGACAACGGATGTGCCTAGCGCACAGTGGGTCCTCAGGAAATGTCGCTTCTGCACTACGTGCAGTTAGCTCAGAGGTGGAATCTGATCCTGTCTCACCTGGATGACCTGCTTTTACCTTCAATGATTCCCAGGTGAGCCCTAACCTCCTCCCTCAGTCTGTTCCTAGGGAGACCCACTCTTACCTGTCAATGCTAATCATTTTTTTAAATTTGTTTTGTTTTGGGCTGCCCTGGGTCTTAGTTGTGGCACGTGGGATCTTTTGTCACAGTGCGCAGGCTCCACAGCTCCTGGGCTCAGCGATTGAGGCGTGGGGCTTAGTCACCCTGTGGGCATGTAGGACCTTAGTTCTCTGGCCAGGGATCGAACTGCGTCCCCTCCATTGCCAGGTGGATTCTTAACCACTGGACCACCAGGGAAATCTCTGTCAACACTTATTCACTGGTTAAGTGCTCTGCTTTGACCCCTTGTCAGACTCAGATACCTCCCGTGTTGCCTACAACACAGACACCCATCTGGTGTCCTAAGGCTTAAGAACATAATGGTGTCGATGCATGTCTGAGGGACAAATGTAGGAAGCCCTGCCCTTTAGGGGCAACTTCCTAGCCCTCGATTTCAAACACGGGACAGTGATACGGGGCTGAGTCCGTCTGTCCTGTGTCTCATCCCATTTCTCCCAACTGAGTGCCCTTTGATTATATAATAAATAACACTATACTTCTCAAAGCCTCACTTCTCTCCTCTGCAAAATGGGTAGAATTATAGAATCTGTGAGAATTTCATGAAATAAGGTAAATGCTTTGCAAAGAGCCAGGCTTTAGTAAGTGCTCAGGAAGTATTAACCATTATGGTTGTAATTGCTTTTTACCCGTTATATTGTGAAATCTAATTCACAGAGAAAAGCACACAAAACAGAAATGTTTACTGTAATAAATGATCACAAAATCACCTGGGTCAGTGACTAGAACACTGCTTGCCCCTAAGAAACCCCTCCTGCCCCACTCTTAATTCTTATATCCTCTTTTCTTCATAAATTTAATCCCTTTCTAGATTTTTATGATCCTGTTACCATTATTAATAATAATAGGCAAATGAAAAAAGAATGCATGGCTGCCCCATCCGCACCCAGCCAGGCTCCTGGACCCCTGGCTGCCTCCGCCCTGGGCACGGAGACTCCCCATCCATTTCCCAACTCTAGCTTTGGCTGTTCTTTAAATAACCAGCTTGTTAGCAAAATAGCAGCAGTAACACCTCCCTCGCTGCCACCCAGGCCTCCATCTTTCAGCGCAGTGCTGACGGCTGTACTCCCAGCTCGTGCCAAGGAATCCCGTTCTCCGTCACTGGGCCACACATGCCATGGGCTGCCAGCTACGCTGTGTTCTTGGCGGCCAAGATCCTGCCCCCCTGGCTGAGCCCGGCCGGTGGGGGAGGGGGCAAGTCAGCACAGAGCGGCAGTAATTTGAGGGAAGGACTAGAAGGTTGCCAGATGAGTCCTCTCCCCCAGGTCCATGGCTCAGTCTCCCCATCAAACTCCCACAGGGTCACCAGGAGCTTAACTGAGATGATGAAGACAATGAAGCATTAGCACAACACCACCATGTCCATGCTCAGTCACTCAGTCATGTTTGACTCTTTGTGATCCCCATGGACTGTAGCTCACCAGGCTCCTCCATCCATGGAATTCTCCAGGCAGTACTGGAGTGGGCTGCCATCTCCTCCTCCAGGGGTCTTCCGGATCCAGGGATCAAACCTGCATCTCCTGTGTCTCCTTGCACTGGCAGGCAGATTCTTTACCACTGAGCCACCCGGGAAGCCCAGCACAATGCCCGGCACATAATAACTGCTCATGAAATGCCCTGCTGTCACTCAGGCTGCACCTGTCACATACTTAGTCCCTGGGGAGGGCATGCAGGACCCTGGGGACCACCAGGAGTATCTGCCAAAGATTAAATCCCACAGACACAGCTCTCAGACCAGGTGGCCTTAGGACATTTTTTTCCTGCGACAGCTTCTCAAACAAATGCAAAAGCTGTCTATGGTCACTACAACAGCCTGGCCAGGTTGGCGGAGCTGGGTTGGGGGTTAGCAAATTAATAGGGTCCTTTACATGGTCATTAGTACTAAGTGGGCATCACACAAGTGTGTGGCTCTTGTTCCTGAAGAAGCACTTCTATAAACGTTATCCACAGCAAACTTCCCAGCTTTTTATTAGCCTATGATATTTGCCTATTATCCATATTTATGAGTCTTTTCCCTTCTCATAACCATTCCATTAAGGAGGTTGATCAATTGTTGGCAGATGAGAGAATGGGGACCAGAGGGGCTGGCTGCCCTGCTGAAGGTCTGAGCGGACCGCCAGCTCTCTGGGGTCAGCAGGGACCAGTGGCTGCCCAAACGCCAGTGGGCTCTTGGGTCCCACTGGGGTCTGGGTGGAGGGAGGTAAGAGGATCTTCCCTCCTCTCTATCTTTCCTTCCTCCCATGAAGACATGAAGATTTACTGTCTACCCACTCTGTGCCAGGCCCAGCTGCTGACTGTCCGGTGGGGAAGGAAGCAATTGTTTCCAACCCTTGAGTTGCTGAGACCAGACAAGGAAATCGATCGTGGACCAACGACCCCATGTCATGGTGAGTGATAGCAGATGACCCTGGGCAAGCCCCTTGAGCACCTTTGAGCCTCGGTTTCCTCATCTGTGAATTCGTCACACCTACACAGCCTGGGGACACGGCAGGAGAGTGAGATGCAGGAGAGGGGTGCCTGGAGCTGTGGCTGGTGACCAGTGGGGTGACCCTGTCAGGGTCCTTGTTGCAGGAAGGGTGATGGGACCAGGTGTGGGTGCACAGAGGCATCCTCAGATGGATGTCAGAGATGCTGCAGGGCTGGGCACCTCGTCCATGTTGGGGTCAGGCACCATGGGCACTGCAAGGGTGCCAGCAGAACGGGCTGGAGAGGCAGGAATGATGTGGCTCCCCAAGATTCAGGAACTCTGAGGACCTCATCTCAGCCCCCCATCCCGCCAGGGGCCCCAGAGGTTCCATGGTTTCCAGCCCAGCTGGCTATTCCCCTTCCCTTCTTGAGCCTGTGTCACCAACCCCCAGCCCCTTGGGTTTGGAAAGAGCTGGCTTTGGAGATGGATAGCACTGGGCTTTCTCTGCCTCCTTGGGCAAGTGGTTTCTCCACTCTAAGGCCGTTTCCTTTGTAAAAAATGGGCACAATCACTGCATCCAACTTGTGGGTTGCTGGGAGGACTGGATGAGGCAGGGGGTCACACTATAAATTGAGCACAGACACACAGAAGCTCTCACTGAGGTCCCTTCACCAGCACGTGGGCGCTGCTGGGTGGGAAGACTGGGCATTTCCCAACCCATGCCAAGTGCAGGTCGGTGGGTGAGCAGCCCTGACTCCGAGTGCCCAGGCTGCAGCCGTGGTTACTTACCCACCCGGGAGCTACGTGCAGAGGGAAATTGGGAACCAGTTGGAAAGCAGCAGGTGGCGTCACCTCAGGAGCAGGCGCTGGACCGAGGGCTAGCACACACATCCTCTGGGCACTCGATCAGAGGCGCTGGCGGAAAGCAGCATGGGACAGGGCCCTCCAGCACCTGGAGTGACCAGGTTCTGGCCACCGGGCACCTGGCAGAGGGGGAGGCAAGGGAGCCTGCAGGAATGAAAGGGAAAGTGTTAGTCACTCAGTCGTGTCCAACTCTTTGCGACCCCATGGACTGTAACCCACCAGGCTCTTCTGTCCATAGGATTTCCCAGGCAAGAATACTGGAGTGTGTAACCATCCCTTCTCCAGGGGATCTTCCCGACCCAGGGATCGAACCCTGGTCTCCTGCATTACAGGAGGATTCTTTACCATCTGAGTCCCCAGGGAAGCCTCCCCGCAGGAATGAAGGGGGATGTCAATGAGGAGGTGGCTAGGGGTAATCCCGGGACCCTGAGACCCCTGGGTGGACCCCGGGGATGCTGGGGAAGGGGACACCATGGAGCCATCAGGATAGAAATGCAAGTGTCTGTACAACACCATCCCAGCTACATGGGCCCCCACATTGTTTATCAGAGGCAGATTTGCATGTCATGCATATTTATGATGCTTTCCCCACCACCCACAGAAATCCCACAGCAGCTGGGAAGTTGGGGTTCCAAAGGCTCCGATCCTCCCCCTCTTGCTTGTCCCTCTTTTTCCCTGGATGGGGGCGGTCAGGAAAGGGGCCAGAGTCACAACAGTCCTGAGTTCAAATCCCAGATGAGCCCTCGCTCGCTGGGTGACAGTGGGCAGGCAGCTACCCCTTTCCGAGCCTCAGTGTCCCTGCCTGCCCAAGGGAAATTAAAGTGCTTCCTCTGAGGGTTTCAGTGAGGACTAGGACGATAACGCAGGTAGAATACCTGGCATCGAGTCTGTGCCTGATAAAGGCTTGCAAGCTGGCTCGGTCCCTGACCCTGCACTTGGAGCAGGAGGTGTTGCCTCACCATCCCAGCACCTCCCACATCACACGTCTCATCTCGTCTCACAAGAGAGGCCCAGGGAAGCCAGGTGTCCCTTTCCACCCGCCTCTGCTGAACAGGTGCCGTGGTCCCGCTTGGATCTTTAAGTCAGCAGGAACCAGGCTCTCCTGGAGGAGAAAAAGGCTCCCCCACCCCCACCATTCCACACCCATGCTCCCAGGAGCCTCTGGGTCGCTCTGGAGGTTTCAGGGAAAGCCCCCGCCCTAGTCCTCTCAGCCTCAGGTGGAGCCATGGAGACACCGAGCTGACATGGAAACATAGAATCCAAGGGGTGGGGCTGGGATCCTAACTCAGACCTCCCCCTCAGACCCAGGAGAAGGGGTCCAGGGGTCAGTTCACAGCAAGAATATGGAGAAAGGGGCAGTGGTCGGTGGAGGAGGCTTGTCTTTTTCTCCTGGTGTAACCAGGACCCTGGAAAGCCCTCACGCTCTCTAACCTCCCTATGTCTGCACCTCTTTTGACCTCATTTCCCCCTCACAACCCTACAGTGTAATCTGCATTTTTCAAAGGAAGGGACTGGGGCTCAGAGAGCTTCAGGAATTACCCCCACTGAGGACGAGTCGGGGTATCTGATTTCAAGACCTGGCGCTTAACCCTACCCAACGTGGCTCTGCCTCCCCAAATGGGGAAATCACCACCCCAGAAAAACAGGCGTAACCATCTGGATGAGAAGTGTTTAAATAGCAGAAAAGGAAAATACTGAACTCCAAAACATTCTGAATTAGCAGACACAAATTCTTAAAAGATTTCAAGATGAACCATGAGGTGTGAAAATTGCCAGTACATGAAAATCCAGGGCTGGGGAGGATGTGTGCCCGACCACGCTGTCACTCTGAGCCAAAGTCAGCTAGAACCCAGAGTGGAAGGAAAAGAGGAGAAGGCCGAGGGAGGGGCAGGGAGTCCCAGGGCTGGCCTTGGAGTCGCCCCTCAGCTTCCTTACTGAGGGGCGGGGGCAAGGCTCTTCCAGACTCCCCACTTTACAACAGGTGGGAGAAGCACGCGCGAGACAGCCTCTGAGGTTCTCGCCGGTTCTGATGATGATTAAGATTCCGGTTCTTCCAACAGGGATGAACCCCCAGAACATTATGTTAAGTGAAGAAGCCAGTCACAAAGGACCACATGGTACATGATTTCACTTATATAAAATGTCCAGAACAGGCAACTCTGTGTGGACAGGAAGTAGATGAGTGGTTGCCAGTCGGGGGCGGGGGGGATTGGGAGAGGGTAACAGTTAAGGGGTTCATGGTTTCTTTCCAGGATAATGAAAAGACTCCAAAGTGGAATGTGGTGATGGATGCGCAGCTCTGTGAATATGCTAAAAGCCATTGAACTGGACACTTTACATGAGTGAATTGTATAGTATTCTATAGAATTCTATATAGTCTATAGAATTCTTTATTGAATTCTCTCAATAAAGCTGCTAGAACAAACCAAACTAAAAGAAAGGTTCTGTGACTTCCCAATGGACAGCGGTCCTCTGGGAGGTAGGGGTTCCCTTGGGGGTTTTTCCACTATGGCCTGGGAAATCAGGGAGCATTTTTCTGAGAATTTCTCAACACAGAACCCTCCATCCCAAAGGCCTTTGCATTTGACTTTCACCTCCTCCAGGAAGCCCTCTCTGACCTCCCAGCCAGGCCAAGTCCCCAGTTCCTAGGACTCCCTCAGTTTCTCACCACTTATCATGCTGATGTGAGGAAGCCATAACTATGATCACTGGTTGACACTGCTTCCTCCATCAGACTGGGAGCTCCTTGAGGGCAGGACCATCATCACTGGCCATCACTGTCAATGCTCAGCACAGTGCCTGGCACACAGAAGGCGCTCCAGAAATGTTTCCTGATTGGACGAATGGATCAAAATTTCAATGCACACTTGATTTCTGGTCCTGGCTTCACCTCATTCCAGCTGAGCGATCCTGAGCAAACCTCCAAGTAACCTCCGAGAGTTTCAACAACCACCACAGAGAGCAGCCAGGTCATTAACAGAGCTGATGGACATGAAAGGTACTTCATAAAGCAGCTTCGGCCAGCGCCCCATCACAGTCAGTGTAGCCCCCTCCTTCCAGACACTCAGGCTCAGGCCCTGGAGTCACCTCGATGCCTCTCCTTCCCTCACCCTCCCACATTGAAGCCCTCAGCCGCTCCTGCTGAAGCCACCTGCACAACGGATCAAGAGGCGGGGCACCACCTGTGCTGCTGCCAGTGCCGTGGGCTCAGCCACCATCACTTCCTACCCGGATCAGCCACGTTCTCTCTTGTCTCCTGCTTCTGCTCTGGCTCCTGACACAAAAGCCAGAGGAATCAGGATAGAACCCAAGCCAGAGCCTGTGTCTCCTCTGCCCTAGACCCTTCATGGCCTCACTTAATCTCAAGTAAAAGCTGACAGCCCCACAGATACCACAGGTGGCCCCCCCTCACCTCTGAATCTCCCCTTTACTCTTTGCCCACTCCCTTTGCCCCAGCCACTCTGTCCTCTGTGGCACGCTTAGGCCTCAGGCCCTTTGCACGTGCTCTTCTGCCTGGGAAGTCTGTCACCTAGGTGTCCGTGAGCCTATCCCCTTACTTCCTTTAGCTCTTTGCTGAGACCTGACCTTGTCAATGAGAGGCAGTTCAGCACAACAGTTAAGACTCTTTTTGTTTGTTTGTTTTGGCCATGCTATGTGACTTGTGGGCTCTTAGTTCCCTCACCAGGGATTGAAACTGTGACCCCTGCAATGGAAGCATGGAGTCCTAACCCCTGGACTGTCAGGGAATTCCCTCAATAGTTAAGACTCTTAACAGAAGAGCATGGACTTAAAATAAAAATCCAGGTTCTGCGAGTTATACAGCTGAGTGACTGTGGGTGAGTTTCTTAACATCTCTGTGACTCAGTTGCTTATTCCTATAATGAGAATAATTACAGCACCTTCCTCGTAAAGTTGTGAGGTTTAAATGAATTCAGTGAGCACAGCCTTGATGGCTGCCCAGCCATTCCACCTAACATTCCCAGTCCCTCCATGCCTTATTGTTCTCCTAGGCACGTATCACTTTATAACAGGATATGCAAATGAGTAATTTATCCCAATTACACCCTGCTCCTCCCACTAAAATGTCGGCCCCGTGAGGCTGAGAGTTAGGTCTACGCAGTTTATTGCCAGGTCCCCCGTGCCCGCCACAGCACCTGCACTCAGAGGTGCTCAGGGAAGACATCACTCAACAAATGTTTTTGGTGCTGAATAAATATTTATTAGCTAATTGTCATGAGCTCTGGGTTCCCCCTCCTTCCCTATCACAGACGTTTCCTTCTCTCTCCACCCCAGCCTGTCTCATGGAGTGCCAGGTCTGCAGAACCGAATTCCCACTGGCAGCTCTGCCCACTGCCCTGTGGACACCTCACGCGTCACATGTCAGGGTCTCTTCTGCAGAGACCCTGCCCTCTGATAGCATCATCTAACCAGGTACCTGGAACCAGCTCACCCTCTTTGATAACCAAGATGCCAGGGGGTTCCTGTATACCTTCCTCCTCTCCCACTATCTGTCACATTCCCTTCTCTTTATGCCCAGTGAAAGTGAAAGTTGTTCAGTCGTGTCCAACTCTTTGTGACCCCATGGACTATATAGTCCATGGAATTCTCCAGGCAGAACACTGGAGTGGGTAACTTTTCCCTTCTCCAGGGGATCTTCCCAAGCCAGGGATTGAACCCAGGTCTCGCACAGTGCAGGCGGAATCTTCACCAGCTGAGCCACCAGGGAAGTCCCTTTATGCCCAGAGTCACCCCCTGTCTGGGTCACCATGATCCCTCCTTCAGACCATGGAACTAGCTCCATGGTAGCCACCCCCCCCCCACATGCCCTGCTTGCTGTCTCCCTCAGTCCGACACCTTATATCAGTTGGGAGAATCTTTCCAAAACACAAGAGGAACAAATGAAAGCCTTCCTCTGTGAGCCTAGAAAGTCAAAATCCTTGTTGACTCAAAACAAATAAACAAACAAACAAACAAACCAAGTAGGGGCTCTGGGTTCCCTTGTGGCTCAGCTGGTAAAGAATCCGCCTGCACTGTGGGAGATCTGGGTTTAATCCCTGGGTTGGGAAGATCCCCTGGAGAAGGGAAAGGCTTCCCACTCCAGTATTCTGGCCTGGAGAATTCCCTGGACTGTATAATCCATGGGGTTACAAAGAGTCGGACACAGACTGAGTGACTTTCACTTCACGAGCAAGGGCTTTTCAAAAGACTCCAACTCAGGACTCTTCAAATAATGAATGACCTTACCAATCTTGCCATCCCAGGTCTAGGTAAAATAGTATTTGTCATACGAAAATTTAATTTACACAGAACCTTTTAGCTCCATAAATATTTGTGGAGTTGAAATGAAAAGACAGTTTTTAAAAATAGCATTTATAGAGTTTCCTCATGCAACTGGGGGCTTCTCACACTCCCACATCTCATTTACTCCTCTCAGCAAACCAGGTTGGTGGTGTTGATTCTGGTTTCCAGGTGAGGCGACTGAGGCCCAGAGAGGGGAGGTGACTTGTCCCAAGTAGCACAGCGCCCAGATTACCCCAGAGTCCTCCCAGACCCTGGAGTCTGTGGTCCCAGCGTGCTATCAGGGCAGAGAAAGGGTGTTGAGCCTCCTGTTCTGCAGCTGACTGGCTGCCACAGGCTCTGAGGCCCGCAGAGCATGTGGACATAACCTATTTTCACTTCCTGCCTTGGACTATGCAGTTTCCCTGCTCAGGGTAACCCTCATCAGACTGGTCAAAACCTCACCACCCTTCATGGCCCATTTCCAGCGTGGCATCTCCTGCCTGCGCCCCCTTGGCACTAGGTCCCGACAGCACACCGCCTACAGTGGTTGATGGAGGTTTGCAATATGGCAGGGCCCTCCCGTCTCTTTTAGTGTCCCTCCTGGCTGCTCCTCTACCTCAGGGGCCATGGTTCCTCCACCTCCCCTATCAGCTTGTCCTCCAGCCCTCAGTCCTGAATCCATATGATCTCTTAAGTCTCTCTGAGGCCAGCCCTTGCCACTGAACTTGACCAAAGCTCATCTCCCCAGCTACCTCCCAGGCCTTCCTTTCATGGGCCCTTCAGGCTCCCACATGTGAAACAGACCTTGGCAGCTTCTACCCTAAACCTGCTCCTCCCTGAAAATACCATGATCCTCCCAAGTCCTGAAAAGCTAGAAAACTGGCCATTGTTCTGGACCCTTCCCTGCCCCTCAGCTCTCTGTGCAAGCCCTACTGATTCTGTCCTTAAATGTCTTCAAACCACTGATGCTCTATACACCATTCCCCTGCACTCAGTTCAGCAGCCACGGGCATTTGAGCACAAGCCACCTGTCCACACACACTCTATCCACCCATCCAGCTTCCCAACCTCCACCAACTTCTACTCTCCCATTGACTCACCATCCATTGACACTACCCATCCTTCCATCCACTCACTCATCCACCCTCCAATCCACCACTCATAATTTACCAAGACCTGGAATGCTCCAAGCTATGTGCCAGACGTTGTGATACAGAAAGGACTTAGGCCCGGTCCTTGGCCTCAATGTGCTCACTCTAGAACTGGGTCCCAAAGGATAAACAGGACTCTGTGGAGCGCTAAGGAGAGAAGGGGATGAACAAGGGCACAGGCATAGGAAGGAGACATCTGGGGTCTCTGAGGAACTGGACCAGATAGGTGGGGAGTGACTCAAAGTGAAGGCAGAAAGACTCATGGAGACCAGCTCTGCAGGGACTTTCCAGACCAGGTTAGGAGTCTGTTGGAGTGGGTAGCCATTCCCTTCCCCAGGAGATCTTCCCGACCCAGAAATTGAACCCTGGTTTCCTGCACTGCAGGCAGATTCTTTACTGTCTGAACCACCAGGGATGCCCAAGGGAGTCTGTACTTTATTCAAAGCATATATTCTGGGGCCTGGGATCCGTCTCCTGCTCTACCACCTCATAACTGTGTGACTTAGAACAAATGTCCTCAGTGTTCCCCATCTGTAAAATGGTAAGAACAACATACCTATTATAAAGAGATGTTGTGAGGAGGAAATGAGTTAATGCATCTGCATAGTACGTCCCTCATACTATGTGCTCTGTCTATAAACTTAGCACAGTGCCTGATACATAGAAAATTCTCTGTAAATACAGCTGCTAGTGTGTTCAGTTCAGTCACTCAGTTGTGTCCGACTCTCTGTGACCCCAGGGACTGCAGCACGCCCACGGACTGCAGCGTGCCAGACTTCCCTGTCCATCACCAACTCCCAGAGCTTGCTCAAACTCATGTCCATCGAGTCAGTGATGCCATCCAACCATCTCATCCTCTGTCGTCCCCTTCTCCTCCTGCCTTCAATCTTCCCCGGCATCAGAGTCTTTTCTAATGAGTCAGTTTTTCACATCAGGTGGCCAAAGAATTGGAGTTTCAGCTTCAGCATCAGTCCTTCCAATGAATATTCAGGGTCGATTTCCTTTAGAATTGACTGGAAGCCCCTTGAAATGATCAGGGCCCAAGGTAACACACGGATGTGCAATTTCTAGGCATTGATGAATGCTGTCCAAGAGAACTCTCTGCAGTGATGGGAATGCTCTCCCCTGCACTGTCCAATAGAGGCCATGGGCTACATGCAGCACTGAAAGCCCAAAATGTGACGAGTGCAACTAAAGAACTGAATTTAAATGAAATTTAAATTGAAATAGTCCCAGGTGCTTCGGGGCTACCCTATTGGACAGCACAAAAAGACGGCATTTAGCATCCTCGACCTCGACACGGCATTTCTGGACAGTCACACTGCTGGAGCCACAACTGATAAAGCATTTTGACATTTCATTGGAGAGACTTCTACCATGCACCAGCCGGTCCCTGTTTTTACAAGCAGAGGCTACCCAGCACCCTCATGTTACCTGCTTCTCTACAAGCCAAGGTCATTCGAGAACTCCTTGCCAAGTTCCTGCTCTGGGTCAGGCACTGAGCCAGATACGGAAGAATGATGCGCTTGTCCCCACCCCCAAGGAGTTCAGGCTGGCGGGAAGGGACATGTCCTTCCTTAGGGTCTGTGACTGAGGGGAATGGGTCCAAGAGTGAGGTTTATATACATCTGGGGAGGACAGGGTGACTCACTCAGCTGGGAGAGTCTCTGAGAAGGCTGCACGGAGGAGAGACACGGACAGGGTGTAACAGCTCCTTACAGTTTGCAAGGCACATTCACATCCACAGTCTCATCTGCTCCTGACTCTGGTCCCACAAGGGAGTTCAGGCCTGGCCTGGTTTCTGGCTTTCTGTGCCCCAGATTCACATCAGCACCTGTTTCTGGAAGGAACCCTGAGCTGGGCCCCAGCCCTATGCCCTGCCACGTGGAGGCCAAGACCCCACAGTGTGTAAGGCCAGAGCTTCTCTGAAACCTCCATAGCAGCTTCTCGGGGAAGGTTCACCCAGGACCCAGCCAGCTGGTGTCCAGCGGGTTTTCCATCCAGGATGGGGAGATCAAATATTCCCTAAATCCTCCAAAGGGCCAGTCTCATAAGTCCCTAAACTTTCCGGCAACTCTGATGGGACCCAGGGGCCCCCTCACTGGCCACCTGGTCTCCTCCTGGCCCCCTGACTTTCGGAGGCCAGGGAAGATCTTCATTTTAATGTCATTTCCTCATAATCCTTTCATTTCTCTTCTGTGGTCTCTAGGGCCCGCCGCCGTGGCCCCTTTTGCCTGCCCTACTTTTCCCTTTTCTGAATACTGGGAGGCGTTTCTCTGCACTTCCTGAAGGTGCTCCGGCCTGGAGGACCCAGGCAGTTCCAAGCCTTCCATCTTCCCCTGTTAACACTGAACCCAGGTGATCTCTCCTTCAAAGCCTCATACAGTCTGGAGCCCCTCTGATTCCTCACGGTAGCTTTGGAGCAGAAGGCAGGGGACACTGTGCCCCACAAACAGACATTTCTTGAGCCCCTATCCTAACCTGTGCACACAGATTGGCTTAGTCTGGGTCACGTGCTCTATCCCTGGGTTAGGGAGGTAGAGAGTTTCCAAGCAACCACATGGCTTCCCAGTGAAAATTAGGGCCTTGCACGATGGTGGAAAAAAGAGAGCAATGCAAGAAAAGCAAAAGTACATGTCCCTATAAAAACTTGTGCATGAATATTCATAGCAGCATTATTCATAATAGCCCCAAATCCAAATTTCCATCAAGCAGTGAACAGTTAAAACAAAATGTCATATGTCCATAAGATGGAATACTACTCAGAACTAACAAGGAATGAAGTACTGATATGTGCCACAACCTAAATGAGCATAAAGAATATGCTTTCTGACTTATTTCACTCTGTATGACAGGTTCTAGGTCCAAAAACAAATATTGTATATTAACGCCTATATGTGGGATCTAGAAAAATGGTACAGATGAACCTGTTTGCAGGGCAGGAATAGAGACGCAGATGTAGAGAGAATGGACGTATGGGCCCAGGAGGGGGTGGGTGAGATACAGTGAGAGACTGGGATTGACATATGTGCACTGCCACGTGTAAAATAGATAGCTCCTGGGAACCTGCTGTATGGCACAGGGAGTCCAGCTTGCTGTTCTGTGGTGACCTAGAGGGGTGGGATGGAGGGGCGGGAGGGAGGTTCAAGACGGGGGTGGGTATATGTAAACACATAACTAATTCACTTGGTTGTACAATACTGTAGAGCAACTCTACCCCAGTTTAAAAAGACAACAACAGACAAACAACATGCTAATTGGAGGAAGCTAAAAGCTAGATGCAAAGACTACATATTGTATATTTCCATTTATAGGAACGTTCCAGAAAAGGTAAAAACTAGAAAGCAGATCAGTGGTTGCCTAGGGTATGGGATGGGAGTGGGAATGACTTCAAGTGTACACAAGGAAACTTTGGAATTGTGGTAATGATTGCACCCTATGAACTTACTAAATCTCATCAAAATTCATAAGATAACTAAACTCTGCTGCTGCTGCTACTGCTGCTAAGTCGCTTCAGTCGTGTCCGACTCTGTGCGACCCCAGAGACAGCAGGCCACCAGGCTCCCCTGTCCCTGGGATTCTCCAGGCAAAAACACTGGAGTGGGTTGCCATTTCCGTCTCCAATGCATGAAAGTGAAAAGTGAAAGTGAAGTCACTCAGTTGTGTCCAACTCCTAGTGACCCCATGGACTGCAGCCTACCAGGCTCCTTTGTCCATGGGATTTTCCAGGCAACAGTACTGGGGTAGGTTGCCATTAACTAAACTCTAGGGTATGTAAATTATACCTCAATAAAGCTATTTTTGAAAAAGGCTGATGGGGGCAAAGGGGATACTGTGGCTACCAGCATCCATGCAGAGGATGGTGGTGCCGCTCACTAGTCAGGACGGGAGGCAAGGGCAGGCTGGAGGGCAAATGCCAAGGTGCCCCTGGACACGCTGAGCAGGAGGTGCTTCTGGGACTCCGGGAGTCCATCCAGGAGAGCTCCAGGGAAAGGTCAGGATGGAGCTGGAGATTAGGGGATGATGGGTGTTCAGGAGGACACTCAAGTGGGGGGACAGTGAAGCTGATGAGTCCCCATGAGGAAGTGTGGCCTGAGGACAGAAGGCAGACAGCACAGAGCCCTGAGAAGCAGAAATATTCAGCAGACCAGCAGAGGAAGGGAAACCAGCAAAACCTCGAGAGGCAGCAGCCAGGGCAGGTATCAGAGGTCCTGCTGGCGTGTGCCGATGGCCAGAGCCTGCGGGGCTGAGGACTGAGATGCGGCCACCTGGTGAACCACTGGAGATTCCAGTGGCCTTGGTTCCAAGAAGGATGACCAAGGAAAGATGAGATGTGATCCAGGCTGCAGTGGGTGAGGGATACAAGGGGTCAGTGAGCGTAGTCAACACTGTTGAGAAACTCAGCTGGGGATGGAAGCGGGGCGGCCAGGGGCAGGGCAGAAATCAAAGACAAGCAGTGGGCGTGGTCTTCCACTGTTAGGTGTGGAAGAGGAGGGTGGGGGCAGCTGCAGCCACTCTGAGCTCCAATCCCTTGCTGGAACGGAGCCGCCTGCCTGTCACTGGCGCCACCACACCCCAGTGAGCCACCCAGCTGCTCACACTGGAGAGAGACGGCTCCTCCCGGGGTTGGCTCCCAACCTGCCCCAGGGCACTGTCCACTGACCAGGACAGTGTGGTTGCATCTCAAGTGTGGCCAGCCTGGGCACGGAGGAGGCGGCATTGAATGGGGCAGAGGACAGCTCTTAGTCCCCGAGGCATTGTTGTTCTGGCCTTTTCTCCTGACTCCCCCACAGGGTCCTGGCCCATGGCCTTTTCTCCTGACTCCCCCACAGGGTCCTTGGCCCACTCCCAAATTCTGGGAGTGCTTTGTGTGATATTCCAAGTGGGCAGGGGTTCCCTGGCAGTTCAGTGGTTAGGACTCGGGGCTTTCATTGCTGTCTGGGGTTCAATCCCTGTTCAGGGAAACTAAGACCCCAAAAGCCAAGCTGTGGGTTGGCCAAATAAATGAATACATCAGGTTGGGGAAAAAAAAGTCAAGTGGGAGAACTTGCTCGGCACCACCTTCACTTTATGTCTAGGCATGGCCTCCCACCAGATAACCCAGATGCCCATCAGCCCAGGGTGCTGGAGACTGGCACCTGTCAGCCTCCTGTTTTTCCAGTTCTACAGTGTTCATCTGGTGGTTCAGACAGTAAAGAATTTGTCAGGAAGATCCCATGGAGAAGGGAATGGCAACCCACTCCAGTATTCTTGCCTGGAAAATTTCACAGACAGAGGAGCCTGGCAGGCTACAGTCCATGGGGTTGCAAAGAGCTGGACACTGGACACACTGAGCGACTGTCAATCACTTGCTCATAGTGTTCCACTGGCTCCTCCCCACAGCCCTGATAGATTGTCATCATTATCTCCCCTCTGGCTGACAAGGAGAAAGAGACTCAGAGAGGTTAGGTGGCTCAACTAAGGTCACGCAGCAAGTAGCAGAAGTGAGTTTGGCACCTAGGTCAACCTGCCTCAAGAGCCTGCTCCCTGTTCCCCACTGACCTTGACAAAGGGTGGGGAAAACAAAAGAGAAGAGCAGGAGGGGTGGGGAGGGGAGGACAGAGTTCAAAACGGCAAGTGGTGAAACCTCAGTTCTGCCCAGCTCCTGGGGTCAGGGTGACTCCTCGGCTATACAGTGAGCTCTTAGGCCCCTTGTGGCTGTCACCTGCTGGTTCTGTGACCAGGTGCTTACTGGAGATACCTCTGTCCTTTATGCTGAAAACAAAAAATGCCCCTGGGAAGGTCAGTAGCAGGGAAAGGCCATGGGGGCGGGGGGAGGGGGCTGGGGGGAGCAGAAATGGCCTCCTGTCTCAGGCCTGACCCGGAGGCTCTGCACCTGGGGAATCCAGCTAAGCCCGGCCTACACGCTGCCTCAGCACTTCGCTGGGACAAAGGCCCAGCCTGAGGTCTTCTTGCCTCTCGCAGGAGCTGCCCCTTCTCAGTCATCCCAGCAGGACTTGTCACGGCTCTGCATGAGTCTCTCCTCATTCTCAGCTGGGGCCTCCCTGTCTGCATGTCCCCTCCAGGGAAGCAGCTCTCCAGGCCAGCTTTCTCCTGACCCTTAGCTCCCCTCCCCACCCCTCCTCCCTGCTTCCACACCTGCAGCCCCCCTGGAGTCTCATGGCCACCCCAGAGCCTCCACGGGAGATCCCTGAAGGATGGCTTCCTAGTTAGGGAGTCCAGACCTTCCGAAAGGAATCAGAGGCCCAGAGAGGGTAGGTGCCTAAGCAAGGTCACACAGCAGACAAGGTGGGGGAGGGGGAGGGAGGGACGGCAGCATGAACCTGGGCTTCCTGATCACCCAGCTCATTCCTGTGGCCCTTTCCAATAGTTTTCATGACAGAAAAGATTTCATTCTTCTGTACGTCCTTGTGTTATAACTCAGACCTGCAACCTAATTTTCAGTTCACCAGACACATCTCCAGTCACTGAAGTGTTGCTCCCCAAAGAGACCATGGCTCAGTCCGCTTTCTGCCCACACGGGCAATCTCATACAGCTTTGTGGCTTTTTAACACTGTCTTTCTCTCTGCCCCTCCCCCTCCCCTTCTCTCCCTCCCAACATTCAATCCGTCAGGAAATCCTGTCGTCCCCACCTCCAAAACATCTCCAGAATCCAGCCACCCCTCCACCTCTGCCGCCTGGTCCCAGCCACCATCATCTCGCTCCTGGGTCAGAGCTGTAGCCTCCCCAGGGCCTCCCTGCCTCCACTCTTGATCCCTTCAGCCTGGTCTCCATGCAGTAGCCAGAGGATCCTGTTAAAAGGCAAGTCTCTGCTCAAAGCCCTTGCTTGGGGCTCTCATCTCACCAGGAATGAAAAGACAAAGACCGTGCCTTGGCTTACAGGGCCAAACACCTCTGACCTCCAGAAGCCTTCACCTCCTACACTCTTCTATCAAGAACCCTCTGTTCCCCCTGTACTGACCTCCCAGCTTTTCTGCCACAATCCGTACCCACCCCAGGCCCTTTGCGCTGGCTGTTTCCACCACCAGAAGCACTTCTCCTTGGATATCCACACATGGCTCCCACCCTCCCTCACTTCCTTTAAGTCTGTGCCAAACGTCACCTCCTCAAAGAGACCATCCTAGACCTGGACCCCCCAGTCTAACTCTACTCTCATTCTCTATCCCTTCGTCCTGCTTTACGGCACGCATCACCACCCAGACTGCAGTACTCGTATCTACTGGTTGGTTCAATGAGTCCCATCCCTAAAGTGAGCCCAGGAGGAAAGACAATATCCCTTTTTCCTACGGATGTATGCGGAACCCCCAGTCTGGTGCCTGGAACATAGAAGGTGCTTAATAAATATTTACAGAGCAAATGACAGAGTGAGACCTAGCACCTGCCCTCCTGTCTTGTAGGGTTTCTGCCATTTATAGCATCGTTACAACGACATGCCAGATCCTGCCAACTGGCAGAGCTGGCACAAGGCTAAGGGCGATGCCAGTGGCAGCAGGTGCTACTCGCTCCTCTGTATCATGTAATCAGGTCCCCCTAACTCTGAGGACTCTTTTCTATTATCCCCATTTTAATGAGGGAACTGTAGGCTCGGAGAGGTGAAAGTACCTGTCTGAGGTCAGATGGCCAGTATGCATTAGAGTTGGGATTATAATTTACATCTGTTGGGCCCACAGATCCCCACCGCCAAGGCTAGCTGCCCTGGCCTGGCATCCAAACTCCCAGGTCCTCAAGGTTCCTGAGTTAGGGGCTCATGGTGCTGCCAGGTAATAGCAGGATGAGGTCTTCCTGGTGGGAGGAACAGTGCCCCTCCCAACCTCAGGACCAGCCTCTGGGAGCAGCAAAGTCCTCACGCCCCAAGTAGGAGGAGTCAGGCGTCAGTGACTGCAGCCTCAGCAAAGGGGAGATGGAACCCTCAACACACATCACCTCCCTGTGTCTGCTGCTGGGGCACAGAGTCATCACCTACTGTATGCAGAGGTCTGTGCTGACCCTTGTGGGAATGAAGGGATATCACCCGCCACTCCCTCCCCACCTGCTGGTGCTGTGGGCAGGCAAGCCCCTTGTCAGTCATCAGAAATAACAGGTGAGTAATATCAGGTCCATTTTACAGGCCAGGAAAGTGAGGCACACATTTTTGTCAAGCACCTGCCAATCCAGCTATTTAATACTTTAAAAAAATGTACTGTATTTTTTCAAATATTTCTCCTTTATTTATTTCAGCTGGACCATGTAGCTCTTAGTTCCCTGACCAGGAATCAAACCTGCACCCCCTGAAACCTCCACCTCCATGGAAGCATGGAGGCTTAACCACTAGACCACCAAAGAAGTCCCCAATCCAGGAATCTAAAGAGGCTGAATTCTGAGTCTCAGAAGTGTCAGGATGGGGCAGGTACTGGCACAAGGAGAGACTGTCCCCAGCGCCAGGATGATGGATGAGATCACAGGAGGCCACCCCACTGCCTTGTCCAGGAGGGACTGTTCCCAACACAACCCAGGTACTTGCTCAGGGCTCCAAACCCTGAGAAACTCATCCACTACTTCATTTGTGCCTCCACATCCACAGGGGGACTGTCGCTCCAGCACCGAAGAAACTGGTGCCAAGAGTGGGAAGGAACTAGCCAGGCCCAAGGTCAAGTTGAGCAAGGGGGCAGACGCTGGGCACATGCCCACCTCCTGCACCCCTGCGTGGATCACTTTCCTGTTCCCAGGCACCTCCTTCAGAGACACATCTGGGGAAGTCACGAAGCCACCTAGGACTCTCATGCTGAAAGTGTGCCAACTGTGAGATGCTGGCGCTCTGTTCGCTTGGGAGTGAGGGGCTGGCACAAGCATCGCTGTGCCCAGTAGGGCAGGGAAGTGGGGGCTGAGATGGGGGAGAATGTCGATATGAGGAAGGTGGCCCATCTCCTGGGGACACAGAACAGGCTGGGGCTGCTGCTCTCCCAGAAACACCTTAGGGAATCAAGCTTCCCAAGAAATAGCTCTTGCTTACAGATGCAATGACCATATATTTTATTATCCAAACCAGGAACTTATGGAAAGGGAAGCTGTTAATAATTACTCCAGAAATGACCCGGGAAAATCATGACATGGGCACATCAATCATTGAACACCTACTATGTGCCAGGATGAATGCTGGATATTTTATGTTCATCATCACTTTTTGTCTGCATAATGACCCCTGAAAAGGTACTTCAGTCATGCTGGCCTCCTCTCTGCCCCTCTATCATGTCTGAGTTCTTCCCACTGGAGTCCCTGCTTTGTGCTAAGTACTGTAACAAGCTGCTGTGAGTGTTGGACCATTAAGAAGGCTGAGTGCCAAAGAGCTGATGCTTCTGAATTGCGGTGTTGGAGAAGACTCTTGGGAGTCCCTTGGACTGCAAGGAGATCAAACCAGTCAATCCTAAAGGAAATAAATCCTGAATACTCATTGGAAGGACTGATGCTAAAGCTGAAGCTCCAATACTTTGGCCACATGATGCAGAGCCAACTCATTAGAAAACACCCTGATCCTGGAAAAGATTGAAGGCAGGAGGAAAAGGGGACGACAGGACAAGATGGTTGGATGGCATCACTGACTCAATGGACCTGAGTTTGAGCAAGTTCCGAGAGATGGGGAAGGACAGGGAAGCCTGGCGTGCTGCAGTCCATGGGCTTGCAGAGTCAGACATGACTGAGCGACTGAAAAACAACAACTGTAATAAGACACACCTCCTCACCACCAGGACCCCCACCCCCAACGTCATCAACCTTTTTCAGCTGCTGTGACTTCAGCATGGATACATTTCATAGGGAATAGATTTCATTTCATAGGGAACTGATTTCAAGGTCAGGATATGGATGAGAAAGAGGAGAGAGGGGATGGGGAGGAACTGGGGCTCGGGAGGGGACTAATTGGGATCAGAGGTGGAATAAATAGGTCTTAAGATTTTGTAGTGATGGAAGGAAGGAAAACAGAGAAAGGTAAGGGACTTGTATAAGATGTAGCATTCGAGGTCCCTGACGATTCACATAAACCCCACCCACTTCTCTGAATATATCATCTACTAGCTCATCCCACGCTGCATACCAGGCACAACCTGTTTTTCCTGCCCCCACCACTTTGTGTGTGCTACTCCCCCATCCTCGATACCATCTGCCAATCTCAGCTAGGGAACATCCTCCCCACTCTTCAAGGCCCGATGGATGCACCACTGCCTCCAGGAGGCTTTCCCTGATAGCTTCTCTCTAGGGTTTACCCTTCCCTCCCTTGAGATCAGCACCTTGTCCAGACTTCTGTGGAACAAGGCCTCAGGTCCTGCTGGGGTTGAACAGGACTGCCTTAGCAGCCCACCAACTCCATGCTTTCCAGGCAGTTCATCACTGAACCCCTCAAAGCAGCCACAACAGCCTCCCACCACTGATGACAAGCACAGGGTGCTCACAATACTGGACCCTGGACACTGCCTCTAGAGAGTTGGATCCCAGGGGTCTTGATGGAGCCAGCAATCTGCAGTGTCAAGTCTCTCCAAGGGATTTCAGTATATGGTAAATTTCAAGGCCTTCTGACAAGGCAGATGAGGAGTAAATGTCCACTGGAATGAAAACACCATAGAATCAGGAGGCGGCTGCCCCTGATGCCCTCAAGGAAAGTCCTCATGATGGGACGGCAGGTGGATTCCACTCATTCATTCAATGTACATCAAGTGCCCACAAACCAGTAACAAAGACAACAGCTGACACTGGCTGGCACCTGCCACCTGCAAGGCTCAGTGTTCCTACCAACTGAGCAAATGTGCAAAGCAACCATCATTCTCCCCATCTCACAGGTGAAGAAACTGAGGCTCACGGAGAAATGACCTGCCTGAGGTCTCACAGCCGGTAAGCTGCAGAACTGGGATGTCAACCCAGGCCAGCTGGCCCTGGAGTCCATGCCATAGTGAACAACACAGTGTGAAATAGCCATAGGATATGGCCATAAACAAATGGCCCTGGCCCCAGTTTGTCTGCCAGCAGGGAAGAGACACCAAACACACAAAACGCATACTTTTAAGTTATGGCACATGTAAGGAAGGAAAAGAAGCGATGTTTTCAGAAGACAATTGCAGGGGGACCTACTGCAGATCTCCCTGACGATGGTCCCTTTGCCTCAGTTTTCTCAGCTATATAATGAGGCCGTGGGGCCAGACAACCCCTGGGAACTTTCTAACTATACAACCCAGGAATCCAGCTTTCCTTCCTTTGGGCCTTGGTTTTCCCATCTATACCGTGGGTTAGAGTGAGAGCAGAGTCAGTGGTGACCCCTTCAAACTCAGGGCCCCTGAGGGCTTCCCAAGGCCAAGTCACCCTGAGGTTCCTGGAGCCATGTCTTCAGGTATGCAACTGTCACCTGTTGCCATGGTGACCCTGCAGCCTAGGATGGGGATGTGGTGATTCTGGGACCTGGAAGTGGTGCCCTGGCTCCTTCCCTTCCAGGAAGATGGGCCTTGTGTACAGCAGACTCATTGTGCCATGGGATGCGGTGGACGCTTGGCTTTGCTGGCTCATCCAGAGCCCTGCTATCCCTAGATGGTGAGGATGAAGTGGAGGGTCCCATCCCCCTAAAGAAACACCTGCCATCCAAGGTCCCAGGCACAGCTGAGAGCCAGTTCCCTACCTCAGGCCCTCAGCCTCCACCTGGTGGCCACTGAGCTCTATCCATGGTGCTGAAACCCCAACAGTGTTCATGAGACAGGGTTCCCCTTGGCAAACACTTCCAGGAGCCAGCTCTGCTGGGGTTTGGGAATTGAAGAGGAAAGATTAGCACTTAGGGACAAGCAGGGAGCCATGGCCAATCAGGCTCCACACTTTGCAGCAGTGCGATCTCTGGATGGCCCTTTACCTCTCTGTGCCTCAGTTTCTCCAACGTAAAATGGGGGCAATAAGCGTATTAACCTTGAAGAGTCTGCAGTGAAGGGTGAATGCAGATGAATTACGTGGTGCATGGAGGGGCCCAACGAATGTTAGCTATTATTGTTGGATTGCGTATGTGTTATTACTTTGTGAGGCTGATTTTGATTGCGTGCCTGCTCTGTGCCTGGTCTTGCAAGAATTTTACCTGCTTTTACTCACAGAAGTCCTGCAAAGTAAGTACTAAAATGAGAATAAGAATACAGACATTTTGAAGTTCAGAGAGTGAAGTTAGTTGCAGAAGATACACAGAAAGTGCAGTGGGGAGCAGAGATTCAGACCCGTGGGCCTTCAAAGTCACTGAACCCATCCCATTCCACTTCCACTGTCCAGATGGGAAAACTGTGGATCAGGACCAGAGAGGGACCTGACTTACCTGGGACCCAGGAAACCCAGGATCCCATCACCCAGGTTCAAGCCAGAATGCCCCTGGCAAGGGGAATAGGACACCCCCATGTCCACAGCACCCAGAACGACAGGCAGGCAGCTCCCTCCATGGTGATACCTCTGTTCTGCTGGAGGGTCCTCTGTCAAAAGCAGAGACGTGAAGTGGACAGAGACAATGTGTGGCAGCTGCAGCCATGGGCCAGCGGCCACTCACTGTCCGCCAGTGCCCTTGCCAGCAGGCATCTTAGTCCCAGGGAGAGGGCGGGGCCAGGGCAATGCTGCTAGGCCTCCCCACACCCCCCTGCCACCCCCCAGCTCTGGCCTGGTTTCCCAGCAAAGAAGAGACCCAGACATACACCCAAGCTCCTCCTGTCCCAAATTTCCTGCTGGATGGAGCATGTGCACACACACACAGACACATGCAGATATAGTTCAAATCCACCCAACAGGAGGCTCCCAGTAGCCTCAAAACCCCAATTTTTACCCTGGAGGAGGTACAGCCTTGATCTCTGGTTGGGGGTAAGGGGCAAGGGGAGGTATGAAAGAGTTGTGGGGCCTGGAAACCTGGCTTCCTATCCCAGCTCTGCTCCTTCCAAACTGGGTGACCTTGAGCAAGTCATCAAGTTGTCTGATGCAGTATCACCTCTACTAAACGGAGTTCCTGGGACTTCCCTGGTGGTCCAGTGACTGAGACTCCATGCTCCCAACGCAAGGAGTCCGGGTTCGATCCCTGGTCAGGGGACTAGATTCCAAATACTGCATCTAAGAGTTCACATGCTGCAACAAAAGGTCCCACTCGCTGCAACTGACAATCCCCTGAGCCGCAACTGAGGCTTGATGCAGCTAAATAAATAAATACTATTTTGAAAAACAGGGTTCCTGGGTCCTAGAGAGGGGCATCATGGGGATCATGGATTGGAATGGGTTCTGAGACATCAGAATTGGTCGCTGCCCCCAGGGTGGAGAGAGGTTTAAAGCAGAATCATAGAGACAAATCTCAGCTCTGGGGTTGGGTCATCCTCAGTCACCTTTGCCCCAGGGTCGACAGCAGCCACCCTCTCAGGCTCCCCACTTTCCCCTGTGCCTCTCCAGGTCACTTTTCATGAATAGGCAGGAAGGCTCTTTGGAAAATGGAAAGCAGAGCTGTTCATATGCCTCCAGAGCCTGCCTAAGGGGCTTAGGATGAGGTCCAAACCCCTGGCTGGGGCTTGGAAGAACCCCTCAGGGTCTAATCAGGCCCCACTCTTTGCAGCAGCATCACTAACCCTGCCCCTCCCCTTCAGCCCCTGGAGCCACCCTGCCCTCCTCGATCTTCCCTGAAAAATGCACCAGCCTCTGTCCCACCTCCAAGCTCTAGCCTCCGCGGGTGGCTCCACTCAGCTTACTCTCTTCCTACCTTCACATGACTGGCTCCCTCTCATCCCGCAGGACTTAGCCCGAATGCCAGCCCCTTTGAGTGGCTTTTCTTGGCCAGTCTGAAGTCGACAGGACCTCCCAGCACCAAACACCAGCTCTGGCTCTTGGTTTCTGCTGCACGTTAGAGGAAGAAGACTCTGCTGGCAAACGGCAGGGGTACAAACGTGTGCACCAGGCAGCTTGGGGCGTGTGAGCGGCAGAGTACCAAGTCCTGATGTTGAGGAATCCCTCTACCGAGTGGCCCTGGGCATGTCACCTGCCCCCCGTGGGCCTCAGTTTCCCAGCCAGGACGATGGGTCAGTCTTGGCATCCCTTCTAGGCGGCCATGGTAGCCTCCATCCAGGCCCTACTCTGCTTGGCCCGTTTTTCTCAGGCTTCGCTGAGCTCAGACAGTTGCTCCGCGAGGGCTCCAATCCCATAAATCACAGATAATTCCACCGATGGGGGCAGCTACTGGCGCCCAGGCACCTTGCGGCCATTAATCAACATCGGTCAGACCAAAGCTGCTGCTGGCTTTGGTGGGAGCTGGGCCTTGCCTTCAGGGCTTCCTGAGTGGCGCTAGTAGTAAAGGAGCCACCAGCCAATGCAGGAGACATAAGAGATGTGGGTTCGATCCCTCGGTCGGGAAGCTCCCTTGGAGGACAGCATGACAACCCCCTCCAGTATTTTTGCCTGGAGAATCCCATGGACAGAGGAGCCTGACGTACTACAGTCCACAGGGTCACAAAGAGTTGGACACAACTGAAGCAACTTAGAGAGCACAGGCCTGGCCTGCAAGGTTAGGGAACTTGCCAGGCCAAAACCCCAGACCCTAACAGGCTCCTCTTGTCCTGACAGGTTCCCACCCAGCAGCAGCCCTCTGCCTACCCTGCCTCTCCCTCCCCATCCAGTCAACACACGCTCCCGTTACTCTTCTGGAGGCGCCCTTAGCTAAGGTCCTCACGGTGTCCTGCACCTTCCACTATCAAAAAGGAGTCCGAGGCACAGAGAGGAGGATTGGCTTGCCCAAGGTCACACAGCAAGTGTGTGGAGGTCCCTGGCCATAAAACTTCTGTTTCGCCCCTTTCTGTTTCACCCTTTCGCCCCAGTCCAGAGAGAAGGCATGGGGGGTCCACTTGCCCGGCTCCATTTGACTCTGTTAGGGCCCCAGCTGACTATCATGCCTGTGTTCGCAGCCCCCTCTCTCCAACCTCGGGGGCCTGCTCCAGCTGCCAGGGCCTCCTGGGAAATTAAACCTCTCGTCCCGACATACCAGTCTAACAGGCTGTCTCTGTTCCCACTCTTCAATCTGCTCAAAGAAATGAGGAGAAAACCAAATGAGGCGTCCCTGGAGAGCTGAGCCTGAACTACCAGCAGCCAGGAAGCAGGAAGCTGTCAGGGTGCCCCCCCGGGGCTGAGGTTGCTATCCCAGCAGCAGCCGAAAACATTGGGGAGGCAGAAGCTGGGGTGATGGGTGGGCTCTTCCCTCAAAGTCTGGATGGCCCCGGGAAAAGCCTGATTTCCTATCCATTCACCAAGCCAATGTCTACCAAGCAAGCTCCTACTGTGTGCACTGGAGCAGAGGGAGTGAGGGAGAGGGGAGCCCAGTGGCTTGTATGGAAGTGCGGGCTCTGGGTGGACTGCCAAAGACCAGGTCTCTAGATCCCTTTCTGCATGAGCATCCTCATCCCTAAAATGGGAGTGATGGAAACTGTGCCTCTCTCAAGGGGTTACAAGGGATAAGGGCCTCTGGAGGAGTCTGTGTTGTGCCTGGCATGGAGAGCATGCTTAGTCGCTCAGTCGTGTCTAACTCTTTGTGACCCCATGGACGTAGCCTGCCAGGCTCCTCTGTCCATGGGATTTCCCAGGCAAGAATACTGGAGTGGATTGCCATTTCCTTCTCCAGGGGATCTTCCTGACCCATGGATCAAACCTGGGCCTCTTGCATTGCCAGCCGATTCTTTACTGTCTAAGCCACTAAGGAAGCCTGCCTGGCATGGAGTAAATGCTGGGTATTTCTACTATTATTGTTCTATGCCAGGTTAGAGCTCTGAATGAAATGGATGTGGACCTGGAGTTCACAGAGCTTACCTCTTGGCAAAGAGGAGAGATAAAACTGGTAAAAGCTATTATAAATCACGGTAAGTGTTCCAAAGGCAGGGGACAGAGGAAACCAGAGGGCCAAGAAGGGTTACAGAAGGCCCCTTTGAAAGGGCACTAAGCTGAGAATCTTGACGCATATATAACAAGGAGGGGGGAAGGGTTCCAGGCACAGGAAAGTGCTAAGCAAGAGCCTGGGGTCAGGAAGCATCTGGGTGTAGTGTTCTGGACCTGAAAAGAGAGCCGTGTAGGCAGAGAGGACTGAGTAAGCAGGCATGGGTGTGCCCTTTCTGAGCCTCAGTTTCCCTCTCTATGCAAAGAGGGTGATGGAAATGCCCCAGGCTCTCCTTGCAGCCATGAAATTAAAAGATGCTTGCTCCTTGGAAGAAAAGCTATGACAAACCTAAGCAGTATATTAAGAAGCAGAGACATCACTTTGCTGACAAAGGTCCGTCTAGTCAAACCTATGGTTTTTCTAGTAGTCATGTATGGATGTGAGAGTTGGACCATAAAGAAAGCTGCTGCTGCTACTGCTAAGTCGCTTCAGTCGTGTCCGACTCCGTGCGACCCCATAGACGGCAGCCCACCAGGCTCCCCCGTCCCTGGGATTCTCCAGGCAAGAACATTGGAGTGGGTTGCCATTTCCTTCTCCAATGCATGAAAGTGAAAGTGAAGTAGCTCAGTCGTGTCTGACCCTCAGCGACCCCATGGACCATAGTTTTCCAGGCTCCTCCATCCATGGGGTTTTCTGAGCAGCAAAGAATTGGTGTTTTTGAATCGTGGTGTTGGATAAGACTCTTGAGAGTCCCTTGGAGAGCAAGGAGATCAAACCTGTCAATCCTAGAGGAAATCAACCCTGAATATTCATTGGAAGGACTGACACTGAAGCTGAAGCTCCAATCCTTTGGCCACCTGATGCAAAGAGCTGACTCACTGGAAAAGACCCTGATGCTGGAAAAGATTGAAGGCAAAAGGAATAGGGTAGCAGAGGAGAGATGGTTGGATGGTATCACCAACTCGATGGACATGAGTTTGAGCAAACTCCAAGAGATGGCAAAAGACAGGGAAGCCTGGTGTGCTACAATCCATGGGCTCGCAAAGAGTTGGATATGACTGAGCGACTGAACAGCTCCTAGGAGCTACGTTGGAGCAGGCTGATCGCTCCAGGAGCAGCCTGGGAGAGCAGTGGGAGGCTCTGGGGGAGGCCTGGCCCAAACTGCTCGCATGCGACCTTGACCGTGTCCTTTTCCCCTTCACCCCCTAGGGCTGACTCAAAGCTGCAAGCGGTGCCTGACTCACTACTGTGGTGACAGTTAATTACAGCACCCCCTCCACCCACTGGATCGCAGCACCTGCATCGAAGCGTTTTGGCTCCTGACCCCCCTCACCAACCAGCCTCCTGACAGCCCCCTGGGGGACCAGGCCTAGCCCGGAAGACCCTCCTGGGTCTCCTGGGAGGCTGGGGGGCCCCGTGTGGAAGCAACTTCTCCCTCATATTTCTCTTGCTCTCTGGTGACTCAGAGCCAGGGGGTGGGATAGGTGGGGGCACAACCAACACCTCTCATCTGGTGTGGCCACCAGGGACCAAGTGCCTCAAGACCAGTGGAGGCTCCTGGCCTAAACTGGGGACACTGAGCATGGCACTGGTAACATGGGAGCCCTGGCTTCCTTCCTGAACTTCCCCACCCTCCACCATGTGCCCCTGGGGAAGGTGAGTCACCCAAGTGAAGCCAGCCATGTGCAGGCAAATGACAAGACAAGGCCCAGCCCTCAGGGTGTGTGTGGGTGTCCCAGGGACACCCCTCTTCTGTACCATCCCCACTTTTGGAACAGCCGGAATTTCCCGAGAGAGAGAAAGAGGGGGTATGCAGGGACTGGCGGGCAGCCAGGAGAAGGCAGGAGCTGACACTGGGGATGTCAGGGACCCCCACCCCTACCATTTCCAGAAGAAGAGGGTGCTGGGATCTTAGGCCACCCCCCCAACTCTCTGGGAGGTCATTAGCATATTCATGAGGGTTGGTGTGATCATGAATATGCTAATCAGACACTGCTCCAGGTTCCTCTGTCTTCCCTGCTCCAGCCACAGGCTCCCTCTCTCAGCCTCGTCCTTCTCACTCCCACTCCCCTGGCTGATAGTGGGCCAGCCTCGCAGGCTTTTCCCATGTTCTAACTTGGCCTGCTTCTTCCCGCCTCAGCACCTGTGCTGTATGGTCCCTCCTGCCCTGCCCTCCATCTCTACCTGGGTGGCTGTCACTTATCAGAGCCCAGTTCCAGTGACACCTCCCCAGAGATGACTTCCCAACCCCTGACTAGGTTGGGACTCTCCACTTGATTGCTCAGTTGCACTTACTTGTTTTTGTGATAACTTGACGACTGTCTCCCCTACTGGACCGGCTCCCTGAGGGCAGAGGTCAGTCTGCACAGGGCCCTGCATACAGGTGGTGCCCGATAAATGTTGATTACATTGGTGATTTTTACTATTGTTGCAGCAGACTCCAGATGGGCCTCCCTGCCTCCCCCTTGCACTCGTGGCTGACTCTCCGCCAGCAGCCAGCTCTGAGCAGACAATGCTTCCCACGTCACATGCAGCCGAAGAAGCCTCCGCCTCCCTCCTCTGACCCTCTCACTTCCTGGACAGCCGAGGTCCTCGAGGTTCAGAGCCTTTGCTGGTCTGCATGATGCGGACTGTGGAGGCCAGGGCAGGAATTCAGGCCTGCCCAACACCCAGCCCTCCCTCTGCAGGCCTCTCCTCGTGGCCTAGTGATGAGGATGAAGGGAGACTGGGTTGGGTGAGGGCCTCTGGATGCTGGACAGGGTCCCCAGCTCCCCTCACACCCTAGACCAGGTGTAAGGCAACACCACCTGGGCCTTCCTCCCCTGGGAGAGGTTGAAAGAGGTGCAGAGGGCAGAGGAGTGGGCCTACCTGTGGGCCCTCACCAGACACAGTGGGGAAGGGACTCTAAAGTCAACACTCTAAAATGTTAGTCACTCAGTTGTGTTTGACTCATGGATTGTAGCCTGCCAGGCTCCTCTGTCCATAGGATTTCCCAAGCAAGAATACTGGAGTGGGTTGCCATTTCCTTCCCCAGGGGATCTTTCCAACCCAGGGATCGAACCAGCATCTCCTGCGTTGCAGGCAGATTCTTTACCACTGAGCCACCACTGGACACACTGGGGAAGGGAAGCTGGGCTTAAAACATGCTGCATGGAAGCCAGTCCTTCACTGGGGAGGGGTGATCACCACAACTCCTACCTCTGCTGCAGTCACCAACCCTCAGGACCCCAGAGCCAGGAAACACCACAGGAGCCCCAGTCCCACCATCCAGCTCCCTGTAGCCCGGAAGCAGAAGGGGCTGCTGACCACCTTCCCCTCGGGTGTCTCCATTCAATGCTGAAAGGCTCCAGCCTGCCCCTTACCTGGGCTTTCCCTCCCTCCTTCCTCATTGGCCAGGGGACGCCTGCTCATACTTCAAGCCCCAAATCCAACCTTCCTGGAGGCCACCCCCAGCAGACCTAGCTGCCTCCACCACCCCTACAACTGCCCTCCCATCCCCCTGCCCCCCAGCATGGTGCTGGACACGAGCGTGTTGTTTGAGTGAATTCTCGGGTGACTGGGCAGTAACCCCTAAAACACTACTTGGGTTCTAGCTTTACCCTCAAGCCCGGAGCATGTCTGACCCTCTATGGGCATGTGAATAATGTAGGGGGTTGAATCTGAGCTCTTCCACTGGGCAAGTAACTTAACCTTTCTGGGCCTCAGTTTCTAAATTGTAAAATAGGTCAATCCAATACAGAATGGGGGAAATGCTAAGCTACTGAGCCCCACCTATCTTCTCTCCCTCATTTTTCCCGCTCCCCAGGCTGTATCTTCCTTCTTTTTTATCCTCAAGTCCAAAAGCTTCCAATGGATAGCTGTTAGGGGGAGGCAGAGGTGTGGCCACAGCAGGGAGAGGGCAGAGACAGAGACTATAGGTGCTGGTAGGAGTCCAGGTGGGGTCTGCCAGGACCCCTGTGTGGAAGGAAGGTCCAGCCACTAGGAACAAAGCTGGACTGATGCCCACTCTGATTGGACTCAGGGCCACAGTCCTGCTCAGAAGGAGCAAAGGAAACCAGAGCAGGGGGAAGAGGCTGATGGCGGGGCCTCCCCTGGGGCAGAGCCAGGCCTTCCAGTTCTCCTGCCCCTGGGATTGCTGAACCCCAGTGCCTGCCACCCCCTCAGTCCCACCCACACGGAGAGTGTGCAAACCAAAGGAATCACTCAACCACAGACCTATAGGTACTGTATGTCAGCGACCATTCTGGGGATTGGAGATAAGAGGTGAGCAAAATGAATGCGGCTACTGACCTTGAAGTCCAGCAGAAAAGATGGAAATTAAACAGACAACTGTGTGATATTTCAGGGTGTGACCTCTGTCAAGAGGCAAAATAAAGCAGGATTAAAGGTGGAACAGAGGGCTCTTTGAGGAGGTGACATCTGAACTCAGGCCTGAACGAAGTGAGGGGGGAAGCTCTGTAAGTATGCAGGAGCAGAAAGTTCCAGGCAGAGGGAACAGTAAGTGCAAAGACCCTGGGGCAGAAATGTGATATGGATGCAGCTGTCAACATTGCTGAAGGGAGTGAGCACCAGATGGAGCATCAACGGTTGTCAGCTGGGTGACCTTGGTGGTGAAAAAACTTCAGCTCTGTAGCTTTTGTCTCCTTATCAGTCAGATGGGCACAGAAAGATGTCATAGGTGGTTACCAGGATGAAAATGGAGGAAGTCAATGTAGGTAGTACCTTATAGCTCAGGGAAACACATAGTAGATGTTCAATAAAAGAGGACTGAAGTGGCGAAGGTAACTGGGGAGGCAGGAAATGGCCCCAGGACAGGAGCAGGTCTTAGAAACAGGAATCTCACCAAAGGGCTGTGGTCCTTCCCTCCACAACTTTCCTCTTGACCTGACCTGCTGGGTCCTGCAGGCATCTGTTTGCAACTCTTGGGAGTAAGTCTGTGATCAAAGGCAGCAGACCAGGTCCCTAAGAGGAGATGCTTAAGCAGCTCTGAGAACCCAGGTCCCAGGGAGGAGGGAGGGAAAGCTTCCCATGCAAAGGTAAAGGGCAGGTTCAGTCTCCTGCAGGATCCAGGACAAGAGGAGGAAGTAGAAGGGAAGGAGAAAAGAGTGACAGCATCAGCGATAAGGGCAGCTTGTATTCAGAGAGCACCTGCTGTGCAATCCGCACAGTCTTGACAATCACAACCACACAACTCTCATTCATAGAATGCTCGGTACGGGGCAAATGCTTGGATATTCTCTGTTCTTCTTAACAACCCTACGTATGAGGCAAGAACTCAGCATTCCCATTTTACAGAGGAGCAAACTGAAGCTGTGGGCCATTAAGCAATTGGCCCAAGGTCCTGTGGCAAGTAAGTCGCAAAGACCAGACTCAAACCCAGATGTGTTCCACAAGCTCTCCACCACAGGCCCCCAGCCTCCTGCAGGAGAGGGCACTAGGGAGCCACAGAAGGTTCTGAACAGGAAACAGAAGTCACGGGAGCCATTCTGGGACAATTTTCTGGTTGCATTACAGGAAGCCCAATCCCCCCCAGTGTCTGCTCTCAAGGTCTCAATGGCAGGGCCCCCTGCCTTAGCCTTCCTGAGGAAAGGACCCCAGCACAGAACCCCCAGCTCCGTAAGGCAAAGAATGAGCACTCAGCAAGGCCTCCTCCCACCCGCCCCAAGGGCTGGGGCACCAGCTCCAACCTGCAGCTTTAATTAAAAGGCTTTTTCAAACCATTAGCAGCAATAATAATAAAACCCCAAATAGGAACAATAAAACAGTATGACTGTCGGAGAATTAAAATGGGCACCTGGCGTTCTGCCGCCCCCAGGGGGCAATTTGGGGACCAGGCAGGAGACACAATTTTCACCTCCAATAGACCCATCAGTTCCAGACGCAGGCTGGGAGGGGATGGCTTCAGAGAAAGGGACCACTCAGCTCCCCGCAGGCCACTTTGGGGAGCCTCACAAGGAGGACTTTGGCTGCGTGTCCCAACCCCCATCTAGTCAGCCAGTGTCCCCCACACTTCCCTCCACCCAGCCTAGCACAAAGCCAACAGGCCTGGCCACTAAAATCTAATTGGCCCCTCCCCTCCACATCCCCAGTCTGTCCTGATGCAGTCCACTTTCATCTCTCCTGAAACTGCACCAGCCTCGTACCCGGGGTCTCCATGTTCATCTGGCCCCCAGCAACTGAGCCCAAAGCAAATGCAGATTTTACTACCTCCTCTGGCATCTCCTCCCTCCTGGAGAACACTCCCAACTTGTCCTGGGTGAGCCCAGACTTTCTCCACCGCAGGGCCCTTGCACAGTCTGCCTGGGAGACTCTGCAGCCCATAGCTCCCTGATTGGCTGCCTTACCCGGCAGAGCTCAGCCTCAATACCACCTCCGGAAAGCCTATGACACTTGCCATGCCCGCCCCGACTCCACCCCGCCCCGCCCATCATTCTTTTCAGCACTGTAGCATTCCTATCAATTTTTTGTTTGGCCATCCTCTGCCTCTCACAGGAGACCCCTGTGAGGGCACAGGTTGGGTCTGCTTGTCTCTGTGCCCTAGTGTCTACCACTCTGCCTGGCACTTAAAAAATGTTTGCTGGACGATCCAGCAACCATGAACCCCCTGCTATTCACTGAGCCCTGTCCTCCCCCTGCAGTCCAAGAAACCACTGCTCCCCAAATATCTGGTCCTCCCTGTGGGTAGGTGGGGACACTGACTTTCTAGCCTCCCAAGGTTTCTAGATCCTGAGGCCTCTACAGGTGGTTCATGAGACCTGCAAGCCTTTGCCTTCACTCCATACAGGCAGTGAAAAAGTGTCAGTCGCTTAGTAGTGTCTGACTCTTTGTGACTCTATAAACCGTAGCCTGCAGGCTCCTCTATCCCTGAGATTCTTCAGGGAAGAATACTAGAGTAGGTTGCCATTGCCTTCTCCAGGGGATCTTTCCAACCCAGGAATCAAACCTGGGTCTCCTGCATTGCAGGTGGATTCTTTACCATCTGAGCCACAAGGGAAGCCTCTATAATGTCAGGGAGTAAGGTAAATGGTCTCCAAGATTCTGGATCTAGGTTTTTACCCATTCGACAGATGTCTTCCTGGTGCCAGCCCTGGGCTAAGTACACAGAATCCAGAGCCCAGGACCCATCCTTGGGGGGCTTCCAGGCCAGTAGGGGAGACCAAGCCAGAAAGACCTGTGCTACAAAGTGCCGTGGTGTTATACATACGCAGGGCAGAGCAGGGACGGGTGTGGCGGCTGGGCCACATAGCCACACACTCATTTGGATCCTAACCCCACCACTCCCTTACTGTGTGACTTTGGGCAAGTGACCTCACCTCTCTGAGCCTCAAGTTTCCTCATGAAGGCATGGGAACCACTGCCTGAGGCATCAGAGCCATAGTCTGGAAAAAGAACAGGGTCGAAAGCACTGTTCATGTACTGAGGGCTGCTGATGAGGGAAAATGAACCAGGGGCTCTGAGAGAGGCAGGTGTGGCTGCCTGAAGGAATCCAGGATGGCTTCAGAGAGGAGGTGACATGGGAAATAAGCTTTGAAAAATGAATAGGAGTTTGTGAGGCCAGAGGGGGAAGCACATGCAAAGAGTGAAGAGCCTGTAGAAAGGAGCAGACCCTCACTGCAGCTGCAGCACTAGAGGAGCCTGACTACAAAGGCTTGGGCTGCCATCCCCAGAAGGGGTGGCCCTCCCCCCAAAGCACACCAGTCTGCAGAGTAGGTTTTATTTTTTTGCTTTTAGTATTTTTTAAAAAATAACTCCTTTATTAACTTCTTATTATGAAAACTTTCAAACATACACAACGGCAGGGAGAAGAGCTGCATTTATGGGGTGCATTTTAAGCAGGGTGAGGAGGTAACCCTGGCATGCTGAGGCCCCCTCTGCACTCTGCCCCCAGTTCTCTGTGACTCCAAAGTGAGACCAGATGGCCTGGAAGGGAGGACGGAGGACACTACTTGGCCAGCAGCTCCAGGGCCCTCCCACCTTCTAGAACCAACCAGGCAGAGTCTGAACCAACCCTGTTCAGAAGTCAGAGCTGGAGGCAGCCGTTTTCTTTTACCAACGGGTGAAAAAGGAAAAAGAAATCAAGTCTTTTCCCAGGCAGACGACATTTCCTGCATCGGAGAGGGTGAGAATCTGCTCTTGGAAGGAAAGAAAGAGTCTCCTGTCTAGAGCTTCCTCTTTGAAGCTCCATGAATATACATGGTGGCAGGCAGAGGGTTCTTTGAGATGCTAACAAGCTGCCTTACCTTGGAAAATTGAGGTCATCAGCTCTAAGGGGATCTTGACTCCAAGGGGGTAGGAGGGTTGAGAGAGCAGGTGCTACAGAGACCAGAGACCCAGTGGCCAGCTCTGACCTTGGGCAACTCAGTCCTTTCCCTTCTGAGCCTCTATGTTCTCACCTGTGAAATGGGGATACTTACTCCATCCTGGGGCTGGCGAGGGCAGAAGATGATGCTAAGTGACACACCCAATATGGCACTTGGTACACACTAGGTGCCCAATACTTGTGGTGCTCGTATCACAGAACCCAGAGCTTGGTGGGGCCGCTGGAACAATTAACAATGAAGAAGGGTGGGTTTGGCAAGTCATCCAACCTGAATTCAAATCCTTGCTCTGCTTGCCACTAGCTGACCTCTTTGCACCTCAGTTTCTGGATCTGTAAAATGGGAAGATCTCTGTTTACCTACCATGGGGATGAGAAGAGCTAAGATATACGTAAACCTCTGGTCAACACTAACACAGATAGCCAATTTTAGTCCTTGAGGTTCATGGTCATGTAGGCTTTGGCTCCTTGCTGCAGCTGAGGCTGGGGGTGGGAGGGTGGGGTGGAATGAGGCATGGACCAGGCAGGGGAAAGGCTGACAGGAGAGATGCCTTGGAGATCAGCCCACTTCTTGGTGAAGAGGATAAGGAAGACTCAAAGCCTAGGACGGACTCACTGGAAGGACATGAACCCTCTGCCCTGCCCAGCTCCATGATCTGTCCTTCATCCTCAAGACATCCGCACTCCTTAGCTCTCAATGCCTCCCAGATCAGTGGCCACACTGCTGGGGCAACTGGCCCAGCTGGGCTCCTCCCAGTGCCCCTCCTCCAGAAGAAAAGTCTCATGAAGCACAAATCTGATCACCTCATCTCCTGGGCCCAAGCTCTGCAAAGACTCTGGCTTGAATCAGGGAAAAGGCCAAGTCCCTCCTAAAGCCCTTGTTGTTCGATCACCAAGTCATGTCCAAATCTTTGCGACCCTATGAACTGCTGAACGTCAGGCTGCACTATCTCCCGGGGTTTGCTCAGACTCATGTCTATTGAGTCGGTGATGCCATCCAACAGCCATATGCCACTTTATTTCCATGACCGCATCTCCTGCTACTGATCCCCTCACTCTTCTCAGCCACACTTAAACATGCCAAGCATGGCCACGTGGTGCTAGTGGTAAAGGACCCATCTGCCAATGCAGGAGACTTAAGAGTTGCAGGTTCAGTCCCTGGGTTGGGAAGTTCTGGAGGAGGGTACGGCAACCCACTCCAGTATTCTCGCCTGGAGAATCCCATGGACAGAACCTGGAGGGCTCCAGTCCATAGGGTCACAAAGAATCAGACACAACTGAAGCAACTTAGCACTCACAGTCTCCTTGGCATGTAGTAGGTGCTCTAGAAACATCCTCTGAATGACTGAGTCAGTAAGTGAACACCTGCTTCAGTCTTCAGTGATGTAAGGAACTCTGCTGCCTAAGAAACCCCCTTCTCTGGCCCCTTTCCCCAGGGACAGAGCGAGTACCCAGCAGAGGTTGGGCAGGCAGGTGGCCAGCAGTCTGGGTGACCCCTGTCCGACTCTGGCTGCTGCTCAGACTGCATGCAGGGCTAATTGCTACAACTCCAGAGCAAAGTGAGTTAATGAAGCAGATTAATGTTCCCATGTTGCTCCTGTTCCCACCACAGCCATCAAGGAGCCATAGGAGGGACACCTGGGGCTTCAGGGCACCGGCCACTGGGTACTTGGGGTGCCTGACCCCACCCAGCCTGGCCACGTGGCCACTCCTACTCTTCTCCCTGACACAGGTGTCATCCACAAAGGGCAGGGAACAAATCTTAGGTGTCTTTGGTGTGCGGGCACTGGACATGGGCGCCCGTTTACCCACCACACGTAGAAACAAGCATCCCCATTGGAGAGAGAGGGAACCAGAGGCCAGAAAGATAGGGCGGCCTGCCCTAGGACCTCCAGCTGAGCTGAGCTATAGCCTCTCACATCCCGCTTCATCTTGTGAGGGAGATGGAGCCCCTCTTTGGATTACCAGTCCCCTCCCCTCACCACCTGCCCTGGAGGCAATGGTGAATGACTATAATAAGGAGAGTAGCAACAACAGTGACAATAATCGGCACACTGTCCGCTGGGCACTGTGCCAAAACTAAGAAGTCAGGACTTCCCTGGTGGTCCAGTGGCTAAGACTCCACGCTTCCTACGCAGGGGGCCCAGGTTCAGTCCCTGGTCAGGGAGCTAGATTCCGCCGGGTGCAACTAAGAGTTTGCACGCCACAACTAAAGATCCCACGTGCTGTAACCAAGACCCAGTGCAGCCAGACAAATAAATAAATAAATATAAAACAGACAGACCTTTAAAACACAGAACAGGAAACTAAACAGTCACTGACACCTCAAGAACTCTACACGATAGAAGCTCTTATGCGCCCATTTTACAGATGAGGAGACTGAGGCACAGAGCGGCAAAAGTGCTTGACTGAGGCACACTGTGAGTAAGCGGACCTGCAATGCTATATGCTCCACCACCTCCCTCCATGGCCTCCTTCTGGATTCTGACCTAGGCTCTGGCCTTGGCGGTGGAGATCTGGTCACCTGGCCCTTCTCTGGCTCTGTCACCCCCACCTCTGGCCTGGCTCATCCGGTTTCTCACTCCTTTCAAAAGAAGTTTGGGAAGAATGACGCATATTGTGTTTAAACTGCCATCATCTTTTCCTCATTACAGAGGCCATATATGTTCACTATAGAAAACTGGAAGAAAACAGAAAAGCATTTAGAAAATAAAATGATTCATCTCCCAGAGATGGCCATTTTTGATATTTTGGGCATGTCATTCTTGTCTTTTATTTTCCATATATAATCATCTTCAAGACATCACCCAGCAGCATAAGATTTGCTCTCTCCTTGGCCCTGTACTGAGTATCTTGTATACATTATCTCATTTAACCCTCACATGATCTTATTTCATCCTCATTACAACCATGATACCATGACTAAAATCCCTGTTTTACAGATAAGCAAATGGAGGTTCAGAGAGTTAAAGTAATATGTCCAAAGTCACAAAGCTGGTCACTGTCCAGTCTTCAAATTTACATCTTTTGGCTCTGAACTGTTTTCTTATAACTTCCAGGAGCTGGAATTGCCAGGTCAAGTATATATAAAATTCTAAGCTTTTTAAATCTTAATTTTTAAAAATTCTATACCAACTTGTCCTAAAAAATGGGGGGGGGGTGTCTCAATTTCTCAGTTTGCACCTTTGCCAATAGGGTCTCAGTTCAGTTCAGTTCAGTCTCTCAGTCGTGTCCGACTCTTTGCGACCCCATGAATCACAGCACGCCAGGCCTCCCTGTCCATCACCAACTCCCAGAGTTCACCAAAACTCATGTCCATCAAGTCAGTGATGCCATCCAGCCATCTCATCCTCTGTCATTCCCTTCTCCTCTTGCCCCCAATCCCTCCCAGCATCAGAGTCTTCTCCAGTGAGTCAACTCTTCGCATGAGGTGGCCAAAGTACTGGAGTTTCAGCTTCAGCATCATTCCTTCCAAAGAAATCCCAGGGCTGATCTCCTTTAGAATGGACTGGTTGGATCTCCTTGCAGTCTAAGGGACTCTCAAGAGTCTTCTCCAACACCACAGTTCAAAAGCATCAATTCTTTGGTGCTTAGCTTTCTTCATAGTCCAACTCTCACATCCATACATGACTACTGGAAAAACCATAGCCTTAACTAGACGGGCCTTTGTTGGCAGAGTAATGTCTCTGCTTTTCAATATGCTATCTAGGTTGGTCATAACTTTCCTTCCAAGGAGTAAGCGTCTTTTAATTTCATGGCTGCACTCACCATCTGCAGTGATTTTGGAGCCCCAAAAAATAAAGTCTGACACTGCTTCCACTGTTTCCCCATCTATTTCCCATGAAGTGATGGAATCAGATGCCATGATCTTCGTTTTCTGAATGTTGAGCTTTAAGCCAACTTTTTCACTCTACTCTTTCACTTTCATCAAGAGGCTTTTTAGTTCCTCTTCACTTTCTGCCATAAGGGTGATGTCATCTGCATATCTGAGGTTATTGAGATTTCTCCGGGCAATCTTGATTCCAACTTGTGCTTCTTCCAGCCCAGTGTTTCTCATGATGTACTCTGCATATAAGTTAAATAAGCAGGGTGACGATATACAGCCTTGACGTACTCCTTTTCCTATTTGGAACCAGTCTGTTGTTCCATGTCCAGTTCTAACTGTTGCTTCCTGACCTGCATATAGGTTTCTCAAGAGGCAGGTCAGGTGGTCTGGTATTCCCATCTCTTTCAGAATTTTCCACAGTTTCCTGTGATCCACACAGTCAAAGGCTTTGGCATAGTCAATAAAGCAGAAAGAGATGTTTTTCTGGAACTCTCTTGCTTTTTCCATGATCCAGCGGATGTTGGCAATTTGATCTCTGGTTCCTCTGCCTTTTGGAAGGCCTATTTTCCCATACTCTTGTCCATGGCAAACTTATGTTTTAAAAATCTGCCAGATTAATCTGCAAACAAGATGTACCATCTCTGCTTCTGATATTTCTTTACTTTCACTGTGTATTGTTAGCCTCTGTGTGGATCTGGGGCCTGACTGGCCAGGGCGTAATGTCCTTCCAGCTAGAAGCTCCATGTCTCAATGCAGAAGGAACCAGAAGAGAAGCCGAGGCATCAGGTTAAGGGTCATATCCAGTTACCTGACACCTTAGTCACCTGTCATGGTGTACTCTGACCTTCAAAGCAAGTCTTGCATGGAAAACAGAATGCCCTGAATGTGCAGTTTCCCTCAGCCTACTTGACAGGCAAACTGAGTCAGAAGTAGCTTTCCCCCAGCTTTGGGGCCAGATACTTCTTCTCTATTCCTGAGTCTCACTCTATCATGTGAAAAATTATAAACCTTCAGATTCAATAAATTCAAAGAACTCAAGATCAAGAAGTATGAAGCGAACTACACCAAGGTAAATCATCATCAAATTGTTCAAAACCCAAGATAAAGAGGAAATCTTAAAAGAAATCAGGGTAAAAAAGAAGAGAACAAAGATGAGAATGACAGCAGATTTCTGGCCAAAAACAATGCAAGTGAGAATGCAGGAACGACATCTCGAAATTGTCAAAAGAACAAAATCTGTCAACTTAGAATTCTATGTCCAGCAAACATAACTTTCCAAAAGGAAGGATAAAAATAAAGGCTTTTTCAGGCAGAGAAGCTGAAAAAATTCATCAACAGCAGACCCACACTAAAGAAAAGTCAAAGTCCTTCAAGCTGAAGGAAAATGATATGAGAGAGAAACCTGGATCTCCAAAAAGGAATTAAGAGCACTGGAAAATGTAACTACATGAATAAACTTAAGATTATTTTTCTCATTATTTAAATCTCTTTAAAAGATAACTTACAGTTTAGACAATAATCATATGATTTTGTATTTAAAACGTGTAGAAGTAAAATGTATAGCAATAGAATAAGAATGCAATGGTCTTATACATGAAGTGATATAATATGACTTGAAAGTAGACAGTAGTTAAGTTAAAGGTGTGTACTATAAACCATACAGGAATCACTCAAGTAACAAAATAAAGTGCTAAGTCACTTCAGTCGTGTCTGATTCTGCAACCCCATGGGCTGTAGCTCGCCAGGCTCCTCTGTCCATGGAATTCTCCAGGCAAGAATACTGGAGTGGGTTGCCATGCCCTCCTCCAGGGGATCTTCCCAACCCAGAGATCAAACCCGCTTCTCTTAGCAGGCAGGTTCTTTAACACTAGCATCACCTGGCAACCCCAACAAAGCAAAGACTAACAGCTGAAACAAACAGCAAGAGAAAAGATTTAAACCTAACCATGTTAACAATCACATCAAATGTAAATGGTCTAAACACTCCAATTAAAAGTCAGAGATTTTCAGATTGGATAAAGAAATAGACCCAACTATATGCTGCTTATAAGAAATGCGCTTCAAATTATTAAAAAAAAAAAAAGTGGGTTAAAAGTTAAGATATAGAAAACCATAGAAAAATTTTAGAAATGCAAGAAAAAACAGACAATTCCCAATTATATAGTCAGGGATTTCAATATCACTCTCTCAATAACTGATGGAATATGTAAACAGAAAATAAATAAGGATATAGACGATTTGAATAACACCGTCAACCAACTTGACATTTATCGAACACTTCACCAAGTAACAACAGAATATATATTCTTTTCATGGAACATTTACCAAAATGACCATATTCTGGGCCATTAAACCAGTTTCAATACATTTCAAAAGATTCAAGTCATACAAAATACATTCTATGGTCACAGTGGAATTAACGTAAAAACCAATAACAGAAAAAATCCCTGGAAAATCCCAAATATTTGGAAACAAAATAATATACTTCTAAAGAAGCAGTGGGTCAAAGGGAAATGAATAGGGAAATTGGAAAATTTTGAACTGAATGAAAGCAAAAGCATCACATCTCAGAATTTCTGGGATGCCGCTAAAGCAGTACTTAGGGGGAACTTTATAGCACTAAATGCCTATACTAGTGAAGTAGAAAGGTTTCAAACCAATGACCTCTGCCTTTACCTTAAGAAACCAAAAGAACAAATTAAACGAAACTAAGTATGAACAAGGAAATAATACAGATTCAATGGGAAATCAATAAAAAAGAAAACAGAAAAGCAATAAAGAAACATCAGACACAATAAAGCAGGTTCTTTGGAAAGATCAGTAGAACTGAAAAATCTCTAGCCAGATGGATCAAAGAAAGAAAATATAAAAAGAAGGGAGAGAAGACACAAATTACCAATATCAGGAATGAAACAGGTGATATCACTACAGATTACACAGATCTTAAATATAGTAAGTTTCAAAATTCATTACAAAGCTACAGCAATCAAGTCAGGGTGGTACTGTCATAAGGATAGATTAGGAGAACATAATTGGGAGTCCAGAAAAAAAAAGCCCTCACATTTGTGGTTAGCTGATTTTCAACAAGGGTGCCAAGACCATTCAAAGGGGGAAAGAACAGCCTTTTCAACATATGGTGATGGCACAACTGAATATCCACATACAAAAAAAAAATGAAGTTGGACTACCTCACACCATGTACAAAAAAATTCACTCAAAATGGATCAAGGACCTAAACATAAGAGCTAAAACTATAAGGCGCTTAGAAGAAAACACAGGTGTAAATCTTTACAACCTGGAACTAGGCAAGGCTTTTTCATATACGATACCAAAAGCGCATGCACCCAAAAAGAAAAAATAGGTAAGTCGGACTTCATCAAAGTTAAAAAGGACACTCACAAGAATGTGAAAAGACAACTCACAGACTGGGGTAAATATGTGAAGATCATATATCTGATAGCAGACTTACATTCCAAAATATATAAAGAACCCTCCTAGCTTAATAACATAGAGGCAAACAGCCCAATTGTAACATGGGCAAAGGATGTGAGAGGATATTTCTCAAAAGAAGACACAGATGGTCAATAAATACATGGTCAACATCAGAAGCCATGAAAATAATGCAAATCAAAACACATCCGCTAGGATGGCTATAATTAAAAAGATATACAGTTAGGGACTTTTCTGGGGATCCAGTGGTTGAGACTCCACAATTCCAATGCAGGGGGCGTGGGTTCAATCTCTGGTTGGGGACCTAAGATCCTACATGCTGTGTGGCATGCCCTCCCCGGCTCCCACAAAAAAAAAAAAAAAAAAGAAGACAGTTAAAAATATTGGTGAGGATCTGGAAAAATTGGAACCCTCATAGACTACTGTGGAAATACAAAATGGTACAGCCACTTTAAAAAACAGCCTGGAAGTTGCTCAAAAGCTTAAATACAGAACATAGGAACCAGTGATTCCCCTTCTAGATACATGGTGATGGTTTAGTCAGTAGTTTAGTGACTAAGTCATGTCTGACTCTTGTGACCCCATGGACTATAGCCCACCAAGTTCCTCTGTCCTTTATCCATGGGATTTCCCAGGCAAGAATACTGGAGTGGGTTACCATTTCCTTTTCCAAGGAATCCTCCTAACCCAGGGATTGAACCTGGGTTCTGCATTGCTGGCGGATTTTTTACTGACTGAGCCACTAAAATGAAAACATATGTCCACGTGAAAACCTATATACAATGTTCAAAGCAGCATCATTTGTAATGGATGAAAAGTAGATACAACATAAACAGCCACAAAGAATGGATAGACAAAATGTAGCGTATCCATACAATGGAATGTGTGTGTGCATGTGTGTGTGTGTTAGTCGCTCAGTTGTGTCCAAATCTTTGGGACCCCACGGACTATAGCCTGCCAGGCTCCTCGATCCATGGGATTCTCCAGGCAAGAATACTGGAGTAGGTTGCCATTTCCTTCTCCAGGATACAATGGAACACTATTCAGCAATAAAAATGAACGAGGTACTGTTACATGCTACAACTTGTATGAACCTTGAAAACTTCATGGTAAGTGAAAAAAGACAGTCACAAGAACCATATCATATGATTCCATATTATATGAACTGTCTCAAACAAGCAACTCTCTAGATACAGAAAGTAGACTAGTGGTTGCCCAGGACTGAGGGTAAGGGAGTAGGTATACTAGGAAGTACAGAGTTTCTTTTGGGGGTGACGAAATGTTCTAAACTTGATGTGATGATTGGCATACAACTGTGTACAATGGTACTAAAACCATTGATTTTTATATTTTATGCAAATTGTATGATATACAAATTATAACTCAATAAAGCTGTTATTTTTTAAAGTGATAACAAAGGAATATGATGAACAAATTTATGCCAATAAATTTGACAACTTAGATGAAATGAACAAATTTCCATGAACATACGAATTACCAAAGCCCACATAAGAAGCTGTAGGTAACCTGAGTAGCCCTATATTAATGAAAGAAATTGAATTTTTAGATAAAACTTTCCCACAAAGAAAACTCATGGCTTAGATGGCTTCACTGGTGATTTTAGACAAACATTTGTATGTCAATTCTACACAAACTCTTGTAAAAGACTGAAGGGAGGGAAATATTTCACTTATAGGGCCCTAATATCAAAACCAGACAAACTCAATACAATAAACAAAAACTATAGACCAATAGGCCTTATGAATATGGATGCCAAAATCATACACAACATTTTAGCAAATCTAATTCAATAATATATTAAAAGGCCAAGTGGGGTTCATCTTGAATGTGGAGTTGGCTCAACACTTGAAAACTAATCAATGTACTTCATAACAGGCTAAAAGAGAAAAGCCATGTGATCATCTCAAAATAAAGAAAAAGTGTTTCACAAAATCCAACATCCATTCCTAATTTTTTAAATTCTGAGCAAACTGAAAATAGAAGAAAAATTCCTCCAACTGATACAAGCATCTACAAAAACCCCTTAATACCGTATCTAAGGTGAGAGACTGAATGAAGTCTTCCTTCTAAGACCAGGAATAAGACAAGGAAGTCCATTCTCACCACTCCTATTCAACATTGCACAGGAGTTTCTAGCCAGGGCAGTCAACCAAGAAAATGAAACAAAAGGCATCAAGACTAGAAAGAAAGAAAGATAACTATCTTTATTTGCAGGTAACATGCTCATCTATATAGAAAACCCAATAGAAGCCATGCACAACAAAGCTGTTATAACTAATAAGTAAGCTTACTAAGGTGTAGGATAAAAGATCAATCTACAAAAATCAATTTTTTTCTATACACTAGCTACAAACTATCAGAAACTAAAAATCTTAAATACCATGTATAATAGCATCAAAAATATGAAATAATTAGGAATAAATATGACAAAAATGTGAAAAACTAGATATGGGAAACTAAATTATTGCTGAGGTAAGTTTTTAGAAAAACACCTAAATAAATTGAGATATCTTGCTCACGGATTAGGAGATTCAATATTGTTAAGATGTTCATTCTACTCAAACTGACCTACATATTCAAATCAATCTCAACCAAAATAGAAACAGGCATTTTTGTAGAAATTGATAAGCTAATTACAAAATTAATGTGGAAATGCAAAGGATTTACAGTAGGCAAAACAACTTTGAAGAAAAAGGGTAAAGCTGGAGGCCCTGCTTTTAAAACAGTATCACACTGCTTTGAAGTATCAGAAGACAGACAAATAGATTAATGGAACAGGAGAATCCAGAAATAGACCCACACATATACATGAACATATATGACTTTTGACAAAGGAGCAGAGATAATCAGCAGAGCCAAAGTTTTTCTTTTTCAACAAATGGTGCTGGAATGATCAAATATTTATGAGCAAAAAGTGAAATTTAATCTATATCTCACACTGTAATAACAAAAATTAACACAAAATACATCATAGTTATAAGCATAAAACCTAAAACTATAAAACTTCAAGCAGAAAACACAGACCAAACCTTTATGATCTTGGACATGGTAAAGATTTCTTAGATATGACAATAATAGACACAATCCGTAAGAGAACAAACTGATAAATTAGACTTCTTTCAAATTTTAAAATGCCAGTGCTTTGAAAAGGCAAGCCACAGACTGGAGGGAAATATTTGCAAAACATATATCCTTTATAGGACTTGTATCCAGAATACAAAAAGAACCCACAAAACTCACGAATAAGAAAACAACCAACCCAATTTAAAAATGGGCAAAAGAGACAAAGAGATATTTCACCAAGGAAAATATACAGATGGCAACTAAGGACATGAGAAGGTGTTCAACATCAGTGGTCATCAAGGAATTGCGAACGGACACCACAATGAAATACTCCAGCCATCAGAATGCTTACCATTGGAAGGACTGACTCTGCAAAGCACTGGTAAGGACGTGGAAGAACTTCCACACACTGCTAGTGGGAATTCTAAATGGTGCACCCATTTTGGAAAATACCTCGACAGGTTTCCTAAAAAAATTAAACACACACCTATCAAGTCATCCCATCCCTCCTCTGGATATGTTTACGCAAGACAGTGCAAACATATGTTCATACAAAGACCTGTACACTAAAATTCATAGAAGCTTTGTTTGTAATAGCCCCAAACTGGAAATAAGCCCAAATGTCCACCAAACGAGTAAATGAATAAATAAACTGTAGCATATTCACACAATGGAATACTACTCAACACTATAAAAAAGAACTATTCATACATGCTACAACGCGGGTGAATACCCAAATAACTATGATAAGTGAAAGAAACCAAACATCAAGAGGATGCATGATTCCATTTATATAGAATTCTAGGGAACACAAATAAATGCTCGCCTGTGGACAGGGAGGGACAATAGCAGAGTGTGGGGGAGGGAACAGCAAATAGGAGAAAGAGGGAGGCTTACTTAAGGCCATAAGGACACTTTAGAGAGTGATGAATACGTTCATTATCTTGATTATGGTGATGGTTTCACAGGTGCATACATTTGCTAAAACTTATCAATTTGAACACTTTAACTATGTGTGATTTATTGTATGTCAGTTATACATCATTAAAAGCTATTTTTAAAAAAAGGAAAATAAATCAAAGTTATGTGAAAAAGAGGCAAAAAAAAAAAGATCAAACTAGAATACTTTGGTTTTTTCAACAGAGGTTCTAATGTTTTTAGAGTCTTGAAATGTTGTCTCATCTGTTCAAAGATTCATAATCATTTATTTCCAGAATATAAACATACCTCATTCTGTCACTTGAAGATAACTGTACTGAGATTCTGAGATGCATTGGTACCAGGTACAAGGCTGTCATTCTAAATCATTTATCCTAAAGTGTAACACCCATCACCAGATCCCCAGATTCCATTACTTTGTACGTGCTGTGCTTAGTCGCTTCAGTTGTGTTTGACTCTTTGAGACCCCATGGACTGCAGCCCGCCAGGCTCCTCTGTCCATGGGGATTCTCCAGGCAAGAATACTGGAGTGGGTTGCCATGCCCTCCTCCAGGGGATCTTCCCAACCCAGGGATGGAACCCAGGTCTCCCGCATTGCAGGCAGATTTTTTACCGTCTAAGCCCCCGGGGAAGCCTAAGAATACTGGACTGGGTAGCCTATTCCTTCTCCAGGGGATCTTCCCGACCCAGGAACTAAACTGGGGTCTCCTGCCCTGCAGGTGGATTCTTCACCAGCTGAGCCCTCCATTATCCCCTCTCCATTCTTTTATCCTAACATGGAAGGACGAACAGAATGGCTCCTAGTCTGTCATTGAAATTCTAAATCACCTCCTACTCTAGGGAGCCACGAAACATGATATTTAGAAAGAGTTTTAAGTAATAGGGGGATGTTCTTCCACCATAAGAATGAGCAGGAAGAGAGGGAGCAGAAGTGAAACACGGAGGTGTTCTGGAGTCATCCCTTATGGAGAAGGAAAACCTCCCCAGACCGAAAAACCAATGGGACCTATCTCCAACACTACAGCAGAAACCTCTAGTGAATTTTGTTTTCATCTTTTTCCTTTAAAAAAAAATTTACATTTTAATTTACTTTTTAATTTTTAAATGAATAGGCTTTGTTTTTTAGAGTAGTTTTAGGTTTACAGAAAAACTGAGCAGAAATTACAGAGTTCCCATAGATCCTTTATCCTCCCCCCTTGCAGTTCCCCTAACACCTTGCTTCCATGCGGTACATTGGTTACAGTGGATGAACCAATATTGATACATTATTATTAACTAAACTCCAAGGTTAGAGTTCATTCTTTGAATTGAGAAGTTCTATGGGTTTTGACAAGTATTTAATGTCACATATCCACTGGCTTAGTATCATACAGTAGAGTTTTACTGCCGTAAAATATTCTGTGTTCCACCTCCTACTCACCCCTTCCTTCCTCCCCTCAAATCCTTGGCAACCACTGATCTTTTCACTGTCTCCACGCTTTTACCTTCTTCAGAATGTCATACAATTGGAATCAGACAGTATGTAACCTTTTCAGACTCGCTTCTTTCACTTAGTAATTATGTTTAAAGCTCCTCGGTGTCTTTTTGTGGCTTGACAGCTCATTTCTTTTTACTGTTGAATAATATTCCACTAAATGGATGTACCACAGTTTGTTTCGCCATTCATCCATCAAAGGACACCTTGGTTGCTTCCATTATTTTCCATTATATACATATACACATGAATCAAGTCATAATATATATATACACATTAAGGTTCGTGTACTCCATAACACATAGGTCACGCCTCAATACACAACTTTTAAATATAATAATATTCTGTAGTCATTGACTCAGAAAGATGGCCAATATCAAGGGGAAAGGTAGCTATAGACAAAGAGGACTTATATGATGCTATTTATGCAAAATCAACTACACATACGCACTTCATCAGCAGACTTCAAAACTACAAGTGACAAGCTATGAGAGTACTTGTGTACACCGAGCATCGTCCTAAGGCACTTTTTAATATCATTTCATCTTCACAACTTACGAGGCACGGAACTTTACTGGCTCCACTTTACAGATGAGAAGCCTGAGGCACAGAGAGATCAGGTAACTTGCTTCAGTCAAACAGCTAAGTGGTAGAGTGGGATCTGAACTTAGACCTTATGGTACCAGCAACCATGCTCTTATGTCCATGGGGTCACAGAGTTGGACACGACTGAGCGGCTGAACAAAACCCTGACCGCAGCCCCTGAAGCTGCACACAGTGTGGCCTCTGTCACCCCCCACCTCTCCTTCCCCCTCACCCCATCACCTGTGGCTTCCCTTCTTCCTCTCTTCCCTGAAAATGGTGTTGCCCTCACACCACAGGGTTTGCCCATCAGCCGTTCTCTCCACCTGGAATGATTCCTCCCCACTCCTCTTTGTAAGGGCAATATCCTCTCATTCCTCAGGTCTCAGCCCGAGTGTCGCCTCCTCCATGCAGCCTGCCAGACCCCCAGCCTGGGCTGGGGTCTCTCATCTAAGTCCATAGCTTCCATGACCCACCCTGTGGACCTCATCTCTGTTCTATCTGCTTTTTCAGTCTCCTAGCAGTGAAAAGGGCTGAGTGGCGAAGCACTGATGCTTTTGAACTGTGGTGCTGGAGAAGACTCTTGAGAGTCCCTTGGATACCAAAGAGATCAAACCAGTCAATCCTAAAGGAAATCAACCCTGAATATTCATTGAAAGGACTGATGCTGAAGCTGGAGCTCCAATACTTTGGCCACCTGATGCGAAGAGCTGACTCATTGCAAAAGACCCTGATGCTGGGAAAGTTGGAGGGCAGGAGGAGAAGGGGGGTGACAGAAGATGAGATGGTTGGATGGCATCATCAAGTCAGTGGACACCAGTCTGAGCAAACTTCGGGGGATGGTAAAAGATGAGGAAGCCTGGTGTACTGTAGTCCATGGAGTCACAAAGAGTCAGACAGGACTGAGTGACTGGACAACAAGGAAAGTGAAGAAGCGTGTTTCACTCAGAGTCAAGTCCCCTCTGCCCACCACAGTGCCCACTCAGCAAATACTTGATGAAGGAATGAATAAATGAATGGATGAATCCACCTGCCAGGGAAGATCTACTTGGAGGGGCCTCCAGAAGGTTGACATCAAAAGGTGAACGATGCTCACCACAGGGAGGTGGATTTCAGGTCATTTTTTTACTCTCACTTTTGTACTTTGGGTTTATCTGACTGGAGAGTATTCCAGGGGACAGATACCATCTTCCAATCCCTCAGCAGTTCCTGTCTGGGGGACCCTCATCTGCCACCCTCCCTGCCCCCTACAACACTCTCCGAGCTCTGCCTGCAGCTCCAGAGGGAGATGTATTAATAAACTGAGGGAGAAGGTCACCCAGCTCGCAAACACTGAGCAGAGCTGTCCTTGACTCCAGTACGGATGAAATGTGCTGGGGGGCGGGGGGCGCTTCACTGAGCAAGCGCTGAGCACGTGTGAGCTATTTCTGATTCCCACCTGGCGGGGCCCAGTGCATCTGCCAGGGAACCAGGGCCAGCTTGGTGGGTAGAACCGCTGGCCAGCCACCCTGTAATGTTCACACCAGACCTGGCCATTGACCTGCTCAAAACCCTCCCTCAGCTCCCCACCACTCAGGGTGCGGGGGAAAGGGAGGCCAGAACCTCCCCCTGGCATTCAAGGCTCAGCGAGGTCTCGTCCCAGCTCAGCATCCTGCTCTCCACTCTCCCCAGTGCAGCCAGGTCCTCACTCAACTCCTGGCCTTGGCACATGCCGTGCCCTCTGTCAGGAACGCCTGCTCAGCCCCCAGTAGTTGCTTGCTCCCACGTAACCTGCAGGTCTCAGCTTGGACAACTCCTCCAAGAAATCTTCCCTGGCCATTCCCCCACACCTTGTCCTGGGGCTGCGCGCTATGGTGACACAGATCCTGATGACTTAGTGGCCTGTGATCCCTCTCCCAGCCTGTGACAACGTCATCTCCATGTCCCAGGGTCCTGCAAAGGCGTGGCTCAGGGCACAAATGAATCCACGTTTGCCGATTGACTACATGATGAAGAAAGTGTTCCTGTGCTGAGAGGGACAGAAGAAGTGGGGGGCAAGAGAGCAGGAGGGGAGCAAGTGATTGCATTTGGCTGAGGCTTGGAGGCCAAGGGTAGAGAGATGTGGTCCTAGCGGGCAGGGAGGGGTCCACAGTCAGCTGCACCTCCTCCAACCTGCCGGGCCCAGAGCTCCAGGGACCAGGTGTGGCTGCCTGCAGGCCCTGCCTCCCCAGCCCCAACGGGCACAGTGGATGTAGAATCTGTACAGAACAGAGCATTCTGTCTAAATATATCTGCTCCCAACACAGGACACACAGGGAGGGAGTGGGGGGCACGGTAGGCCTGAGTGCTGGGGGAGGCTTTTTGGAGCACTCGCCCAGCCCACGGCCCCCTGCCCTGGCGGGGGCAAGTCCAATCTGGGGCCCAGACTCAGGGCTGGGCCTGGGTGGGTCTTTCTAAGCAGGGTTCCCAAAGCCTGACCTCCTACCCAAAAGCAGCTGCCTTGAATGTGGGCCACATACAAACCAGGCCAGCAGAGGAGGGAGGGGACACAGAAGTGGAGCCTGGGGGAGGAGGCCTCGGTCCCCGGCAGTCCAGAGTCCAGGCTCTCCCCACCACCCTGAAACCAAGGCACAGAGAGAGAGGCAGCTTCAACAGGGTCACACAGGGGGCGGAGGGCAGCGAGGGGTGGAGAACCCAAGGGTCCTGGCTCCCAGAGACCCTGAAGGCTTCTAGAATTCTCTTCAGCTTCTTGAGGTTCTCTCAAGGATCTCTCAGATGGGACAGCAGAAAGAGCACTAGGTTCAGAGTCAAGACTCTGTGGTTCGGGACTTCCCTGGTGGTCCAGTGGTTAGGACCCTGCGTTTCCACTACAGGGAGCATGGGTTTGATCCCTGGTTGGGGAACTAAGATCCCACGTGCCACGTGGCACAGTCAAAAATAAAAGTTTTTAAAAGAACACTGTGCGCAGTCCCATCTCTACCACTGAGGCCCTCAGGCAAGCCCTTCCGGGCCTCTGTCTCCCCACCTACAAAATGGGGATGAGCACACGTTCCTGTGTGTGCAGGCACTCTGCACATTGGAGTGTCCACTTCTTGGCCCTCCCTTCCAGGCTGGTCTCAGTGGGAGCCCAGGCAAACCTTCTGTGAGCAGATCTGGACTGGGGTGTGGAGAGAGTACGCCAGAAGCCTCCAGAGTGTGTGTGCAGTTGGGGGAAAGGGTCATAAGAGAACACAACAACATCAGCTACTTTCTCTTGAGCACCTACTGTGTGCTAGGCCCCGTCCTAGATACTTTAACACAGAGACGTCACCTCACCCTCACAAGCAGGCAATGATGCTGTTAGCCCATGGGGAACAGATGGGGAAACTGAGGCTCAAAGAGGTTCCTGTGACCTGCTAAAGGTCACACAGCTGATGAACAGAGCCAGACTCAAACTGGGGCCAACCCACAGAGTCCGCTCACTTCCTCCTGTGGGTGGACTAGCTCGCTGGGGTTCACCCAGGGAGGTCAGCCTATGACTCTAGAAAGCCTCCCTAGGTCCTTGGGGCTGAGACAGTTGCTACTTTTCCACTCAGTTTTGTTCTTTCAATTAAAAACAAAACCAGATTAAAAATACCTCTATATTAAAACAGTTGGACATAAATACTCGCTGGTATATACGCTTCAGTTTTAAGCAGGCATTAAGGCCGCACACGATCCCCTGGAGGAGGGAAAGGCCACCCACTCCAGTATTTTTGCCTGGAGAATTCCATGGACAGAGGAGCCTGGTGGGCTACAATCTATGGGGTCGCAAAGAGTTGGACACGACAGAGCGATGACTGAGCGACTGAGCACATGCCAGGCCCCAAACAGCCGAACCTCCCTCCCGCCCCTCGTGCACTCTCACTCTGGGCAGCACAGTGCACAGCCTGGGCTAGCCAGGGTTCAAATCCCAGGTCTACCACCTGCTGGCTGTGTGACCTTCGTGGTGTCATTTTCCCTCTCTGTGCTTCGTTTTCCCACCCTCCATCCAGAGTCACCGGGTATTGGAGAGACAGTGAGGTCAAGTTCTGGCCCAGGTTTCACAGCAAACAGCTAGCACTCTGGTTTAACTTATCACTGATGATAAGTTTTTGTTCAGTCACTCAATCATGTCCGACTCCTCATGACCCCGTGGACTGCAGCATGCAGGGCTTCCCTGTCCTTCACTACCTCCTGGAGTTTGCTCGAACTCATGTCCATTGAGTCACTGATGCCATCCAACCATCTCATCCTCTGTTGCCCCCTTCTTCTCCTGCCCTCAATCTTTCCCATCATCATGGTCTTTTCCAAAAAGTCAGCTCTTCGCATCAGGTACCCAAAGTATTAGAGCTTCAGCTTCAACATCAGTCCTTCCAATGAATATTCACAGTTGACTTCCTTTAGGATCAACTGCTTTGATCTCCTTGCAGTCCAAGGGACTCTCGAGATTCCATAAAAAGTTCCCTAGATTTCCTGAGTGGCTCCGGGAGATTGCGTGTGTCTGTGTGTGTGTGTGTGTGTGTGTGTATGAAAGAGAGAGATCATAAATGTTTATTATCTTTTTAAGCTACTAAGTTTTGAGTTAATTTGTTACACACCACCAGATAACTATTAATAACACAGAGGGTCAGCCTTGCGACAGGGTAGAGGAGAGGGCAGAGAGCAACTGGGGGCTGGTTTCAGAGGGTGTGATTTATATGCTCCCAGGCTGGGCACGCAGGGGGACCTTCTTCTCATGTCTCCCCGCACCCCTCAACCCCAGCCTTCCCTGTATGATTGCTTCTTACAACAGTTTACAGACACAAGAACAGACCTGAAAGAACTCCTCTAATCCAGAGAGCATACCGTGTGCCAGCTCAAAGCTAAAGGCTTTCACGTATCAGTTTTCATTGAATTCTTCCAAAAGCCCTTTGGGGGAGAATACCATTATGTCCAGTGCTAAGAATAAGGTCTGGCACATAGTAGGTGTTGGTATTACTCTGTATGGACTGGCAGCCCCAAATTTCAGGGGCTTAAAGAGCAAGAACTGTATCCCTTTCAAACAGTTGGGCTTCTCCTTGGGTTGGTTAAAGAACAGCCCTGGTGGGTCCACGCTAAAACACGGCGACCAATCAGCCAGCTTCCCACTGGTTCAGTCCCTGGGCACCCCATGGTGCCCCAGAGGGGCTCGTGCAGCCATCACCTCCTCTCCTAGTTGGGAAAGAAGGAGCGAGGGCCCACAGTGGGGGTCAGGGCTGAACTCTGGTCTGAGGCATCCGCCACCTGGCCCGGGGAATGACCCAGACATCCCTGGGGGAAGGAGTCTGAGGGGCACAGGCCATTCCCTCGTCACTGGGCCTTACACCCTGTCATGGGTTCAACAGTGCTCAGCTGACATCAATGAGCTGTGCACCCACTGTGTGCCAGGCCTCAGGCTGGGCGTGACTGGGGGAACCAAGAGGTGCCAGCCTGGCCACCTGGAGGGGCCGCCGTCTGGTGGGGGAGGAGGGACCCATGTGGGACAAGAGGCCTGGTCCCTGGAAGGACAAGGCCTGAGCCAAGTGGTGAAAGCCCGGAGCTCCTGAGCAAAGACTCGGGAAGGGGTTTCTGGGCAGAGGGAACAGTAAGCGTGGAGGGTGGGGGCCAGGGGACACGGCGTGCTCAGAGTCCCAAGTCATTCAGCTGAGACGTAGGCAAGGGCACAGCGGGGGCAAGCGGAATGCGTGGAGGCAGGTAGCAGAGGTGTGGACTGCTCAGGGCTCTGGGCCATGACAGGGTGTCAGGGGCTGGCTGTGGTTCTAGAGAAATCTCTCTGCCTCTGTGTGTGGAGGGTATACGGGCAGGAGACCCGGGAAGGGCCGGGACAGTCATCATGGCCATTGGCCATGAAGTGCTGGAGTCAAAAGATGCTTGAGAAGGGGACATGGGGCAGAGGAGGAGCCCAACTTCTGCTTCGTGGCCAAACCCGTAGTCCCACCCCAAGGGCTCCAAGCCTAAGGCTGCCTCCCTTCCTCCAGCCTCTAGGAACAGACTTGTCATTGATTAAACCCAGCCTGGCAAATGGTTCCTAGAAGCCCCGGGGCCGCTGGCTGTGGGGCGCCCCTGCCCACTGTCGCCCCTCAACAGGCGGCCGGCCGCCTTTGCCCCTGACCCGTCCAGTGTCAGCAGAGGGTGGTGACATGCCGGGTCAGCGGAGTCAGTCAGCTTTGGCCTCAGCCTCAGCAGGCAGGCAGGTGGCCAACACTCGGTGCCGGGAAGGCCTGGGGCGTGGCCGGCCAGGGGAGCACTGTGGGTCTGCCCTTCTCTGGAACCTTCTGTGACTCCTCAGTCTCTCTCGGCGGGAAGAACCCTTGCAGCGGGAGGCTGAGAGGGCTGGGAAGAGCGGCCCAGCTCCACCCTGACGTGCGGCACGACCTCTGGCACGTCGCTCAAACAACCTGAGCTTCCCCCAGGAACCCCTCAGCAACTCAACCCCCACCTGGCCAAGTGGCCAGCCCCCCTGGACAGGCTGCCTCACCTCTCCGAGCCTCAGTTTCCCCACATTTCAGCCATGCCGGATTCTACTTCACACCGAGCTCCTCCAAGTTCCTCCGGGCTTGAGACCCATACGCTTCCCAAGCTGCCCGCACCTCAGGGGCTTTTCACCAGTTAACTCCTCACTCGCAGGTCTCAGCTCCAGCATCACCTCCCTGGGGTAGCCCTCCCCGAGCCCCAACCCCCTACCCCATCTGGGTCAGTTCTCCTTGTGCTTCTCTGGAGCAGCCATGTCTGATGTGAGCTTACATTCATCTTGGAAGTTAGGTCATGACTGCTGCCCTCCCATGAGGATCGTGGCCCCCACAGGATGGCCAGGGGCTCGGCTCACTGATGTACCCCCCAGCACCCACTCTGAGCATATGAGCTTCCCTGTGGCTTAGATGGTAAAGAACCTGCCCGCAATGCGGGAGACCCAGGTTTGATCCCTGGGTCGGGAAGATCCCCTGGAGAAGGGAATGGCAACCCACTCCAGTATTCTTGCCTGCAGAATCCCAATGGACAGAGGAGCCTGGCGGGCTACAGTCCTTGGGGTCGCAGAGTCGGAAACAACTGAGCGGCTGACACTTCCACTGTGGGCACAGAGCAGGCATTTACCATATGTCTGTTGAATGCACACTTAGAAGGAGAAAGGGAGGAAGGGAAGCGAGGTCCCGAGGAGTGACAATATCTACCTCGCAGTGCTAGGAGGATCTAACAATATACAAAAGGCCTGACCTTAACAGAGGCAAACATCACAACTCCCCACATGCACCAAACACACACACCCCATACACGTATCCCACACCGGGATGGGAAGGGCACTGAGCGCAGCCCTTCCTCTCTGTCCACGCCCACACTCTCCCCAAGTCCCCTGATGAACCCGAGAGATGAGAGGCAGACCCATGGACCGGCAGAGGTGGACCCGGCCTCATGGCTCGCAGAGACCATCAGGCTCCCCAGAGCCAGCCAGCCCACACTGTCCCTGGAAGGCTCTGCACTCTTCCCGTCCTCCAGGAATTTCTCACACCCCAAAGGTGGCAGGTCGCCCCCCTAACTGGAGGAGTGGCGTGAGCTGCTGACACCTCTTCCCTGTTATCACACCTCGGCTTCGAGGACCGAGGACCAGAGATTGGTGAGCAGCCTCAGAAAGGTCTACCACGTGGACCTGCCCAGTGTGGACCAGGGCAGCCCCCACCCCTCTGACCCCATCCCGCTCCTACTGCACAGATGGAGAAGCTGAGACCCAGGCCGGCCTCCTGCCTGGATGCCCGAGTCACACAGACCTGGCTTCAAATCCCCACTCTAATGCCCACCAGCTCTACGGCCGCAGTTTCCTCAGAGGTCAAATGCGGATGAGCACAGCACCTCGCCCGCTCCACGGCGGGGTGCTCACATGAACACAGGCGGCAGAGGGCCCTGTCACCCCCAACAGCAGACGGTGTCCGGCCAAGACAACCCCCCTCAGAACCATCCCAGCAAAGCTGCCTGCTTAGCCTCACTCGGAACCCCAAAGCCTGGCCCAGAAAAGGCAGGCAACCAAGCCAGGGTCACACAGCAAGACCCCAGCCTGCAGAGAGGTGAACTTGGGCTCTGTTTGGCTGAGACTCCAGCCCTGAACCTCCCACCCTGAAGTGGATCTGGCAGAGCCAAGCAGGTGCCAGGGCTTGGCGGCAGCCGGGGGAGGGAGGCAGGCAGGCAGGCAGGCAGCTGGGGGTGGTGGGAAGAACCCTTTTTCCCCGTGTCTTTAGCAAACCCGGATCCCCGTTTCCAAGCTGCGCTCCAGAGCCCTCTGTGGCTGCTGCGTCACTGCGCGCAGTCAGCCCACAGTGGGTGGAAAGGAAGGTTCCCTCCCTCTGGCAGGGGCTGGGGGCAGGGGGAAGGCAGGTGTGGGGGGGCAGGAGTGAGCACAGTGAGGGCTCCCTGACACCTCCCAGCTGGGTTTACCCCTCGAGTCACAGAGGGCTGAGTTGGGAGAACCTCAGAGACTTAACCCCCAGCACCCCACAAACGGATGGAGACCGTGAGGCTCAGAGAGGTGCTGCAACTCAGTCAGCAACACACAGCAGCAAGGCAGCTCACCGTTCTCATCCCCAGTCCCTGTCCCCTAGCAGCTGCAAAGAAAAAGCCTCCTGGAGTCACCTCTGTCACCACAGGCTCAGCTGTCACTGAAGAAAGAAACACATCGGAACCAGAGGCCCAGTTCTCACCCCCTAGATCCAGCACCTGGGACTGCAGAGACCCCACCTGCATGATCACAAATACCTCTTTGGGGTGGGATCCTGAGCCCATGTCACGGATCACAGCACAGTGCTAGGTACACAGCAGGTGCTCAATAAGGGGTCTTGTGTTCCGTGTATAAGCCGGGATGCTGGCCTCGTTTCTACACTGTCAAAGACAGAACCTGCTCACACCGTGTGTTTTCTATCGATGACCCTCTCGTGTACCAAATGTCGCTTGAGCCATTTTTGAAGCAAACTCTGGGAGATGGATTACCTGCACAGGCCTTACGCTAAACAGAGGAATACAAACACTGGGTTTGCTTTGCTACCTTCTCGGGAGCGTCTGCACCCCTGTGACGGGGCCCTGGGGGCTGTGGGGGTGTGTGTGAGAGCCCCTGTCGCATATCCCCATTCCCCCTCCCAGAAGCCATAAGTGTATGCTAGTGGCGACCACAGGAGCCGGGAGAAGCCAGCTCTCACTAACAGCAGGCTTCCTCCAGGGCCGCGGGCAGGGCCTGGGAGGCGAGGCGCTGCTGAGTGACCAGTGACATCCATGGGCACTCTGACGTCGCTCTCAGGCCAGGCTGAGCTCCGCCTCCAGTGTGTGTCCAGGTGCCCTCACACCACGATCTGGGTCTGCCACATGCCATTCCTCTGCCTAACCCCCACCTTCCGTGCCCCCCACCCATCACTTATGTTGATCAAATGGTAACTTTAGAATCTCCAGTACACGGGGCTAAGACTAGAATCTGAACGCTAACCGAGATTAGTGGATTCAAACCCTGGTGCCACCATTTCACCACCTGCGGGACCTTGGAGCACCTACTACAGCTCTCAGTGCCTCAGTTTCTTCCTCTGTAAAATGGGGAGAGTAATCAGAGGGTGGGATGGGATGAGAGGAGAAGCAGGATTTATGGTGCTCAGAGCCGCTGCTCAGTCAGCAGAGGGCCCAGCCCTGTGCTTGGCTCCTGGGATGCCGTCACAGGGGCTCTGCAGAATGAATGGGTGTTCATCCATGATCCCTTGTTATTATTATCATCATCATCAACATCAGCAGGGATCCCCAAGCCTGGTTTTGCAGCCAGCCCTGGTGAAGGGTGTAGCAAAATTCTCCAAACAAAATTTGCTTCCATTCATTTTGGGTTTTTGAAAAGGCCACGTCAGACAGCTCGGCGGGGAGGAGGCGGCGTTGCGAAACCGGCACAGAGGAATCTGGGCCCCACTCCTCGGTTTGGGAAATGAGGTGCAATCGGTGAGCAAGGGGGGGCCTGGGAGCACAGTGGCAGGAGACTTCCATGTTGTATGTTTATCTCCACCCTCTGAGTGACCTTCAGCAGCCAACCAACTGCTCTGAGCCTCAGTTTCCTCATCTGTCAAAAGGAGACAGTATCTCTTTTTATTCATATTCCTCCCTGGGGGTGATTGGAAGATGGAGGCGGGGATTAAAAGTGTTCTGCAAACTGTGGAGCACTGCACACACCCTAGAGGCCTCAGTCCTGGCCTGGGGCAACCACCAAGAGACTCTAGAGGGGGCGTGAGAGCGGAACAGGCACCCCATCCCCACCAAAGGCCACAACTAAAGGAAGTCCAGTCACTGGAGTCTTAAAGGGCTCCCCTCACAAGAGTCTGATGAAGTGGGGAGTGGGTTTGTCTTTGTGCCACACAGGAAGCCCCTCCTAGTGCAGGTCTTTCTCAAAGAGGCTGCAGTGAGAGTTAGAATGGCAAGGCTCCCCCATCCCCCGCAAGCTAAGCCAGGCCCCACACTCCAGTAACCATCAGGGTCATCCTTCAAAAGGAAGCGCAGAGTCTCACACGCGGCCCCTCAAAGCCACCAACCCCTCCTCACACCCAGAGAAGAGGCAGGGCCCAGGAGGACTCCCTCTCCAGGCTGTCGGGATCACAGACTCAGACTGTGGGCAGAGACGCAAGGGCCCTCTGCGTTCACCAGGCCTCACCTTTCACTTTACCAAGACAGCGCAGAGAGGGGACATGCCTGGTCCAAGAGCACACAGCAAGGCAGCACTGGGGCTGCTGGCACCGGCTGGACACCCACCCTGACAGCACAGTGCCCGCCTCCAGGGCCACCTCCATGGCCAGCCCGCTCAGGAGGCTACCTTTTTCAGGAGGCTGCACCCAACTACCCCGCCCCCACCCCCCAAGCCCGCCCAGCGCTGGCTGCCTTGATGCCTCTAACCATGCAATTCTCTCAGCCAATAGTGCCCTTCCCTGCCATCCTGCATCGACCCAAATCCCTTTAATCCTCCAAAATCCACCACAGATCCAGTGGACATCCTCCAGGAAGCACTCTCACAGGTCCACGCTAGGGGCCCCTTCCCAGAGCTGGGGCCGCCCCAGCCTCCATCATGGAAGGGCGCCTGGTGGGATGACCAGAGTTTACAGAGCAGGGCCCTGTGGGCGGGACTCCGAGTCCCCACGCCTGGCACAAGGCTGGGCACTCAGCAGGTCTCGGGAAGCCCTGAGGGCCCAAAGACAGAATGGAGGATTAGAAACTGGAGAGGTGAAGGAGCTGGTGGCCTAGTGAAAGGAAGATGGGATGAACCAGTAAATGAGTGACGATATGAGCAGATGAAGCTGATTCAGGAAGAGATGAACTGATTCAGGAATAAATGCCTGGCAAGACAGGCACACAGACGTACCCCTGAAGACGTAGGGTCTTGCCCAAGTGTGGCCCCTCACCCTCTTGTAGAGCTTCCAGGGGCCCCTAGATGTATTGGGATTTTAGTTTTTAAAGAACTAACCATTCTATTTTTTTGGCCATGCTGAGTGGCATCCAGGATCTTCCCCAACCGGGGATAGAACCCATGCCCCCTGCAGTGGAAGGGGATTCTTAACCACTGGACCACCAGGGAAATCCCTGTCTTGGGATTTTAGAGTCTTCAGGCCTGTCACTCCCACAGAGCCCAGCCAAATGACTAATCTAAGCTTGCAGACCCACTTGGAGGCCAGGAACCCACAGGGATGGTCCGGGTGGTGACTGGGAGTGGCCAAGGGTCCCAACACTCTCTACCACCCTGCCCTTGACTGAGAATGGCCTAGATCTGTTCTCAGCCCCAGGAGAATGGCATGAAGAGGCAGGCATAAGCCTGGCCCTCTCCACACCATCTACACGGAGTGACATCTAATGATAAGGAACGGTGACTTGCACAGTGAAGGCAGGGGCCCATGGGATGTAAAGGTGGTGACAGAGATACAACCTGGCCTGGGGACCAAGGAAGATGAGTAGTAGTTAAGTAGGCAAATGGGGAAGGGGGTCCAGAGGTTCAGAGCAACAAGCATGTGCTAAGGCCCTGAGGCTGGAGGAAACCTAGCCTATTCCAGGAACTGAAAGCAGGCCAAGGGGACTGGAGCCAAAGAGGGAGGCGGGGAGGTGGTGCAAGACGTGGCTAGAGGAGTAGCAAGTTGGGGAAGGAGTCTGGGCTTCATCCTGGGAGATGTGGGCAATTACTGAGTACCTACTGTATACTTTAAAAATATCTGCATTCAAGATTTTATGAAGTCACATTCCAGAATGTTTGAGTGAACATGTTTGTGTGCACATGTGCTCAATAGAATCCCACTCGTTTCAACCCCATGGGCTATAGCCTGCCTGGCTCCTCTGTCCATGGAATTCTCCAGGCAAGAATACTGGAGTGGGTTGCCAGTCCCCTTCTCCAGGGGATCTTTCTGACCCAAGGATTGAACCTGTGTCTTCTGTGTCTCCTGCACTGGCAGGCAGATTCTTTACCACTGAGCTATCTGGGAAGCCCAAGTGGAAGTGTTTAAATGCACTGTAATCAGATAATGCTATTTTTTAATGTTTTGAATGAATGAATGAATGAATCGATCAATCAATCATGGACGGGGGCTGGGGTAGAGACCACCTGCCCTGTGTCACACAGAGTGCCCAGGATAATTCCTCAGAGCCTCCCCATCATGGAGAAACACTGGCATTTATGAAGCCAGAACCTAACGAGATGCCTACGGGTGCCTGGGGTACGTTCAGTACGTCACTGAGTCTTCCGAAAGCTCCAAAGTACACAGTCTATCGTTAGTTTCCAAGAGCTGCACAGCCTTCTCTTCAAAAATACCAACCAAGCTGCCAAGCAGCCTCGCACTCAGGGCACAGCCCTCAAACCTGCAGCTCCATCACAAGGCTGGCACAAGCTGGGTGCTGCCCTGGGTCCCACAGAACAGCCATCCCTCGGCCCTCTCCACCCCATGCTTCCTCTCCAGTCTGGACTTCATCCTCCGTTTCCAGGGCTCAGCACAGACCACCTTCCCCTGACAAATCAGGGGCTCCTGGAGGGTGGGGACCACATCAGGCCATCCCAAGTCTCCAACACCTCTCACGAGCCCAGCCTGGCCTCCAGTGGATGAAAGAGGGGCGGGGGCCTTGGACACTACACACAAGCACTCTCGCCAAAGTCCAGCTGCCGTCTCCCAGCTCCAGGAGGACCCAGGAGCCCTGGGGCACCCCTGCCACAGTGCAGGCACGAACACACACGCCTGCCCCACGTGCGCAGCCACTGTCTCCAGGAGCTGCTCGGAATACAACCAGCATCTGCCGCTGACTGGCCGCCAGCAGCGGGCTCCGGGGCCTGGCAGTGGCTCCCTGCACTCCAGCGACCAGCGGGCCACCAGCTCTGCGGCCCCACCCAGTCCTGCTGCCCTCAGGAATCTGGCTCAGGCCCTGCAGGCCACCCGGCAGCCCACAGTCCCCTGGGTTGGACAGAAACTGGACTCCTCCAACAGCTACTCTCTGAGACAGTCCTGTACAATCTCTCTTCACCACCTCCCGCCTGGCAAAAAATACAGCCCCCCTTTCACCCGCGGAGGCACAGCGGTGGAGAGAGCCAGGACCTCAGGGAACTGGGCTGGCAGGGGAGGTGCAACCCACTAAAGGCAGGCTGGCTGGCCTCCTTTGAAGGTGGGGACCGCAGCCCCCTCCCCCTCTGTCATTTCCACTTCCAGGCAGGTGGGGGTGCAGGAACCTTCCCCCCATTAGCCCGGCCCTCCAAGCTTGGGGCTTGCCATCCTGGGGGCACCTCCTCCACCTCCCCCCTCCCCCCTCAACCCCCACAACTGGCCTTCCCCAACCCATAACCCCTTCCCCTGTTTCATTTTTCCCCACCACATCAACAGTCAGTCTCTGGCAGCACCTCTGCAACACAGGCAGCGCGGAGGAAGAAGGGAGAAGGGAGAGGGATGAAGGGACAGAGGAACTGAAGGATGGAGGGGGATCGGAGACAAGAGGGCTCGGTCCAAAGAGGCCAGGGGCCATCACATGTCCAGGAACGCAGGTCCCCTTCCCAGCAGCCCTGGCACATCTGGACTCAGCTGGCCTCACTGGCCACCTGGTCCACCTGCCACCCTCTCGGAACGCGAAGCCCTTTCACCGCGGGGCACCGCACGTGGGGGCCTCCCGTAGCCATGTGAGTGTCCCCCCCCCCATCCCAGTCCGGGTGCCCGGGTCAGCTCGGGCCCTTCCCGGGTTCGCAAACAGGGAGGGGGCGCTATGCAGCGCTGGGGTGGGAGGTGTGTGTGTGTTGCCCTTGCCCCCTCCCCAGATGCCAGGTCCCGGAAAAGAGCTGGGGAAGGAGGGGTGCCCGGTCAGGCAGGCCCCCGGGGCTACCGAGGCGGGATCGGAGAGCCGGGCTGAATGGAGGAATGCCCGGGCCGGCCGACTGGGCAGAGCCCTCGTTCTCCTCGGCTCCAAGGTTGGTGGGCAGGGAAGGGGTCTACCTGACCCCCTGGCCGCCCTGCGGATAGAGGGTCGGGCCGGAGGAGGGACTTCTCAGCTTTGGTAACCCGTTGACAACGGGGAGTCCGCGGGAAACACAGCTAGAATGGGGGCCCGGCCCTGGATGGGGGTTCCGGGCCCCAGCGCCCCCGCCTCCCCCGCCCCCGCGGCTCGAGGGTCGGGCGGGGGGAGACCTAGATTGGGGATCCCACCCAGAGAAGGGGGGCTTCCCAGCCGCAGAACCGCCCCCTCGGATCCGGGGCTCAGAAGACGGAACTGGCAGGGGGAGGGGGCTTTTCTGCGCCAGCGCCGCCCCTCGGTTCGCGGAGGTCTGTCCGAGAGGAGACTCGGATTTGGGGGTCTTGCCGAGGGACGGGGCGCGTTGCCCCGGAAAGGGGGTCCTCCGCACTACCGCGCACCACCCCCGCGCCCTCACCTGCGCCCGGCGCCCCGGCCGCCTCTGGCCCGCTCGGCCGCTGCGCTGCGCCGCCGCCGCCGCTCGGGTCCGCTCGCAGGTCCGCCCGCCTAGGCCCCGGCCCCGGGCCCGGCCCGCGGGCACCCCATGCCTCTCCTCCGGCCGGCGCGGCGCCCCAGATGCGGCTGCGGGAGGAGGAGCCGCGCGGCCCCGGCTCCCCGAGAGCGGCGGGGAGGGGGCGGGGGGCGGGGAGATGCGCGCGGGGGAGGGGGCCGCGCGGCTGCGCCCAAAACCAGGCGCGGATCCGGCCGCCGGCGCGGGGCTGGGGGTCCCGGGCGCCGTTTCCAACGCCCGTCCCCACCCACACCCCGCAACGCCACGGGGAGGGGGAGGGTCTCCGCGGCCGGCGACGCTCGGTCGCGAGCCGGAAGGGAGCTTAGAGATCCCCGGTTGGCCGCCCAGAGAGTGCAGGCTACTGGCACAAGGTCACACAGCGAGGGCTGCGGTAGCGCGGGAACCTGAAATCCAGGCTCCAGAGTGGGTCAGCGAGATCCTAGGTTGCCGAGCGCCGGCCCCGTGGAGACGAGAAACGGAGGCCCACACGGGACGAGATTGGCCCGGTTCGTACCGTGCTAGTCTGGAGGCCCTTGGGATTCGAACTTAAGGCTCCTGCTGCTGAGAACATTGCCCCCTTCTGGTGACCCGTTTCCTGCAGAAACCTCCCCCTGGTGTCTTCTTGCCTATGGCAGCATGGGGGTTAAAAACCATCCCTGAAGAGAGTATCCGTCCTACCTCTCCTGAGGCTCTGCTCTGCGATCAGAAAGGAGTGACTGCCTTGTCTGAGCTCCAGTTTCTCCACCTGTGAAATGGGGACAATACCAGTATAGTATCCCCAGCCGGGATGGAGGAAGCAAAGAGATAATGGATGTAAGCTCCTTGCTAGTGCCTGGCATTCAGTAAGTGTCAAATGAATGTGCTTGCTCTCTCTGGTTCCAACATCTCCCCAGAATGCCAGTTGAATGCAAACAGAGTCAAAATAGTGTTAAAGGATGGCATTCAAGGCTCCTCACAGCTTTTCCCAGCTTCATTCATCACCCACCCACGCTGCCCACATCCTCATCTCAGAAACGTCTGTTCCAGTACTTCTCTGCCTTTCCCTGAGCCTGCAAGGCCTTCCCACCGTCTCTCCCTGACAAACTCCTATTCATCCATCAAAGCCCTAAGCCATTAGTTGTATATCCCAGTTTCTCACACTCCCTCTCAGCCCATCTGTGTGCCCCCCTTTATCATTCCCACTGTCTGCTCTAGCTTAGTCTCTGTCTTTATGGGCTCTGACAGTGTGATGAGAGGATGTCACTCAGAGGAGATGACACCATGAGGTCATGTTCCCCCAGGGGAGGCAACTTTAGCAGGGCATGGAAGAAGTGAGTTTGGAGTTCAGGTGGTGGGTGAGGAGGAGAGTGTGTAGCAGGCAAAGAGGTGGTTATGTTTTAGCAGAGTGTCAATAGGACCACAGAGAATGGACCGCCTGGAGCAGATAGGAAGACCTTCTTATCCGAGCTGGGAGCTAGCAAGAGCCAAGAGCTGGCAACATACAGTCAAGTCAAAGATGAGCAGGATTTGCCCTGGAGAACGCCTCACACAGGGGTCCCCAGAAGATTCTTACAAGGATGTTCATAGCAGCATCAGTGAGTAAGAGTGGAAAGCTGGACACAGCCTAGCTATCCATCAAGCAGAGACAGGATAAACAGTGATGAATTCAGGCAATGGAAAATTCTCCATGCCACGATCTTCAAAACAGGTGAATCCAAACCACATGCCTCTGTGAAGATGAATCTCAAACGAACAAACACTGTTTTATTTCTGTTTGATATCTAGTTGGTCTTTTTATATGAGGGAGATGAACCTTTTGCCTCTGATATGAGTTTCAAATGTTTTTCCCATGTCAATTATTTGTCTTTTGACGCTGCTTATATTTTTAATGTAGTAAAATATAGCAAGACTTTCTTAAAAAAAAAAAAAAGAACTACACTGTTGATTCAGTTCATGAAGATTCAGAGTTGTACAGTTATGATTCGTGTACCTTTTGTATGAGTTTTATACTTCAGTACAAGGAAAGAAATAAAAAATATATATCATTAGATGAAAAAAGCAAATTGCAGATGGGAGACAATTTGATGCTGGATATATAAAGTTTGAAAACCTGCAACACAATACTATATATTGTTTAGGGACACATGCATACATAATACAAGTGTGTTAACGTAAAAACATGCCTTGCAGTGATAAATAGAAAATTCAAGAGAGCAATGACCCAGAGGGAGAAAGGGAAGGGAATGTAATAAGGGCTTCAAATATACTTGAAATGGTTTATTTCTTAAGCTGGATGGCAGGTACATGGGTGTTTATTATGCTGTTCTCAAGACTTTTTTGGGAACGTGAAATATTCATAATGTAATAATGCTTTCCCCCCGCCCCGGGAAAGTCAGGAGATGTCTGGAAAGGTAATGGGGAGCCATGGCTGGTTCTTAATTGGGGTTGTGACATGGTCAATGGACTGGAGAGGGCAAGACTAGTAAAGAAGGTGGGGGAGGCTGGTGTCACAGTTCAGGGGACAGGGACAGAGTTACTGGGAGGAGGGAAAAGATGGGAGAGATTTAGAGGAATAAACAACGGGTGTGCTTTAGGCAACATCACAAACAAGTGTCCATGGAGCCCACACAGGTCACTGAATAGGCTGTGAGTGTGGAGGTGGGGGGGCCGTGACGCACGGTCTGGTAGGGGCAGCCCCTGCTCAGGGCCAACTGATTGTTGCTCTGGAGGAAGGGCGACCCAGTGGGGTGACATCTCATTTTTCGAGGAGAAATCAGCAATTCAGATTTTTGAAAATACAAAATTTTCTGAATTTTAAATTATGGAACTAAATTGAAAAAATAAATCAAAACCCTGTAGGGGCCAAGACACAAGGTTTGCAATCTCTTTGGTGAGGAAGAGTCTTTCGGAGATGAAACAAAGGGACAGTGACACCAAGTTTTCCTGCCAGTGGGGCTGAAGAGGCTGTTAACCCCAGCAGCAGTCAGGGAGGGCTTCCTGGGAAGAACTGACACTGGGTAGTGAAGCGGGGAGGGGTTTCAGGCTGAGAGAACAGCAAGTGCAAAGGCGGGGGTAGAGCTGAGTGAGCCCAGTTCAGTTCAGTGGTTCAGTCGTGTCTGATTCTTTGCAACCCCATAGACTGCAGCATGCCAGGCTTCCCTGTCCAGGAAGTGAGCCCAAAGAGCAAAAATCACCAACAGGGCATTTCACAGAAGGAAATCATGGCTGGTAAATATAAGGAAGGTGCCTGATCTCATTAGTCATGAGGGACAGATAAGTCGAGACCGTGTTGAGCTGCCACTTCACATCTATTAGACTGGGAAAAATGAGAAAGTCTGACAACACCAAGTGTGGGTGAGAATGCATATCAGTGTGGCCCTCTGTACTGCAACATCAGTGTGACCCAGCAAATCTGCTCCTGGATACACGCACCCAAGTGAACCCTGCACACGAAGCCTGGGCCAGTGCTTCTCAAACCTTAATGTGTACAGGAATCCCCCAGCAATCTTGCTCAAAGGCAGGTTCTGATTCGACTGAGCACTGAAGAATTAATGCTTTTGAACTGTGGTGTTAGAGAAGACTCTTGAGAGTCCCCTGGACTGCAAGATCAAACCAGTCAATCCTAAAGGAAACCAGTCCTGAATATTCATTAGAAGGACTGATGCTGAAGCTGGAGCTCCAGTACCTTGGCCACCTGTTGCAAAGAACTGACTCATTGGAAAAGACCCTGATGCTGGGAAAGATTGAAGGCCAGAGGAGAAGGGGATGACAGAGGATGAGATGGTTGGATGGCATCACCGACTCAATGGACATGAGTTTGAGCAAGCTCCAGGAGTTGGTGATGGACAGGGAGGCCTGGCGTGCTGCAGGCCCTGGCGTTCATGGGGTGACAAAGAGTCAGACACGACTGAGCGACTGAACTGACTGAGGGCAAAGCTAGAGAGCCCACATTTCTGACAAGTTTCCAGGCGATGCCAACACATTTTGAGGAGCATTAAGAGAAATGTACTCAAATATCCATAGCAGCAGGCTTCCCAGCTGGCTCAGTGGTAAAGAATCTGCCTGCCGATGAAGGAGATGAGGGTTCAATTTCTGGGTCAGGAAGATCCCCTGGAGGAGGAAATGGCAACCCACTCCCTTATTCTTGCCTGGGAAATCCCATGGGCAGAGGAGCCTTGACAGGCTACAGTTCATGGGGTTGCAAAGAATCAGACTCGACTTAGCAACTAAACAGCAACTCATTCATAGCAGCACTGTTCAAAAGAGTGGAAAACCTGAAAACAATCCAATTATCTATTGATGAGAGAAGGAACAAATAAATAAGCTGTGGGATAGTCACACACAGCCCTCAAAATGAATGAATCACAACTACATACAACACAGATGAATTCTCATTCAACGTGGCACTGAGTTTTTTTAAAGAGAGCATTATGTATAGTATGCCTTTTAAAATAGTAAACAAGAAAAAACAAATTGTTTAGGCATTCATGCATGTAAAGAACCAAAGAAATTAGAGAAGGATTAACTCAAAATTCAGAATATTAATGACCTTGGATGGGGTGGGACACAGAAGTGGATGTCAGGTTTTGCTTCTGTTCTAGTTCTAGGGGCATGGACAGTGGTTCACAAGCACATATATTGTATTATGTTATGTTTTATAGTGTATTGTTTTATATACATAGAGCTGTGCACGGACCATTATTGAGATTGTGTCATGAGCCAAGGATGCTGTTAAGGATGCCCAATCATGTGCATCTGAGGCCCATACTTAAAAAGAGAGAAACTATTTGTAGAGACTCAAAGAGAGATGAAAAGACTGAGAGAGATGGGGAGGGGGAGAGTTGGAGATAGGTATGATCCATTTGGGAAAGGGTGTTATAACCCAAACATAGCACAGAACAGTCAGGCTCTGAAGGAAGTTGTAGGACTGGGGCATGTTTGACTTTCTGGCCCACCCCAGGGGCCAGACAGGATATGGTGGGGGAAAGGCTGCAATAGCCTGAGTGTCAGATTCTCTTCCAACCTCTGCAATCAGCCCACCAGCTCAGACTACGCAGAGACATAGGCTTCAGGAAAGACCCTGGGAGAGGACAGAATGACTCAAAGCAAGTGAAGAGAGTCCGCATGGCAGCAGGTAACCTCCAGCCTTGGGTAATGATCAGCTCTGGTAATGACTAGATCCATGCAGTAACCACATCTACCTATGAGACTTGGCTTGTGACCAAACCAGATAATGTCCAGATCCTTCAAGATCGGATCTTCGTGTAAGTGACCTCAGTACTGTTTTTAGGTCAACCAGGCATCTGGTCAGGCTGGATCAGCCCCTGGAAGGAGTGGAGAGAGGGGAAACTCCAAGGACCCCTGCAGGGAGGGAGGGTTGGCATCTGTCTCCTCACCCTCTGGCACACATCAACTTTCTCTCCCCTACAAAGACTGTGGGTCTAGCCCCTCCTTCCCATCGCTCTGGCCCTACCCTGGCTGCGCCTCTGCATCCCCGACTGGACCACCCCAGCCTCCTCCCAGGACTCCTGTCCAGTCTCTCCCTTTCTAATCCATCCTCCACACCAGCCACAGAGAGAGATCCTTCTATAGAACAAATTTGTGCCTCTCTCTTGGTCAGAATCCTGTGGCTCCCTAGCACCCAGAACCTATAAACACATTTTTTTTTAATTTTTTAATTGGAGGATAATTGCTTTACAATGTTGTGTTAGAGTCTGCTATACAACAACATGAATCAGCTGTCAGTTCACTTCAGTCACTCAGTTGTGTCTGACTGTTTGCGACCCCATGGACTGCAGCACACGAGGCTTCCCTGTTCTTCACCAACTCCCGGAGCTTGCTCAAACTCATGTCCATCAAGTCGGTGATGCCATCCAACCATCTCATTATCTGTCCTCCCCTTCTCCTCCCGCCTTGAGTCTTTCCTGGCATCAGGGTCTTTTCCAGTGAGTCAGCTCTTCCCATTAGGTGGCCAAAATATTGGAGTTTCAGCTTCAGCATCAGTCCTTCCAATGAATATTCAGGGTTGATTTCCTTTAGGATTGACTGGTTTGATCTCCTTGCAGTCCAAGGGACTCTCAAGAGTCTTCCCCAACACCACAGTTGAAAAGCATCAGTTCTTTGGTACTCAGTCTTCTTTATGGTCCAACTCTCGCATCCATACATAACTACTGGAAAAACCATGCCTTTGACTATCCGGATCTTTGTTGGCAAAGTAATGTCTCTGCTTTTTAATATACAGTCCCTAGCACCCAGAACCTGTGAAAGTGTTTTTAAATTTTTAATTGGAGGATAATTGCTTTACAATGTTATGTTAGTTTCTGCTGTACAACAAGTGATTCAGCTATAAGCATATATATATCCTTTCCTTCTTGAGCCTCCCTCCCACACCACCCCGCCCCCCATTCCCCCACCTCTAGGTCATCACAGAGCACTGAGATAAGCTCCCTGTGTTATACAGCAGAGATGTTCTGAAAATTTGAACCAGTATTCAGAGTTAATCTTGTATTCAAAAATCTTCACCATTTGACTTTTGCATCCTCTTCTAATTCAATTCTGGTCAAATCCCATGACTCAGTTACAGGCTCTGCAGGTTCTCCCAAAGCTAAGCTGTTTCACACCTCAGCCTGTGCAAGTCCTTTTTCCTGGAATGCCTCTGCCCCAGCTGGATACTCATCTTTCAAAATTTGACTCAGATGCCACCTGCTCTGGGGAAGCTTGCCCTGACTTCTAGATGCCACTCCCCATTCCCAGTTTGTCACCCCCAAATACTTGACTTTTTCTTTTTGGTATTATCAAGCATGTCTTTTTTTTTTTTTTTTCATCTTTAAGTGCTAAGTCGCTTCAGTTGTGTCTGACTCTGTGCAATTCTATGGACTGTAGTCCACCAGGCTCCTCTGTCCATGGGATTCTCCAGGCCAGAATACTAAAGTGAGTTGCCATGCCCTCCTCCAGGGGATCTTCCTGACCCAGGGATCAAACCCACATCGCTTATGTCTCCTGCATTGGCAGGCAGGTTGTTTACCACTACTGCTACCTGGGAAGCCCTTTTTTTCAACTTTATTGAGGTATCAGTTCAGTTCAATCCCTCAGTTGTGTCCGACTCTTTTGCGACCCCATGGACTGCAGCATGCCAGGCTTCCCTGTCCTTCACCAACTCTCAGAGCTTGTTCAAACTCATGTCCATTGAGTCGGTGATGCCATCCAACCATCTCATACTCTGTTGTCCCCTTCTCCTGACATCAATCTTTCCCAACATCAGGGTCTTTTCAAATGAGTCAGCTCTTCACATCAGGTGACTAAAGTATTGGAAGTTCAGCTTCAGCAACAGTCATTCCAATGAAATTCAGTACTGATTTCCTTTACGATTAATTGGTTTGATCTCCTTGTAGTCCAAGGGACTCTCAAGAGTCTTCTCCAACACCACAGTTCAAAAGCATCAATTCTTCTGCACTCAGCTTTCTTTATAGTCCAACTCTCCCATCTATACATGACTACTATAAAAACCATAGCTTTGACTAGACAGACCTTTGTTGGCAAAGTAATGTCTCTGCTTTTAAATATGCTGTCTAGGTTGGTCATAGCTTTTCTCCCAAGGAGCAAATGTCTTTTAATTTCATGGCTGCAGTCACCATTTGCAATGATTTTGGAGCCCCCCAAAAATAAAGTCTTTCACTGTTTCCCATCTATTTGCCATGAAGTGATGGGACCAGATGCCATGATCTTACTTTTATGAATGCTGAGTTTTAAACCAACTTTTTCACTCTCCTCTTTCACTATCATCAAGAGGCTCTTTAGTTCCTCTTCACTTTCTGCCAAAAGGGTGGTGTCATCTGCACATCTGAGGTTATTGATATTTCTCCCAGCAATCTTGATTCCAGCTTGTGCTTCATCCAGCCCGGCATTTTTCATGATGTATTCTGCATATAAGTTAAATAAGCAGGGTGACAATATACAGCCTTGATGTACTCCTTTCCTGGTTTGGAACCAGTCTGTTGTTCCATGTCCAGTTCTAACTGTTGCTTCTTGACCTGCATACAGATTTCTCAGGAGGCAGGTCAGGTGGTCTGGTAGTCCCATCTCTTGAAGAATTTTCCACAGTTTGTTGTGATCCACACAGTCAAAGGCTTTGGCATAGTCAATAAAGCAAAAGTAGATATTTTTCTAGAACGCTCTTGCTTTTTTGATGATCCAGCAGATGTTGGCAATTTGATCTCTGGTTCCTCTGCTTTTTCTAAATCCAGCTTGAACATCTGGAAGTTCACGGTTCATGTACTGCTGAAGCCTGGCTTGTAGACTTTTGAGCATTACTTTGCTAGCGTGTGAGATGAGTGCAATTGTGTGGTAGTTTGAGCATTCTTTGGCATTGCTTTTCTTTGGGATTGGAATGAAAATTAACCTTTTCCAGTCCTGTGGCCACTGCTGAGTTTCCCAAATTTGCTGGCATATTGAGTGCAGCACTTTCACAGAATCATCTTTTAGGATTTGAAAGAGCTCAACTGGAATTCCATCACCTCCACTAGCTTTGCTCATAGTGATGCTTCCTAAGGCCCACTTGACTTCGCATTCCAGGATGTCTGGCTCTAGGTGAGTGATCATACCATCGTGATTATCTGGGTCATGAAGATGTTTTTTGTATGGTTCTTCTGTGTATTCTTGCCACCTCTTCTTAATATCTTCTGCTTCTGTTAGGTCCATACAATTTCTGTCCTTTATTGTGCCCATCTTTGCATGAAATGTTCCCTTGGTAACTCTAATTTTCTAGAAGAGACTGACCCAGGCTCGCCTGTGGGTGTCCAGGAGTCTCTGGTGGAGGTGTGGGTTGGCGGTGCCCTGCTGCAGGGTCGGGGGCACTGAGTGAGGCAGTCCGTGCATGGGCCCTGTTGAAGGAGGTTGCCATTTTCTTATTGAGGTACCGGAATACCAGATCACCTGACCTGCCTCTTGAGAAACCTCTATGGAGGTCAGGAAGCAACAGTTAGAACTAGACACAGAACAACAGACTGGTTCCAAATACGAAAAAGAGTACGTCAAGGCTGTATATTGTCACCCTGCTTATTTAACTTATATGCAGAGTACATCATGAAAAACGCTGGGCTGGATGAAGCACAAGCTGCAATCAAGATTGCTGGGAGAAATATCGATAACCTCAGATATGCAGATGACACCACCCTTATGGCAGAAAGTGAAGAGGAACTAAAAAGCCTCTTGATGAAAGTGAAAGAGTAGAGTGAAAAAGTTGGCTTAAAGCTCAACATTCAGAAAATGAAGATCATGGCATCTGGTCCCATCACTTCATGGGAAATAGATGGGGAAACAGTGGAAACAGTGTCAGACTTTATTTTTTGGGGCTCCAAAATCACTGCAGATGGTGACTGCAGCCATGAAATTAAAAGACGCTTACTCCTTGGAAGGAAAGTTATGACCAACCTAGATAGCATATTCAAAAGCAGAGACATTACTTTGCCAAAGGTTCACCTAGTCAAGGCTATGGTTTTTCCAATGGTCGTGTATGGATGTGAGAGTTGGACTGTGAAGAAAGCTGAGCGCCAAAGAATTGATGCTTTTGAACTGTGGTGTTGGAGAAGACTCTTGAGAGTCCCTTGGACAGCAAGGAGATCCAACCAGTCCATTCTGAAGGAGATCAGCCCTGGGATTTCTTTGGAGGGAATGATGCTGAAGCTGAAACTCCAGTACTTTGGCCACCTCATGCGAAGAGTTGACTCACTGGAAAAGAGTCTGATGCTGGGAGGGATTGGGGGCAGGAGGAAAAGGGGATGACAGAGGATGAGATGGCTGGATGGCATCATCGACTCAATGGACGTGAGTTTGAGTGAACTCCGGGAGTTGGTGATGGACAGGGAGGCCTGGCGTGCTGCGATTCATGGGGTCGCAAAGAGTTGGACATGACTGAGCGACTGAACTGAACTGAACTGAAAAATTGTAAATATTTAAAGTGTACAATTCGAAGTTTTGATATATATGATATATATATACACACATTGCAGAATGATCACAACTGAGTTTATTAACATATCTATCACGTCACATATTAATAGTCACCTTTTTTTCCTTGTGGTGAGAACACTTAGGGACTTCCCCTAATCCCTTGTTGGGACTTCCCTAGCCATCCAGTGGTTAAGACTCCATGCTTCCACTGCAGGGGTGTGGGGTTTGATTTCTGGTCAGGGAACTTAAGATCTGGCACACTGCTTGGTGTGGCCAAAACTAAAAGAGGAGGGTTTAACCTCTTACCAAATTTCAAGTTGTACAATACAATATTGTTATCTGTAGACTTTTCAAATGCTTTATGATGGCAAAGACACACCATATCTCAAACACCTTATAGCAGCTGCTTTTGGCGCCTACCTTGGAGCCCAGCAGCAGCCAAGGTCAACAGTGGGTCCACTGGAGGCCCCCAGGTGTCTCTGCTCTTCTCCCTGATGACTTTAAAAAAAATAATAATTTAAGTATAGGTGATTTACAATATTGTGTGTTTTAGATGTATGGCGAAGTGAGTTAATGATATCTATGTGAAAGTGGAAGTGTTAGTCACTCAGTTGTGCCCAACTCTTTGCTACCCCATGGACTGTAGCTTGTCAGGCTTCTCTACCCATGGAATTCTCCAGAGAATACTGCAGTAGGTAGACATTCCCTTCTCTAGGGGATCTTCCAGACCCAGGGATCAATCCCAGGTCTCCTGCATCACAGGCAGAGTCCTTATAGTCTGAGCCACCAGGGGAGCCCTATATATATTCTTTTTCAGATTCTTTCCATTGTAGATTATTGTCATATATTGAATATAGTTCCCTGTGCTATACAGTAAATTTTGTTGTTTATCTATTTAATATACAGCAGTGTGTATTTGCTGGGCTGCCCAGGTGGTGCTAGTGGTAAAGGACCTGCCTGCCAGACTTAAGAGATGCAGGTTCCATCTCTGGGTCGGGAAGATCCCCTGGAGGAGAAAATGTCTGGGTTCAGATCTTGGCTCTGTCACACACTGACTGTGACTAGGCAAATCACTCAACCTCACTGGCCCTCAGTTTCCACATCTGGAAAATGGACACAAACATGAACACCTACTTTACAGGATGGTTGGAGAAGGAAATGGCAACCCAATCCAGTATTCTTGCCTGAAGAATCCCAGGGACGGGGAGCCTGGTGGGCTGCTGTCTATGGGGTCTCACAGAGTCGGAAACGACTGAAGCGACTTAGCATAGCATGCATGTGTGTGATTTTGATGATGGAAGTTCATTGTAAATCACAAAGTAAATTGCAAGCGTGAGTTGTTGTCCCTGGGGCTGGCATGGAGGAGGTGCTTGGGAAATGTCTGGAGGGAAAAAGGAGTGAAACAAGCAATGGAATCCTAGGGTGTCCCTTTTCTCGCTCATGTATTCATTTCCTGCTCACAGATGCCACTGGACACCAGGGATGCCCAGTGCAGGAGGGATGTCTCTGGCCTCAGGAGTCTTTCCAGCTCCAGGGAGACCCAAGAAAACCCACCATTCCAGAGGGGCCCTGACCAACTGTTAGCAGAGTGTAGGAAGGCATCCGAGAAGTAGTGCCTCCCGAGCTGTGCTCATCACCTAGTCTGATGAGCAAAGTGAAGACAGAGTGGACATTCCAGCAAGAGGGTACAGTGTACACCAAAGCCTGAAGCCCAGGTCGGGCCCTTGCAAGGGTCAACCACAGATTGGCACTTGCTATGGGTGCTTGCCATCTACGTGTACAAGGATTAAATCATGTGCCATAGCAGCGGCTGACCTCCAACACCCCCTGAAGGAGTTCAGGGTGGAGAGCAGAAATGAGGCACTCTGTGCTCCGAGAAAACTGGCAGGAAGGGTCTTCAGATAGTTAGATAATCTCAGCTGATTTTATGATCCCAGTTCTTATATCTCCTTACATCTAGAAAAGCATTAAAATCCTTCATGGTGACGACTGTCTTTCGTGACTAGCAGAAGCTTCACGAGACCAAAAGAAACTTTCTACCAAAAATATGTGCTTGATTGCATGTGCTCCCCCCTTACCAAAATCATATATATACCGTCTTTTGCCCCTATCTCTTTGGAACAGTTTCTCAGAGCTATCTGAGGTGCTCTGTCTCCCAGGCTGCAGTCCTCCTATGGGCTCCAAATAAAACTTCACGTGCAACTCTCGTGTTGTGCTTTTTTTGTTGTTGAAAGTCAACACAAGCCACCATGGGCAGCTCACTGGGGCTGAAGTCTCAGAGTTCAAAGATGAAGCCAGAATCTAGCCAATTCCGCATCACGACCCTGAGGAATCAGGATTTTCAGCCGAAGGTGGAGGTTGCTGTTGTTCAGTCACTAAATCATGTCTGACTCTTTGCAACCCCATGGACTGTAGTACGCCAGGCTTCCCTGTCCTTCACTATCTCCTGGAGTTTGCTCAAACTCATGTCCATTGAGTCGAGGCCATCCAATCATCTCATCCTCTGTCACCCCCTTCTCTTCCTGCTCTCAATCTTTCCCAGCATCAGGGTCTTTTCCAATGACTATGAGCATGGAAGACATCTGTGGGAAATAAGGACAAAACTGGGAGAGAAGCTTTGACTTTCTTTTGAACCAGGGCAACTTCTTTTTGCCTCTCGGAGCCTCAGTTTCCTCATAAGTACAGTGGGGGCAACAATATCACATCAGGGATATTCTGAACAAGTCTTGAAACAAAGTGTGCTCCTGGCCTGGCTGAGGAAGGCGCTCAGGATACAAATGGAATGAATGGACAAGTGAGCGAATGAATGAGATTCTGCTGAGTGCAGGAGCGCCTTGGTACCTTCTCTCGCAGGAGTCTCAGCCCAGAACTCAGCCCCCTGTCCCCAATCTACCTTTTCCCTGCCTCATCCCTCGCAGTAGGGCCTCCTATTTGCTCATAGGCCAATAGACTGGAGCGCAGGACTTTTCTAGGGTCATCAAGTGAGTCAAAAGCTTAGCCAGGCCCAGTGCTCCATCCTGCTCTGTGAAGCCAGAAATGCCTTTTCTCTGCCATTGGACAGATTCACCTGCAGGCCCAGACCTAATATTTTCTGGGATGGGGAGGTGCTTGGGTTCCATTGTCTCCTTGAAGGGCCAGAGCCTCCTGCCTCTGCCTCCCAGATGCCCGAGCCACCATCTGCTCCCACCAGGGCCCTCGGCTCTTTTCTTAAAATAATTCCTCCCGTTTCCTTGGAGACATCTCTCACACAGAAGAAAGGAAGGGAAGGAGGGAGAGAGGGAGGAGGAGGCAGACAGGTTGGGTCCCATCTCCTGAGTACCTACTGTGTGTTGGGTCTGACTCTTGTCACACCACTTTCACCTGGGGATCCCCTCACCCCTTTTCAGATGAGGAACTGAGGGTTGGAGACCAGTGACTACATGGCCCAGATCTCAGAGCGAGTAAGAGCATCATCAGTATTTGGACCTGGGTCTATAGGGTTCAAAACCTAAAGCTGGTATGACATAAGGGGAAGGTGCATTGGGGCTGCCCTGACCCCATGTCCAAATGCCCTGGGCAGGGCACTGCCCCCAAGTTGCCCTCCCTTACTTACAGGAACACTCATGGTCACCTGTTGTATCTTACACCCTGAGCCACATATGAAATAGCAGGAGTGCCTCGGATATGAATGGAACAAAGTCTCTGCCCTTGAAATGGGGTGTAAGGAGAGTGGGAGGGGCAGAAGGACATTGAATTTCCTGTGTATACACCAAAAGCTTCAGAAGGATTGTTTTGGCTGATCCTCTGAATACCGCAATTGGTAGGATTTAAGAGCCGCATTTTTTCAGAAAGGAAACTGAGGCCTTAAGAAGTTAATTCACTTATCCAAGGATAAATGGGGAAAAAGTGGTAGAATAAGCATAAAGTGTTAAAATTTTATGCTAAAACTTGCTGGAATTGCTGCCCACTCCCATCCCAGAGACCTGCACAAAGTGTCTCTGTGAGGTTGGGAGGGAGTGGTGGCTGACAGCTCAAGAGCCCTGGAGTAGGGGGTGGGGAGAGATGAAAGGATGCAGGCAGATGGGTCTCAGCCCCTTTCAGCCCCAGCAGTCCTCTTGATCTGGTTCCAAGGCTGACATCACCACAGTACATGATACCACCAGTTCTAGTAAAGAGGTAACCAGATCCCACCTGTCTTAATATCTAGTGAATCACACTCAAAGCATTGCACAGACATGCCTCACCCAATGGATATCTTCTTCTAAGTTGCTTCAGTCGTGTCTGACTCTGTGCGACCCCATAGACGGCAGCCCACCAGGTTCCCCCTTCCCTGGGATTCTCCAGGCAAGAACACTGGAGTGGGTTGCCATTTCCTTCTCCAATGCATGAAAGTGAAAAGTGAAAGTGAAGTTGCTCAGTCATGTCTGACCCTCAGCGACCCCATGGACTGCAGCCTACCAGGCTCCTCCATCATGGGATTTTCCAGGCAAGAATACTAGAGTTGGGTGCCATTGCCTTCTCCAAATGGCTCTCTGGTCAACCCTAAACCTCTGTGTCCTCTGGTTGACCTTTCCCAAGCAGTGCATCTGGTTGATGGCATTAGTCCAAATTTTGGGTTTAAGAGGCAACTCTCACATCTGATGACTAAGCCTAGGGGAGGAGAGGCCATTTCCAGAGATTTCTGGCAAACGCGGGATCATTATCATATCAAAATGCCTGCATGCTGCATGTGTACCTTGCAGTTTCCCCCTCTGCAGTGTGGGTCTTATTACAAGGGGTGTGACACCCCTGCAGCAGGCAAGGGAAGAAGGGGAGAAATTTGGGGTGGAGAAACTGCATAAACAAAAGGCAGGAGGCACAGGGGATTCAAGGAAAAGCAAACAGATGAGTAAGGGTGCATGTGGAGGGCAGAGCTGAGGCCAGAGCAGGGGCTTGATCAGGAAAGACCTGGATTACCAGGGGAACAGCCCACCTTCATCTGGGAGGAAAACAGGCATCAGTCCAGGGTTTAGAGGACGGGGATGATGTGATCCAATGTTGTTTAATGGTGGCCAGTGTAGAGGACAGCTCTCAAGAGAGCATGAGATAGAAGCAGGGAGGCCAGGGAGGAGGCCACTGCAATCATCTGGAGGAGAGATGATGGGCCGGGACTAGGCTGGAGCTGTGGAAAGGGACAGGAAGGGGGTGGTTGGGAGAAACTTCAAAGAAGCAGAATCAACAGCTGTTGCTAGACTTTGCTGTGGTCCAGTGGCTGGGAGTCTGCCTGCCAATGCAGGGGACAGGGTTGATCCAGGAATCTTGTCCAGGAAGACTGAGGGCAAGAGGAGAAGGGGGTGACAGAGGATGAGATGGTTGGATGTCATCACTGGAGAGAGTTGCCCCTGCTCCCTGCAACTAGAGAAAGCCTGAGGGCAGCAACAAGGACCCAGCACAGCCAAAAAGAAATAAAATTTTAAAAAGGTTACTAATGTTTATTTTAAAAAAAAAAGAAAAAGAAGAGTTATTGCTGATGGATTCCTCTGTGTGGCCACAGGATGGGAGGAGGCAAAATTGAGGCTCAGGTTTTTGGTGTGAGTGGCTGATAGAACTGCCGTGAGATGGGAGGACTGGGCAAAAGGTGAAGGGGAGGAAGGCCCACCTGGGAGCCAGGTGAAATATATGTGGGCACATGATGCTGCTCCTCCTGTGGGCTCCATATTTTACAAAGAGTTGTCAATTCAGACTCCCGGGAAACTGCTCCCCTGCCAGCCCTGCCCCCAACAACCTGTGAGTTCAGTTCAGTCCCTCAGTCGTGTCCAACTCTTTGTGACCCCATGAACCACAGCACACCACGCCTCCCTGTCCTTCACCAACTCCCGGATTTCACCCAAACTCATGTCCATTGAGTCGGTGATGCCATCCAACCATCTCATCCTCTGTCATCCCCTTCTCCTCCTGCCCTCAATCTTTCCCAGCATCAGGGTCTTTTCAAATGAGTCAGCTCTTCACATCAGGTGGCCAAAGTATTGGAGTTTCAGCTTCAACACCAGTCCTTCCAATGAACACCCAGGACTGATCTCCTTCAGAATGGACTGGTTTGATCTCCTTGCAGTCCAAGGGACTCTCAAGAGTCTTCTCCAACACCACAGTTCAAAAGCATCAATTCTTCTGCACTTAGCTTTCTTTATAGTCCAATTCTCACATCCATACATGACCACTGGAAAAACCATAGCCTTGACTAGACGGACCTTTGTTGACAAAGTAATGTCTCTGCTTTTTAATATGTTGTCTAGGTTGGTCACCCTGCTTATTTAACTTATATGCAGAGTACATCATGAGAAACGCTGGACTGGAAGAAACACAAGATGGAATCAAGATTGCCGGGAGAAATATCGATAACCTCAGATATGCAGATGACACCACCCTTATGGCAGAAAGTGAAGAGGAACTAAAAAGCCTCTTGATGAAAGTGAAAGAGGAGAGTGAAAAAGTTGGCTTAAAGCTCAACATTCAGAAAACGAAGATCATGGCATCTGGTCCCATCACTTCATGGCAAATAGATGTGGAAACAGTGTCAGACCTTATTTTGGGGGGCTCCAAAATCACTGCAGATGGTGATTGCAGCCATGAAATTAAAAGACGCTTACTCCTTGGAAGGAAAGTTATGACCAACCTAGATAGCATATTGAAAAGCAGAGACATTACTTTGCCAACAAAGGTTCGTCTGGTCAAGGCTATGGTTTTTCCTGTGGTCATGTAGGATGTGAGAGTTGGATGGTGAAGAAGGCTGAGCACCGAAGAATTGATGCTTTTGAACTGTGGTGTTGGAGAAGACTCTTGAGAGTCCCTTAGACTGCAAGGAGATCCAACCAGTCCATTCTGAAGGAGATCAGCCCTGGGATTTCTTTGGAGGGAATGATGCTGAAGCTGAAACTCCAGTACTTTGGCCACCTCATGTGAAGAGTTGACTCACTGGAAAAGAGTCTGATGCTGGGAGGGATTGCGGGCAGGAGGAGAAGGGGATGACAGAGGATGAGATGTCTGGATGGTATCACTGACTCGATGGACGTGAGTCTGAGTGAACTCCAGGAGTTGGTGATGGACAGGGAGGCCTGGCGTGCTGCAATTCATGGGGTTGCGAAGAGTCCGACACGACTGAGCAACTGAACTGAACTGAACTGAACTAGGTTGGTCATAACTTCCCTTCCAAGGAGTAAGCGTCTTTTAATTTCATGGCTGTAATCACCATCTGCAGTGATTTTGGAGCCCCCCAAAAATAAAGTCAGCCACTGTTTCCACTGTTGCCCATCTATTTGCCATGAAGTGATGGGACCAGATGCCATGATCTTCGTTTTCTGAATGTTGAGCTTTAAGCCAACTTTTCACTCTCCTCTTTCACTTTCATCAAAGGACTCTTTAGTTCTTCTTCACTTTCTGCCATAAGGGTGGTGTCATCTGCATATCTGAGGTTATTGGTATTTCTCCTGGCAATCTTGATTCCAGCTTGTGCTTCATCCAGTCCAGCGTTTCTCATGATGTACTCTGCATATAAGTTAAATAAGCAGGGTGACAATATAGAGCCTTGACATACTCCTTTTCCTATTTGGAACCAGCCTGTTGTCCCATGTCCAGTTCTAACTCTTGCTTCCTGACCCACATAACTGAGAGGCCAACACCATTTTTCTCAGAGAGAAAATTCAAGGCTCAGAAAACAGCAACAATTGGTCCAAGTGGGTGATGGAACTAGGTATTCTGCCTTCAATATCAAGCCTTTTCTTCAGCACTCAAAGAACTTCCCAATATCCCTGAGGTTTGTAAGAAGATGTCCAGGAAAATGGGAAACCAGGGGAGAGTTTGGAGCTGGAGACAGAGAGATTGAAGGCATGGAGCAGACAAAGTCATTCATAAGAAGGCATCTCAAGAGATGAGAAAATTTCCTGGGCAGAACCTTAAGAATCAACAGCCTTCAAGAGCTGAGCCAAGGGAAGACTTCCACCATGTCCTGCCTTGCCATTCACTCACTGCACATGATGGGGTGCTGCTCCAGGACCTTGCTTCAGGCGTAAGCTCCCTCATTCATTAAACCATTGATATCTCTGTTGCTGACTCCGGGCTCTTTCGTCGTCTTGAAGCTGGGCAAGCACAGGCCTGCAGGGTACAGCCCAACAGGTGGAGATAAAGAGCCCATCTTTCAGAGCCCATCTAGGAGGGATGAGAACCCTAAAGCCCATGCTCCCCAACAAGAGAAGCCACTGCAATGAGAAGCCTGTGCACCACAACCAGAGAGCAGATCCCACTCGCCGCAACTAGAGAAAAGCCTGTGTAGCAGTGAAGACCCAGCAGAGCCAAAAGGAGAAAGTCAGCTGCTTTCCTATACACCAGCGAAGTGGAATCTGAAATTAAGAAATGCAATGTATTTTATGTTAGCATCTCCCAAAATGAATTCAGTTCAGTCCAGTTCAGTTGCTCAGTCATGTCAGACTCTTTGCGACCCCATGAATCACAGCACTCCAGGCCTCCCTGTCCATCACCAACTCCCGGAGTTCACCCAAACTCATGTCCATCGAGTCGGTGATGCCATCCAGCCATCTCATCCTCTGTCGTCCTCTTCTCCTCCTGCCCCCAATCCCTCCCAGCATCAGAGTCTTTTCCAATGAGTCAACTCTTTGCATGAGGTGGCCAAAGTACTGGAGTTTCAGCTTCAGCATCATTCCCTCCAAAGAAATCCCAGGGCTGATCTCCTTCAGAATGGACTGGTTGGATCTCCTTGCTGTCCAAGGGACTCTCAAGAGTCTTTTCCAACACCACAGTTCAAAAGCATCAATTCTTCGGTGCTCAGCCTTCTTCACCATCCAACTCTCACATCCTACATGACCACGAAAAACCATAGCCTTGACTAGACGGACCTTTGTTGGCAAAGTAATGTCTCTGCTTTTCAACATGCTATCTAGGTTGGTCATAATTTTCCTTCCAAGAAGTAAGCGTCTTTTAATTTCATGGCTGCAGTCACCATCTGCAGTGATTTTGGAGCCCCAAAAGTAAAGTCTGACACTGTTTCCACTGTTTCCCCATCTATTTCCCATGAAGTGATGGGACTAGATACCATGATCTTCATTTTCTGAATGTTGATCTTTAAGCCAACTTTTTCACTCTCCTCTTTCACTTTCATCAAGAGGCTTTTAGTTCCTCTTCACTTTCTGCCATAAGGGCGGTGTCATCTGCATATCTGAGGTTATTGATATTTCTCCCGGCAATCTTGATTCCAGCTTGTGCTTCTTCCCAGCATTTCTCATGATGTACTCTGCATATAAGTTAAATAAGCAGGGTGACAATATACAGCCTTGATGTACTCCTTTTCCTATTTGGAACCAGTCTGTTACTTAGTTATAAATCTAAAAATATACATATAAGATCTTTATAAGAAAAATTATAAAACTAATGAAAAGAAATTGAAGAGCTAAATAAATGGAGTGACTTCCATATTTATGGATAGGAAGCCTCAATATTGTCAAGATATCAGTTGTTCCCAACCTGATCTACAGGTTTAACATAAATACCAAACAAAATCCCAGCAAGTTATTTTGTGAATATTGACAAACTAACTCTGAAATGTATATGGAGAGGCAAAAGACCCAGAGTAAACAACTCCTACTGATGGAGAAGAACAAAGAGAACTTGTATTACCCAATTTCAAGACTTACTGTAAAGCTGCAATAGTCAAGCATTAGTGAAAGTATGGATAAACAGATCCACAGGATGGAATTGAGAGCCCAGAAATAGAACCACATAAATATAATCAAGTGATCTCGGAGCAAAGGCAATACAATGAAGCAAAGATAATCCTCAAAAAGTGGTGCTGGAACAACTGGACGTCCACAATCAAAAAAGGAAAGAGAGAATGCAGGCCCAGACCCTGCACTTTGCACAAAAATTAACTCAAAATGGATCACAGGTAGACCCAAATGTAACATGTAAAAATATAAAATTCCTACATGACATTAGAAGAGAAAACTTAGATGATCTTGGATATGGTGATGACTTTTTAAATACAACATCAAAGGCATGACTGTGAAAGAAATGATAAGCTGGACTTCATTAAAACTAAAGACCTTTGCTCTGTGAAAGACAGTGTCAAGAGGGTGAGAAGACAAGCCACAAACTGGGAGAACATATATGAAAAAGACAAATCTGATAAGGGACAGTTATCCAAAATATACAAAAAACTCTTAAAGCTCAACAATAAGAAAATGAAAAACCTAGTTTATAAATAGGCAAGAGACCTGGAAAGACACCTTACCAAAGAAGATGTATAGATGGCAAGTAAGCATATGAAAAGATGTTCAACATCAAAGTTGTTAGTGAAAGTGAAAGTTGCTCAGTCATGTCCAACTCTTTGTGACCCCATGGACTGTAGCCTGCTCCAATTAAAAAGAAATGAAATAAGTCTTCTGTGCTCACTGCTATATTTAAAATGGATAACGAAAATGTCTTACTGTATAGCACAGGGAACTCTGCTCCATGTTAACATGGCAGCTTGGATGGGAGCGGAGTGTCGGGGAGAATGGATACATGTATATGTATCCTCCTTTGTCCATGAAATTATCCAGGCAAGAATACTGGAATGGGTAGCCGTTCTCTTCTCCAGGGGATAGTTGCTCAGTCAGTGTCTGACTCATTGCAACACCATGGGCTGTAGCCCACCAGCAGGGGGTGTAATCCTTTGTCCATGGGATTTTCCAAGCAAGAATACTGGAGTGGGTTGCCATTCCCTTCTCCAGGGAACCTTCCTGACCTAGGCATTGAACCCAGGTCTCCTGCATTGTAGGCAGATTCTTTTACTGTCTGAGCCACCAGGGAAGTTCATATATGTCATTGGGGAATTGCTAATCAAAACAACAAGGTACTACTACACACCTATTATTAATAGAATGGCCAAATTCCAGAACATTGAAAACACCAAATACTGATATGGATGTGGAGCAACAAAAACACTCATTTCATTGCTAGTGGGAATGCAAAATGGTAGAGCCATTTTGGAAGACAGTTTCTCACTAAAGCTAAACATACTCTTACCACATAATCCACCAATTGTATACTCTCTGGCATTTACCCAAATAACTTGAAAACTTAGGTCCACACACAAAGAAACTACACACAAATATGTATAGCACGTTTGTGTATAATTGCCAAAACTTGGAAGCAATCAAGGTGTCCTTCAATAGGTGAATATTGGAGAAGGAAATGGCAACCCACTCCAGTATTCTTGCCTGGAGAATCCCAGGGACAGAGGAGCCTGGTGGGCTGCCATCTATGGGGTCGCACAGAGTTGGACACGACTGAAGCAACTTAGCAGTCAATAGGTGAATGGATAAATAAACTGTGATACATCCACACAATGAAAAAAAAGAGATGAACTATCAAGCCTTGAAAAAATATAGAGGACATTTAAATGAAAGTTGCTAAGTGAAATAAGCCAATACGCAAAGGCTTCATATGGTATAATTCCAACTATGTGACTTTTGGAAGAAGTGCAACTATAGAGACAATGAAAGGATCACTGGTTGCCAGAGGTTGGAGGTAGGAGGGATGAACAGGCAGAGCACAGAGGATTTTTTTTTATTTTTAATTTCATATCAGAGAGTAGTTGATTAACAACATGGTAGTTTCAGTGGACAGCAAAGGGACTCAGCCATACATATGCATGTATCCATTCTCCCCCACTCCGCTCCCATCCAAGCTGCCATGTAACACTGAGCAGAGTTCCCTGTGCTATACAGTAAGACATTTTCGTTATCCATTTTAAATATAGCAGTGAGCACAGAAGACTTCCTTCATTTCTTTTTAATTGGAGCATAATTGTTTTACAGTGTTGTGCTGGTTTCTGCCGTACAGCAACATGAATCAGCCACCGCAGGCATACGTATGTCACCCATGAGGCTGTCACAGAGCACCGGTTGTGTCGTATAGCAAAGTCCTGCTGGCTGTCTATTTTACATTTGGTAATGTACATGTTTCAACGCTGCCCTCTCAGCGTGTCCCACCCTTTCCTTCCCCCACTGCGTCCATAAGTCTGTTCTCTATGTCTGTCTCTATCGCTGTCCTGCAATAGGTTCATCCGTACCACTTCTTTAGTTTCCGTATATATGCATTAATATACGATATTTGTTTTTCTCTTTCTGACTTACTTCACTTGAGCACAGAAGATTTTGATGGCAGTGAAACTACTTAATATGATACTGTATTGGTCACGCATTTGTCCAAAACCATAACACTCAGAGTAAATCCTAGTGTAAATTATGGACTTTAGGTGGTAACGATGTGTCAAGGCAGTCCATGCTAAGCTGCTAAGTTGCTTCAGTCGTGTCCGACTCTGTGAGACCCCATAGACGGCAGCCCACCAGGCTCCCCCGTCCCTGGGATGCTCCAGGCAAGAACACTGGAGTGGGTTGCCATTTCCTTCTCCAAGGCATGAACGTGAAAAGTGAAAGGGAAGTCGCTCAGTCATGTCCGACCCTCAGTGACCCCATGGACTGCAGCCTACCAGGCTCTTCATCCATGGGATTTTCCAGGCAAGAGTACTGGAGTGGGGTGCCATTGCCTTCTCCGAAGGTAGTCCATAGATTATAACAAATATACCCCTCTGGTGGGAGATTTTGATAGTGGGAGAGGCTGTGCAGATGTGGGAGCCGGAGTTACATGAGAATTCTCTGTAATTTCCACTGAATTTTGCTGTGAATATAAAATTTCTATAAAAAATACAGTCAATATATTTTTTAAAAAACTAAATATGCTATCACCATTCAATCCAGAAATTGCACTCTTGTGGGCATTTATCCAAGAGAAACAGAAACAGGTTCACATAAAAATCTGTATTCGAACGTTCATAGCAATTTTATTAATAATTGTTTCCCCAAACTGGAAACAATTCATATCCTTAACTGGATGAATGATTAAACAAATGACTACATCCACACCCTTCAACACTATTCAGTAATAAAAAGGAACAAACTATTGGTACTGTAACAACTTGGGTGAATTTATACAGAGAAAAAGAAACCAGTCCTAAAAGATTACATATTATGTGATTCCATTTATACATCATTTTTGAAATGACAAAATAATAGAAATGGAAAATAGATTAGTGATTGCCGGCGTTAAGGAGGGTTAATATGATGGGGAGAGGGTGTGAGAGGGAGGTGGGTGTGGCTAAAAATGGGAAACAAGGGATTCTTCTGAAGATGAAACTTGTTTATCTTGACTATTGTGGTAGACACGTGAACCTACATGTGTGGTTCTGTTTAGAACTGAACATACACACACAGCGGGGATTCTGAGTAAGACTGGTAGATTGTATCAATATCAACATCCTGGTTGTGACACTGTAGTACACTTTTGTAAGACCTTACCACTGGGAAACACTGGGTAAAGAGCACACAGGATCTATTATTTCTTACAACTGTCTGTGAACCTTCAATTATCTCAAAATTAAAAGTTTAATTATTTTGCAATATATATTAATATCGAATTGTTATTTTGTACACCTGAAACTAATGTAATGCTATATGTCAATTATATCTCAATGAAAATTAAATTAAAAGTTTTAAATAAAAAAGAAGGAAATTCTCCAGTGGCCCAGTAGTTAAGACTGTGTTCCCACTGCCAAGGGACTGGGTTCAATCCCTGGCTGGGGAACCAAGATCCCACAAACTGTATGGTTCAACAACAAAAAATAAGTAAATAAAGAATTAATAAAAGAGAAGCTACAGTAATTAAGGCCATGTGCCATTAGTGCATGGATAGATAAGTCAATCAGGAATACAGAACAGAGAGTCCAAAAAACAGAGGTGCATAGATATGACCATCTGGCTAATGAGTTGTCCCTGCAGTTCAGTGGGGGAAGGATATGCATTTTTCAATTAAAAAATATTTACCAAGAAATATATTTATTTTGTATTTTCAATAAATAGTGCTTTCAAAACTGGATATCCACATAAGAAAGAAAAGAAAAGATTTTCGAGCCTTACCTCACACAAAGAAATCAAGATGGAGGATCATACATCTGTACGTGAACACTGAAACAATAAAAGTTCTAGAAGAAAATGTGGATAGATGTCTTCATTTCCCAAAGATTTATGAAAAGGTATAAGAGAAAAAAAGGATAAATTAGGCTTTATTAAATTTGAACTCTTCATTTAGGAGAGGTTAAAGATAAGCGTCAGACTGGGAGAAAGTAGGTTTTTCAGTGTATGTATCCAAGGAAAGGCTCATATCCTGAACATACAAAGAGCTCCTATGAATCTGAAGACAAAGACAGACAACTCAACTTTATTTATATATATATATGTATATTTTTACATATATATATATAATATAGCTAATTAACTTGGCTGCACCAGCTCTTAGTTACAGCATGCAAACTCTTAGTTTGTGGCATGTGAGCTCTAGAGTCCTGACCAGGGATTGTACCTGGGCTCCCTTCATTGGGAGCATGGAGTCTTAGCCACTGGACCACCAGGGAAGTCCTGACAACCCAATTTAAAAAATACCCATCAGAACAGTTTACCAATGTAGGCCTGACAAGAGGGGCCACTGGCATGCTCACACCTCAGAGGCTCAGCCACCATCCCCTGGCCCCTGGGGAGGAGGGCTCCCCTTGGACTGGACAGCATCGGACGTGAGTCTATTACAGCATCCACTGCCCCTCAGAGAGAGGAGATGCATCTAAATCATGGCCTTCAGACAGGCTCTAGAGGAAGAGAAAGACCTAAGAAATCAGGTCTGAGACAGCTCAGGATAGGGGGAGGCCTGGAATGGGGTGTTTCTCAGATAAGCACAGGATTTTCTGAGGGAAGAGAGTGGCCTTGGGCCTGAGCATCACTGACCAAGCAGCTGCCCTAACCAGCCACTGTGGGCACAGATCAGCAAGGTGGAAAGATGGAGAAACACCCCAAGCACCAAGCGTGGGCAACATAGGTCCTCGGGCTGCCGTTACAAAGTATCTGCCCTGCACTCACCAAGGCTGACTAGTCCAAGATACTCAACGCAACAACCCGGGATCTCAGGTATGAGGAAGCCCCCAACAGGCAGCTCTGAGATGGTCCCTAGGAATTCTGTTTTTTTTGTAACCTCAATTTTCATGATCAGATGAGGAAACTGAGGCACAGAGGGGTTTAATGTGAAAGTAAATAGTAGACAACTTCCCTGGCGGTCCAGTGATTAAGAATTCACCTGCCAATTCAGGAGACACATTGCCGGTTTCGATCCCTCATCTGGGAAGATCCTACATGCAGCAGAGCAATTAAGCCCATGAGCCCAAGGTACTGAGCTTGCGTGTGCAACTACTGAAGCCCGTGACTACCATCTGTGCTCTGCAGCAAGAGAAGCCTCTGCAACAAGAAGCCAGAGCACTGCAGTGAAGAGTAGCCCCCATTCTCTGCAACTAGAGAAAGCCCCCACCCAGCAATGAAGACGCTGCTGCTGCTGCTGCTGCTGCTAAGTCGCTTCAGTTGTGTCCGACTCTGTGCGACCCCATAGACGGCAGCCCACCAGGCTCCCCCGTCCCTGGGATGCTCCAGGCAAGAACACTGGAGTGGGTTGCCATTTCCTTCTCCAATGCATGAAAGTGAAAAGTGAAAGTGAAGTCGCTCAGTCGTGTCCGACTCTTAGCGACCCCATGGACTGCAGCCTACCAGGCTCCTCTGTCCATGGGATTTTCCAGGCAAGAGTACTGGAGTGGGGTGCCATTGCCTTCTCCAATGAAGATGCAGCATAGCCAAAAATGAATCAATTAATTAATTTTTTAGAAAGGTAAATGGTAGAGCCGAGATTCTAAGCTAGGCAGCCTGACTCCACAACCTTCTGTGGGCAAAGCTATGTGACCTCTGGACCCAGTAGTTCCAGAAGTCACATTTTGGAAGATTCTATTCTACAGCTCCAATACTTGGGTCACCTGATGCAAAGAGCTGACTCATTAGAAAAGACCCTGATGCTGGGAAAGAATGAAGGCAGAAGAAGAAGGGGACAACAGAGGACAAGATGGTTGGATGGCATCACTGACTCAATGGACATGAGTTTGAGCAGGCTCCGGGAGATAGTGAAGGACAGGGAAGCCTGGTGTGCTGCAGTCCATGGGGTCACAATGAGTTGGACATGACTGAATGACTGAACAACAAACAACAACAATTCTGCAGCAATGCTAAAACAGAAATAAAGCAAAGGGGACAATTGATGGAATATTTCTTGTATGTTCAGCTGTAGACTTCCCAGACTAGAGGAGACTTCAGAGATGAGCTAGCTCAAAATCGCTGTTTGTTCCTGGGCACACAAGCCCAAGAGGATTTCCTGACATGGCCCAACAGCACCAGCAAACCTTCAAACAGTGGATTAGAAGCAGTTGCAGATCTACCACCTTTCATGTGCCGCATGAAAACCCAAAGAGCTCTGTAAATTGAAAGTTCTCTTACAGTTAATTGGTGGTTGACTCATTTGCAGGCAAAAAAATGACCTCAACTGATGTGAGTCTGTTTTATACTAATTAGTGTGAATATTTACATATTTTGCTGCAGAAATATCAATTAGTTTCATAAGAGGTGTTACCCCAGACGTAGCAGTGTCCCAGAGCCGATCCAGACTGGCTCATGGGAGCTGCTTGTTAAATATTCAGGAATTTTGTGAGCCATTCAGTCAGTAGCTTGAAATCGACTGTGGCTGGAGTATTTACACCACAGAAATCAGAAAATGATATGAATCGGGCTATTTTTACTTCCAAGAGCCAATATCAGTACACTATTGCCATGTACTCTGCTGGAGGTGTTATATAATGTGGAATACGCACCATTTGTACATTTCCAGTGAATTCCAACTAAGTCTAAGTTCAAAAAAAGGAGGACAACCGATTTGGACATGCACCAAATAGGGTATCAAAAGAGCCAGTAAACATAAAGGGTGTTCAACAGCATTAATCATCAGGAAAACACAAATTAAAGCCACAGTGAAATACCACTACATCCCCATCAGAATGGCAAAAACTAAAAACACATGAGGCCAAGTGCTGGTAAGGATGGGGAACACCTGGAACTCTCATATGCGGCTCGTGGGAGAGTAGACTGGCACCACTGTTTTGGAACTGTTTGGCAGTATCTACTAAACCAAACATCCATATACTCCATCACTCAATAACTTTACTCCTGGGTATTCATCCAATAAGAATAAGTGCTTGTGTTCACCAAAAGTGATACACAAGGATGTTCATAGCAGCTTCATTTGTAATAGCACCAAACTTCCATTATCAGGACAATGGATAATGAACTGTGCTATCTTCATACACTGGAATACTACATTGTCACTACATATAACAGCAGGAATGAATCAGTCAATATTGCATCAACATTAGGAATCCTGCATGATCTCATTTATATTAAGTTTCACAACTTATCCAGAGAAGGCAATGGCATCCCACTCCAGCTGTAGTCCATGGGGTCACTGAGGGTCGGACCCGACTGAGCGACTTCACTTTCACTTTTCACTTTCATGCATTGGAGAAGGAAATGGCAACCCACTCCAGTGTTCTTGCCTGGAGAATCCCAGGGACGGGGAGCCTGGTGGGCTGCCGTCTATGGGGTTGCACAGAGTCGGACATGACTGAAGCGACTTCACTTCACTTTCACTTCACAACTTATCAGTGATGGTAGAACTTAAAAAAATAATGGTTCCCTCTAAAGTCTTGTGAACTTTACTTTTTGTAGAAAATGGTTCCATGTTTGAAAGTATAAAAAATACAAAAGTAAATTCTGTGGTGATACCAGGAGCTCAACAGAAGCAAAACTAAATCCTCCCTGGAAGAAAACACCCTCAATCTAGCCTTCAGTGAATCCCCACAGATACATTAATAGGTCCAGCTGTATCCAAGGGCCCTGAAGTCATCGTGTGTGATTTCTTCTGTCTTGCTCAGGGCAGCATGTTTCTTGAATGCTTTGAACCTTTTAAATTGTCGATTGGAAAAAAAAAAAAAATTGAGGCTCCCTTTAGGATCCTGAGTCCCCTGCATTGCAAGGCAGATTCTTAACCACTGGACCACCCGAGAAGTCCCAACACCCTGTTTTCCTGAGTATCTCTGAATACCATGCTGTTCTCTCTGCTTGGCAGGCCCTTCTTTCTCTTGAGTATCTTAAAAATTTAAGCTTGTCATTTAAGATTTTGTTTAAACATCCTATATCCTGCACTCACAGAGGACCCCTCTCATGTTCTTCCTGTCCCACCACCAGTGGTCTTTTGCCCCCTGTTGCTTCTCCGATTTTATACAGACTTGTATTTTAATGAAGTCAAAGTGTTTCTCATATTACGCTGTAACAATCTGTTTGTGTAGCTGTCCCATTGCACTTGCCATATACTGGGAACATACTGAAGTCAGGGACCAGGTGTTACCACGTCCATGCCACCAGCCCATCATGAAGTGGGTCCCATCCCATAGAGAAGGTAGGAAAGTCAGCATGAAAGGTGAAACATGAACAGTTAAAATTGCCCTATGAGATCCAATCAATTTCCTTCTCCCTCTGTTGAACTATGACATTTGTAGGGGCTTTTTAAAGCTTCAATTAGCTTTTATTGACATGTATTTGAGGAGCATTTTTAAGTCTTCCAACACACTCAAGAAGACTGATCAAATAAACAAACCATCTATACAATGTCTGATCACTTAAAAATATCTTTTCTTCCTATTGTCATTTTCTTAGCTGCTTGTAAGCTCACTAGCTTCAAGAGCCATAATGAGGTGCTTTTTGAACCAAATTTACCAGTTTATTCATTCTAATAGCAAGCAGGATACTCAACATAATTAAAAACACACAGAAACTTCAGTTGGTTTTTCTAGACTTGTTTAAATTACTAAAGATTAATCCAAAATAACGTGAGTCTGAATGAACTCCGGGAGCTGGTGATGGACAGGGAGGCCTGGCATGCTGCGATTCATGGGGTTGCAAAGAGTCGGACACGACTGAGCGACTGAACTGACTGACTGACTGAATCCAAAATACTTACAGTACTAAGTGGCTAAATGCTGACAAAGTATTTTAGTTCTGTAATACCTGATTATTTAATGACCAAACTGCTGTGTATATAAGGGAAGGTACCTGGTGGCTCAGATGGTTAAGAATCTGCCTGCAATGCAGATCTGGATTCAATCCCCATGTCATGAAGATGTTCTGGAGAAGGAAATGGCAACCCACTCCAGTATTCTTGCCTGGGAAATCCCATGGATAGGAGAGCCTGGTGGGCTATAGTCCATGGGTTGCAAAGAGTCAGACACAGTTCAGTTCAGTCTCTCAGTCATGTCCAACTCCTTGCAACCCCATGGACTACAGCATGCCAGGCTTCCCTGTCCATCACCAACTCCCAGAGCTTGCTCAAACTCATGCCCATCAAATCTGTGATGCCATCCAACCATCTCATGCTCTGAAGTCCCCTTCTCCTCCTGCCTTCAATCTTTCCCAGCATCAGGGTCTTTTCCAATGAGTCAGTGCTTTGCATCAGGTGGCCGAAGTATTGGCGCTTCAGCTTCAGCATCAGTCCTTCCAATGAATGTTAAGGACTGATTTCCTTTAGGATTGACTGGTTTGATCTCCTTGCAGTCCAAGGGACTCTCAAGAGTCGTCTCCAACATCACAGTTCAAAAGCATCAATTCTTCAGTGCTCACCTTTCTTTGTGGTCTAGCTGTCACATCCATACATGACTACCGGAAAAACCATAGCTTTGACTAGATGGACCTTTGTCGGCAAAGTAATGTCTCTGCTTTTGAATATGCTGTCTAGGTTGGTCATAACTTTTCTTCCAAGGAGCAAGCGTCTTTTAATTTCATGGCTGCAGTCACCGTCCACAGTGATTTTGGAGCCCAGGAAAATAAAGTCAGACACAACTGAGTGGCTAACACTTTCATGTTCACTGTATATATAAGGACTTCCAGGTGGTTCTAGAGGTAAAGAACCTACCTGCCTAATATAGGAGACATAGGAGATGCGGGTTCATTCCCTGGGTTGGGAAGATCCCCTGGAGGAGGGCATGGTAACCCACTAGAGTATTCCTGCCTGGGAAATCCCATGGATAGGGGAGCCTGGTGGGCTACAGTCCATGGGGTTGCAAAGAGAATCCCATGGACAGAGGAGCCCGGTGGGCTACAGCCCATACAGTTGCAAAGAGTCAGACACAACCGAAGCAACTTAGCATGCATGCATGGTACCTAAATTCAAATTTTCTTATTTGCTCAGTGTGGGAAATATCTAAATCACAGAATTGAGGAAAATCAACTTTGTTTTATGTAAACTATAAAGGCCAACCAAAGTCAAATCATGCTTAATAAAATGAACAATTTAAAATTAGAAATATATAGTATTTGTCTCCCAGAGAATATATATATATAAAATATATTTTAGTTCCTTTTAGTTACTTTGTCTCTTATTAACAACATCTGGGCATACTAATTTTATCTTTTTAATGCTATTTTAAAAGCAACAATGGAGGTAAGAAAATACCCTTTACTTTTGAAAATCTTTTTAGCATAGTCTTGTTTAGTTGTTAAATCGCACCCAACTCTTCGTAGCCCCATGAACTGTAGCCCGCCAGGCTCCTCTTTCCATAGGATTTCCGAGGCAAGAATACTGGCGTGGCTTGCCACTTCCTTCTCCACGTTCGTGGTTTTGCTTTCACCACCCTATCTGGTTACATGCTCCTTTATGATGATCTGCAGAGTCTCACGGCTCAGCTCAAACTCCCTCAAGGGCAAACACCCACTGAGTGGAATGACAGGTAGAGTCAATTGTGCTTTTAAAATTAGTTTTCCCTCCTTTCTGTTTTCCTAAGGACATAGTTGAATTTATATAAGTTCAATGTGCATATGATCCAAATGTACTGTTGAACAAATGAAAGCACAGGTAGATAGAAGAGGAGATAGGTAAATGGAGATGGGTTAGAATTCCCTCGTGGTCCAGTGGTTAGGGCTCACGCTTCCAGGGCAGGGGCCATGGGTTCGATCCCTGGTACAGAAAATAAACTAAGATTCCACAAGCTATGCAGCACAGACAAAAATGAAAAAACAAAAAGGATGGATGGGTGGGAGAGAGTGGCTGTACTGATGGAAGAAATCTGCTGCTAAGTCGCTTCAGTCGTGTCCGACTCTGTGAGACCCCATAGACGGCAGCCTACTAGGCTTCTCTGTCCTGGGGATTCTCCAGGCAAGAATACTGGAGTGGGTTGCCATTTCCTTCTCCAGATGGAAGGATGACAGATAAACAAATAAAATAATCTCTGTTCCTCTGCACCAGATCAAACCCTGCCTTGTTACCACCAGCCTTGTTGCCTAGACCTCAGAAATCAAACCTCAACCAAGCTACTTATTCTTGGACCCACTCAGACTACTCCTCCCCCCACCTCCAGCCCGTTCTAGCTTTCACAAAGCTGCTTCCATCTCCACTCATAGCAGCCACTCACTCAAACTGGTCTCGTAGTTTTGACAGCCAACACCCACCTCCTGCCTACAGCAGCAAAGCATGTTTATAGCCGAGTAGGTGACAGTGACGGACACAACAATGTCGCCCGCTCTGCACGCTGTCCCCTTGAGAGGTAAGGTCTATGTTCCCTTCCCTTGAAACTGGGTGGGCTTGTGATCCGCTGCAGAAGTGATACAGGGCTACGTGATTGCCAAGATTAGGTCACCAAAGGTGCTACACCCTCCCCTCGGCCCTTTCGGAATGCTCGCTCTTAGAACCCAGCTGCCATGCCGTGAGGAAGCCCAGTTTAGTCTGAGCAGGGGTGGTATGGAAGGGCCCCCCGTAATTGTTCTGACTGACAGCCCCACTGAGGTCCCAGCCGACAGCCAGCATCAACCATCAGACGTGTGAGTGAAGGTA